>NC_041225.1:36278802-36355216 GCF_002837175.3 Physeter macrocephalus
GCGTAGCGCTAAAAAAAAAAAAAAAAAAAAAAAAAAAAAAAAAATCTGCTTTGATGAGCCAGATATGAGATAGATGCTTTGTATAAATTAGCTCTAAGTGCCACAAAAAGCTCTGCAAAGAATACAGTATTAACTTGTTTTTACATAGGCTTGGAAAGCTATGTAAATCACCTAAACTCAGAAAGACAGTTCATCTGTAAAGACAGTGTTATGAACCAAATGTTTGTGATTCCCCCAAATTTATATGTTGAAGCCCCAGCCCTCAACCTGAGGGTATTTGGAGATGGGGCCTTTGGGAAGTAATTAGGGTTAGATGAGGTCATGAGGAGTGGGATCCTCATGATGGGGTTAGTGCCCTTATAAGCGGAGACATCAGAGTTTACTTGTAAACACTCTACTCTCTCTCCCCCCTCCCTCCCTGCCCCCCTCCCCCCCACCCCCCGCTCTGCCCTGATGTAAAGACACAGTGAGAAGACAGCCATGTGCTAGCCAGGAAGAGATCACTACCAGAACCCAAAAATGCTGGCACCCTGATTTCCAGTCTCCAAACTGTGAGACTAAATTTCTGTTGTTTAAGCCACTTGGTCTATGGCATTTTGTTATGGCAGCCCAAGCTGACTAATACAGACAGGAGACAAGAGATACAAAGTAAGGTATCTCTTCTTGTCAATATGTATCAGGCGGTCGACAATATTACGCTATTGCAAGCAATGAACATATGCCATATTTTTCATACGTGTGAATTCACAGGACCAATTCCTAGAAGCAGAATTATTAGGTCAAACAACACCCGCAGCCATAACTTTCACAGCTGTTGCCGAACTGCCGCGTGTTCTTCAAATTCTCACTTTAAGCCAAGTCCTCATCGCAGCGACTCGACCAGGACTGCTATTCAGCTGGCACGACTCACCCACGTGAATGTCCACTTGGCCCATTTCTCAAGAGGCTTCTTGACATCTACTTCAACTACACAAGATGAAGATCCCTTAAGGTTGGGGGAAGTCCAAAATCCACTCCACAGGGTAAGTCTTCACTCATATGAGTTGACTCCTCAGGATTAATCCTAAGAGAAAGGCACCTGGGCTATTTCCTCTCTCTGGGGAACTATGACTCAGACTTTTGCCCTACTGTCAAAGGATGAACTCCAGCGAAATCCAGAATAATAAACTCTATTTAAATTCTTCTGCGATTGGGTTCTGTTACTGGTACAGTCCTTGTGCAGATGAAAACTATAAACTCTGGATAAAGCACAAAAGGCAAGTATCGGAAGGCACTGGAGAGGCACTGAAAGCAGACAGAAACTGGAGGGTAGATGCCATTTGGAAAAATGATATGGCACCGGTAATTTCCCATTTTTACAGCTTCTATCCTGAGGGCAAGCTCCTGTCTGTTCCTTGCCAGGCAGGTAAAATTCGGAGAGAGAACCTGAAGTCTTAAAGAACCAGAGCCCAGAAAAACCACAACAGCTGACAAGTAAGAGAGGTCTGATAGTTTCTTATAAAACTAAACAAATCCATAACCTTTGGCCCAGAAATTCTACCCTTAGATAGTTATCCCAGAGAAGTAAAAACACAGGTCCACAAAAACACTGTACAAGAGTTCACAGCAGCTTTTTCATAACAACCATCAACTGGAAAAAGCCTTCATGTCCCTTAACAGAAAAATGGGTAAACTGTGGTACAGTCATACAATGGACTACTTCTCAGTCATTAAAAAACAAAAAAAGAGGGCTTCCTTGGTGGCGCAGTGGTTAAGAATCCGCCTGCCAATGCAGCGGACATGGGTTTGAGCCCTGGTCCGGGAAGATCCCACATGCCGCGGAGCAACTAAGCCCGTGCGCCACAACTACTGAGCTTGCGCTCTAGAGCCCATGAGCCACAACTACTGAGCCCATGAGCCACAACTACTGAAGCCCACGCACCCAGAGCCCGTGCTCCACAACGAGAGAAGCCACCGCAATGAGAAGCCCGCGCACCACAACGAAGAGTAGCCCCCGCTCGCCGCAACTAGAGAAAGCCCCCGTGCAGCAACGAAGACCCAGCGCAGCCAAAAATAAATAAATAAAATAAATAAATTAAAAAAAAAAAAACTTCGTAAAAGAAAAAAAAAACCTACTGATAGATGCAGATAAATCTCAAGTTTTACACAAAAGAATACATCCTGTATGATTCCACTGAATGAATTCTAGAACAGTCAAAACTAATCTACAGCAGGAAAAAATCCAAACATTTGTCACCTGACTGGGAGTGTGGGGTGGGTGTTTTCAGGAAAGAGGCATCAACTTTCTGGGGTCATAGAAATGTTCCGTATCTTGAAAGGAGTCAGGGTTACGTCTTCCGTCTACACTTAAGATTTTTGTATTTCATTGTTTGTAGATGTTATCTCACAAAAAAGTAAGAAATACTGACTCTAGTTAAAGATATGCACAGTGCAGTGTCAAGGGGTGAAGTGTAATGATGCCAACAACTTTGAAACGTGCCAGCAAAGAAGCTGGATTTGGTGGATGGACTAGAGCAAGTATACTAAAATGTTCGCTGTAGAATCTAGGTGGAGAAGTATATGGGAGTTCACTGTAGAATTTTCTCAACTTTTCTGTGCATTTGAAAATTTCCTTAATAAAATATTTGGGAAAGAAAAGAGAAAAAAATCCTCTCTGAAAACAGTGCCAAATGCTCAAGCTCCCCATCAGTTTTTTTTTTGTTTTTTTTTTTTTCCCAAATGGGGTTTCCTGAAAGATCCTTGTAGACAAGTATACACATGCCTTGTCTCCAGCAATAAGGCAGCTGAGTTTCCGGCCACACAAAGCCCATGACCTCCCCACTGCTCCAAGACTAGAAAGACCACAATCACTGGCATCGGGTATACCACAGTCCCCTACGTCCCCAGGTTGAAAGGGAAGGGATCATATCTCTTCCCTAATCCTTAACACAACTGCTGAAGTCATCTTGTGACATCTTTTTCCTCCAAAGTCAGATCACAGCTCATCAATCCCTACAACCCAGAACCCCTCCTGACTAATAACTGAATTGTTGAAGGAAACTGATGGTGGAGGGACCAGTGGGGAGGGGAGTAGGGAGAGACACGATAACTGCCCACACTTCACACCACCCGAACTTTCCCAGCAGCCCTCACTGAGGCTCAACTATTCTTGCAAAGTGGAAATCAAGCCCCCACGTACAGGAAGCTTCACAGAGTATGAATCTGTAAGCCATCTGATGCGACGCAGGACAAAATTATCAATGAGGATCTGAAGCAGACCAGATCCCACGGTGTTTCACTGGGGTCCACCAGATGTCAGGCCGGCCACAGACTGGGTCACAGTGATTTTACATTACCATTTAAGTTTGTTTTTTTTTTTTTCCCTCAAAAAAGGCCTGCCCTACATTTAGCAGTGTGTATGAATTTAATTTGCAGTGCTTATTCTCTAACCTTGAACACAATGCATTTTCTAACAAGTTATACAGCCAAAATCAGATGAAACCTACGTCTAAGCCTCCAAGCACTAATTCTCTGCAAAGCAAGTGCCTCTGGAAAGCACTCTATGATAAATTTAATTCCAGAACTCAATTCACAGAGGAAGGATGCCCATATTATCGATTTGGAAATCATTAGCCATTAAATCATTCATTTAGCTAAATAAATAATGATCGGTTTTCTTCAGCTAGTCTCCATAAAAACCTTTTCATCAACTTTATTAAAAAATTCTGAAAAGTCAGCTCATGTTGCGAAGTTTAATTTGTACCAGGACCTACTTCCGAAGTCAGGAGTCACATTTTTACGATTTTTAATTTGGGTCATTTAACCTATATCATTCATCAAATCTGCTGACTTTCTGACAAATATCTGACATTATAAAATAGCCAGAGATATCTGTCTCAAATACATTAGCGTTATCAAGAGAAATCAAACACGGTGATCATTTTGTAATACACAGGAGTATCAAATCACTATGCTGTATACCGGGAACTGACAGTGTTGTAGGTCAATTATACTTCAAAAACAAGCAAACTCATCGAAAAAGAGATCAGATTTGTGGTCACCAGAGGCAGGGGGTAGGGGGGTGGAGAATTAGATGAAACTAGTTAAAAAGCAGTACAAACTTCCACTTATAAATAAGTACTAGGAATGCAATGTACAACATGATTAATATAATCAATACTGCTGTATATTACATGGGAAAGTTATTAAGAGGGTAAATCCTAAGAGTTCTCATCACAAGGAAAAATATTTTTTAAATTTTTCTTTATTTCCCATCTATATGAGATGATGAGTGTTCACTAAACTTATTTTGATAATCATTTCATGACGTATATAAGTCAGATCATTACACTGTACACCTTAAATTCATACAGTGCTATATGTCAATTATATTTCAATAGAATTGGAAGGGAATAAAAAGAGATACACCACACATGTCAGGTTCATTCTACTCAGAATGCCATTTAACAGATGCAACAAAAGGCATGCAGGGAAGGGTATGGCCATAGTCTGTTGACTGACTTATTATAAATTTCAAGGGTTAGGAAGAAATATCTAAATGCACTTTTTTAAAAAATGAAACGTCTAGTATTCTAATGTATCAGACCTATAAGATCACATTTTATTTGTACCTACTTTATAATAAAGTTGCCTGTTTATCTGCAAAAAAAGAGATATCAAATGTGATAGTTTATGAAAATGCTTCATAAATTCATAAACCCAAATGTAAATTAAAGGAATGATTTATATTAAAATCACCTCTATATTTAAAAAGTTCCATTCTTAATATACACAGTAGGTACTCTGAAATGTTTTTCCTATTCAATTAAACAATATTAGAAAAAAATTTTTTTTTAATATTTTAATGGACTTGGGTTCTTTCCCATGATGGGATATTAAAATCTGTCAAAAAGGACAATTTGAAGAAACACTGGGGCAGAAGGAAAATCCCTAAAATCTCACAGACACTACAGTACTAAGAATGGAACACATGCCTCTGGGAACTTGGATTCAGATTCACCAAAAGCATAGTCTCAATTCCTGTCCCAATAACTGTCATGCACGTACTGTACCTACTCTCATCGTTGTGAAGAGACACTGATTTTGCACCTATCATATAGAAAACCCTGGTAAAAGTGTTAGAAATAGATACAGCACTCAGGATACGACCCTTACGCTGAAAAGACCAGACACAGACATAAAAGATACAGGTGGCTTTCTCCAGGCTGCCAGGAAGCAAGTGTGTCAGAGTTTGAAGAACAGACACGTGACGGTTGGAAAGAATCTATTATCTTACGTGAAACATCCAAAGGGTCTTAACCATGGTTTCACAACTGAATCACCTGAGGAACTGTAAAAGATATCTGATGTGTTTGGACCCCACTTCAGGGATTCTGAAATAAATGGTCTACATTGGATCTGAGGCTTCAGTATTTCTTAAAAATACCCTAAGTGATTTGAATGTGCAACCAGGACGGAGAGCTATGGCAGCAGGCCTTGAAAACAAGGTGAAATCATAATTGGATGGACTAAAGTACGAGATGATCAATGGCAAGGAAGTCAGTGCAGGGCAGGACTAGCCTTTAGGAAAAGGTGCGCAGACGGGGCCCCATCATCGTCACTAAAGAGCAACAAATCCAGAGGTGGAACGTATAGGCCGTTATGCCCATTGTACAGATAAGGAAACTGAATAATATTCTTCTGCTTGAAACCCCCATAGCATTCAGTAGCAGGTTCATTTAAAATGTGTAACTCAGCACCCGCGTTCCTTCCAGCCAACTGCTGCCTCATTTCTTCACTGGTTGCCCACACTGTCTCTCCTCTCCGGGTATTAGAGTAACACACAAATCCCTGAAAAACCATGATGTCTATCTTCTTTGCTTCGGTGCATCTTCTTCCCTCTACCCAAAATATCCCCCTTCTCCCTCTCCTAACACACCTCCCTCTCAAGCTCCCCCCTTTTTCATGTACTATACTCGTATTCATCCTTCAAAACTCAGGTCAAATACCACCCGCCCCAGGAAGCCTCTTCACACGCCCTCGTCACTCAGCCGTCATACGTCTGTCATCCCAATGCCTCCTGTGTTTGCCTGTCTTAGCGCTTACACATAAATTTGTCTCCTCACTCGACTGCAAGCCCACTGAAGATAAAAATAGTGTCTTCTTCAACTTTGTATTCCAAGTACGAGGACAGTAACTGGCACACAGGTGGCTCAAGGACCATTGCTTCAATGAGTAATGTACACATGGTGAGAAAGGGAACTGGAGGGGATCCCCCGATTCATCATTGAGTGTATTACCCCCAATCCACACAGCTCCTCCAGAAAATCTCTATCTGCTTCATGTTTCGAGATCATTTTGACACCTCATCATTCAGTTACCAACTACAGCAAAGATGATCAAGTACTGTTAAGAACCCTGTGAAAAGAGGAGACAGACTAATCCAGAAATCTGTGCCCCACCAGGGCCTTATGCTCAACTACTCTCCACCTCTCTCCAAAAACAGGTCGGGAAAATAGCAGAAGCCTTAGTAAACTGAGAAATCAGTGTGAGAGGGCCTACTTAAGGATGCAGCCATCTTTCAAACCTTTAGCGTGTGATTCCATTCTTTTGCCTTTTTGTAAGGCATACCTTCTGTATGAGAGGTATGCAAATTCACATATATATGTCATAAGCTAAATCCTAAATTAAGATATTACATGAGTCAATGTTTCCAAATTCCGATTATTATTTCAGTCCTTTATTATGCCAACTAACAGACGATATTTCCATGTCTAACCCAGTAATTTCTTAGGGTCTTAGATTTTATCTGTATAAGCTATCCCAATAATCAATCATAATTTAACCCATGAATAACTAGAGACAATTTTTTTAAAAGAAAAGAAGTAATAAATAATAATTAAAAGGGGAAACAGCAATGCAACTATACTCTTCATATATGTTCAATATCATTTGTCAGATGTCGTGAATTTCATAGTAGCTTTTTGGAGAAAAAAAAAGAAACATAAACGTACTCATCAGCTGTGACTTGTACCCTGATTTCAGAAATGATAAGAGACAGAAAAACTACAGATGATCACATGCGTCTCAGAACTGAAGAAAATGGTGTATGCTTTGTAAAAACCTCCAGGATTCAAGGGCTCTGCACAGTGGACAGGGAAATGGTATTTGCTTCCTATCTTCCCAACTGCATATAAATATTGATTGAAAGAATGATCCAAAAATAAGTTATAGCATCAGGTTTCTGGGAACATGGCAGTTCTATTCCCCACACACATTTCCCCAAGTTTTATTCCACACAGCAATGTGCTCCATTAACAGACAGCATCGTCCAGGCTCACTGGCAGTTAGATGTAGCCGGTAATAGGTAGGTGGAAGTCCTGGACAGGACTGCCAAGAAAACTGTTTTTCCCATGCCCGCTTTCCTCCTGACTGATGCCTGGAATATAGACAAGATAGCTGGAGCCCCAGCAACCTTTAAATCCTGAGGTACCACTAAGGATGGGAGAGCAGAGAGAGAGGGAAAATTGGAAAAAAAACAAAAAAACAAAAAAAGTCAAGGCAATTACCCTGGAACCTTGAAAAGAAGGAGGCTAAAGAGGAAAAAAGTATAAATGGCAAGTTGTCTTTGGTAAACTTGCATACATTTCATTCTTTTCAAAAAATTTCACATGGAAAGATATGTCACCATGCAGAAAATTCTTAAGATGCTCACTGGCAGTTAGATGTAGCCGGTAATAGGTAGGTGGAAGTCCTGGACAGGACTGCCAAGAAAACTGTTTTTCTCACGCCCGCTTTCCTCCTTACTGATGCCTGGAATATAGACAAGATAGCTGGAGCCCCAGCAACCTTTAAATCCTGAGGTACCACTAAGGATGGGAGAGCAGAGAGAGAGGGAAAATGAAAAAAAAAAAAAAAAAACAAAAAAAGTCAAGGCAATTACGCTGGAACCTTGAAAAGAAGGAGGCTAAAGAGGAAAAAAGTATAAATGGCAAGTTGTCTTTGGTAAACTTGCATACATTTCATTCTTTTCAAAAAATTTCACATGGAAAGATATGTCACCATGCAGAAAATTCTTAAGATGAAATATACATCTACATTCCATGAAACAAGCACTTAAATGTTCTTAATTAATCCACAAAAGCAGGAAAAAAGGAAATATTTACTGAGCACTTTATATCATTCACTATAAGAATCACTTTACATAATTAGCAACCTAAAGATAGGAATTATATCTTATTTACCTTTTAAATCCTCAATTAGTAAGTATCCAGAAAAGAGTAGATACTCCATAAATGATTTAAATCAATGAATAAATAAATGTATAAATGATGGTGTCAAGTTAAGCCATTCAAAATTACTGAAAATGTTATTGTTTTTCCCAACTCTCATTCATTTATACAGTCTCATCTATTATTCTCCTAATATGAGTTACACACTGTCGGGGAACTAGAACCTTCTTTCATACCTTCTGTTGTTGGAAATACTTCTTCTCCTTCAGTTTTAGTCTCTGCCAGTTTCCCAGTTCTCAGCAATACTTCTGCAAAGCTTTCTACCGGGACATGCTGATAGGTGTCATAGGTCACTTCAGACTAGACAAAAGAAGCAGTTACGCCATTTGGTAGGGTGTGTTTTTCTCTAGAAAGATATTCTTGGAAAACATAATGATAGGAATTTTATCTTCTGGTAACTTGAATTACAGCTTCTCACTTACTGAAGCATATTATTTTACGTAAAATTATAAATAGATTTTAGTCTCATAACATGTTGTAATGTATATGAAACAAATCACATAAAACCAATGAACAACATGAGTAAGAACAAAGCAAAAGAAGTACATTTTCAGGAAAATTGTAAGTTTTGTTCATTGTAAAATGCCCACAACACCATGACAGTTAAATCTGTGTTCGTAGGCGCACTGTACCTTACCTCTACAACAAAGGGATTGCAGACAACAGATTCGTAAAAAGGATGACAGCCTTGTTTTTCTAGGCCTTCATTGGCTCTGGTTCCAATTCGATAAGCACCACCAAATTCTTGTCCCTAAACAGAACAAAGTGAAGAGCACTGGATAAAAAGAAAGAGAGCTGGGAGGGGAGGTGGAGGAGGAAAGGAAGGAAGACAACAAATAGATTTCAGGAGAAACTCATCAGTGTGCACTGTGTGATCCAAAGAGAGAGTGTCAGAGTGACACCGATACCCAGCAGAGAATGTGAGCATAATCACCACATTCTAAGTGCAGCACTTCAACGTTACCCTGAAGGGCCTTTTGATTTTCCTGGTCACTTTGATATCACTGAATCAGAAACATCGAAGCAATCGGTGTTACACACATGGCCAACATTCTGTACCACAGTCAGAATAACCTTTCCAAAACATCACTCTGTGCATACTGTTCCCTTGCTCCAAAACCCTTTAGTAGCTCTGAATAATGCAGTCAACAGTATTCAATCTCAACTGCACAGAATAACATTCAAATTTATTAAATGTTAATTAGCTTTAAAGACTAACTCTCCACACCAACTAAACCATCTACCTTATGCATCCTATGGGCCCCTATGCCTTTCTTCCATTATGAGGGTAATGGTCCGTGCTGACTGCCCACCTCTCCTTCCAGGCCCACCTCAGACCGCACCTGCTGAAACTGCACCAGATGGAGACAAGGTCCGACTGGGCTCCCTTCATCACTCCCACCTCCTCCACAACTACAACCCACACAGATGCCTTCATAAGACTGGTCATCAGTACTCCTCACTAGCAGTATTATAGTATCCCTACCATGGTTAACTGTCTTTATGTTTTGCTCTCCTCAAATAGATTGTAAAGAGCCCCTTATTGGAAAAGCCAAGCATATTCACCCATTCCTCCAAAGTTTATTGAGCACTTACTTTAGGCCAAGCATAGCCTCAGGAAACAATCAAGCTCCTGCTGCAAATGAGGTTAAAAGTTACAGCTGACACTTAATAGAAACTATATATTAGGCACAGTATTAAACACTTTATCTAAGACATAAACCCTCAAAACACCCCAACAGGTGAGACAGAAAAGTAACCCTAATCATAATCCAGTGTGATACATGAAATGATGAGAGATGCACAGACTTAACCCAAAGTCAAGCCCACTGCATGTCAGTAGGTGGTTTCTTCTGGGCGATCATCCTTAGTTCTCTTTCCTGCATATCCCACATTCAGACCATCATCAGGTCCACAAAATGCATCCCTAAACCAAACACTTCCCACTTCCTTCATGGCTACCCTAATCCAAACCACCAACATCTCTCACCTGGAGTCCTGGAAGAGAGATTCGTCTTTTTGCTTCACTCCTGACTCACTCCTGACGCCTCTCTACACAGAAGTTAAATAAGCTTATGAAAAGTAAAGTTGGATCACACAACTGCATCGTCTGAATTTTCCAACAGCTCTCCGTGTTGCTGAGAATAAAATGTGTGGTCCTTACCACCGGCTACGGAAGGCTTGACACGGCGGGCCTCTTCACCACCTCTCTCATCTCACCTCCTACCTCTCTTCCCACTCACCACGCTGCTCCCACTTACCTGGGCCTCCTTTCTGTCCTGCAAAGAGGTCAAGCACATTCCTTCAAAATGTACTTGCCCTACTTGGCTCAACCAGCTTTCTGCTCAGAGTGATTCCTCTTCTGAGAAACTACCTTCCCTAATCAGAACCTCACTCCCCCGGCATCACTCACCATTCCCTGACCTTGCTTAACGTTATCTTCATAGTACTCATTACCACCTGCCATGTCATTATTATACAAATATTGTTATCTGTTGGTTTCTTTGTCTCCTCCACTGGGATACAGGTTACACAAGGGAAGGGAACTAGACTGAAGGATTTCCCCACTCTTTTCCCAGTGATGAGCACATTATCTGACACATGGAAAATGCCTGTAAGTATTTGCAGAATGAATTAATAAATAAGATACTCAAATGTTCAGGGTGCATTTATAAGGAGGCACATGTTTCTTTTTCCTCTGAGTTTTCCAGTGTGAGATTAAAGGGTGGATGGCAGTGTGAGAATGCAGAGAAGACAGCAGGGACACAGCGGGTTAAGATGTCACAGAAAGCAAACTCAGTTGTTCTACTGCTTGTCTTGACCTCTACTTGCAGAATGCGTGAAAGAATCGGTTAAAGCATTCTCTTTACCTAAAGGCCCTACTAAAGACTGAATGTTTGTGCCCCCTGCCCCAAATTCATATGTTGAAATCCTAACCCCAGTGTAATACTATTAACAGGTGGGGCCTTTGGTAGGTGATTCGGTCATGATGGCAGAACCCTCGGGAATGAGATTAGTGCCCTTATAAAAGAGACTCCAGAGAAGTCCCTCACCCCTTTTGCCGTGTGAGGACACAGCCAATAGACGGTGGTCTATGAACCAGGAAGCAGGCCTGCATCAAATACTAAATCTGCCAGCACCTTGATCTTGGACTCCCCAGTTTCCAGAACTGTGAGAAATAACTGTCTGCTGCTTAAACCACCCAGTCTATGATATTTTTGTTACAGCAGCTCGAGAGAACTAAGACAGCCCCCAGGCTGGCTCCTAGCACTTCTCTTCCACTACTGGCCTACAGAAACAGCAAAAGAGAGAGAGAGCCTTGATAAACATCATTTTCCTTTTCGTCCCAGTAAACTTCAATTCTGACACATAAACCAAACCGTACTTAAATCCGTACTGGTGTCTTTTGCAAGTATTGTATGGTAGTACATTACATTCCATAAAATCAATTACTCATTCCCTATCTGATGCGAGGCCTAGATTTCTTATGAGATTATTTTAATAATCCAAAGAAGATAAAGCTGTAACAACAGTGAAACCAACTGAAGAGCATGCTAATGAACTGATATAAACCACACCAATTGAATTAAAAAAGCAAGATGCACTGCTTACTTGAAGGGGTCGAAGGTAAGTCAAAGACTTCTTCCACCACTGCCCATCACTGACGGCCTGCAGCACAGCCCTGGTGGTGGTCGTGGTGTTGGAAAGGACTTTCATGGTGGTAGCAGTGGTCCAGTGGAACAGGTCAGCTGAGTTGCTGCCTGGGACACTTACTTCATCCTATGTTAAAAAAAAAGAAAATGGCAAGAGCAAAAACGTGGGAAGTCACAAGAACAGAGCAGAGAGTGAAAATGTGACTACTTAAAATTATCAGACATGAAGACAAATAGATCTAAAAATCCATCTTTGCCAGTAACAAAAAAATGTGAAACAAAGCACTATTAGCATATTGTACCTCCTCGAATCATTTACAAAAGAAAATTCGGTAAAGGAAAATACATCTTAGTGCATTAGTCAAAGAAATATTTATAAGGCGAATAATGGGTTCATCCTTTTTTTACCAATATAATATCCTCCAATGAGATACTCACGTTTGTTTCTTTGACAAGACATTTTAAAGTATTTATTATTTAGATTAATTAAGAAATATTCATTTGAACAATGCTACCGTGACCCAGACAAACGTAGAAGATTCAGATGATCCACCTTTAAATGTTGAAAGGCATTTTGTTTTTCACGTAAACAAGTGGATGATTATTAGTATTTAAAAGGTTTATAATGTGGAACCTCCTGCCAATCTTGAAGCAATCAGCTAAAATTCAAACTCTCCATTTATTAAACCCAAGAGAGTCCATGTGGAGAAAAATGCCCATACATTAACATTTGTTTAAACAGAAATGACAACAACTACATCTGCTTTTGATCAAAGAAAGATAAATTTGTTCTACAAAAGCCAAGTTTTTAGTTTAGTATCTGTCTACTTCTACTTATTTTTTCTGTCGTATCCCAGTTAAAGGAAAGAAAAATTAAGGTCTAGTCTTGCAATTTAAATAGTTTTCTTGTCAATAATAGAAGAATAGTTTAATTTGGTTATTTAGGTCTATATCACATCATTCATTAATATGTTATTTAAGTAATAAAAAATGATAAATCATGTAATCACTCAATAATTACCAAGACATCATCACACAACAAACACTTAGGACACATTCACCATTTTAGACCAACCTGACAGGTGCCATATCTGGTTGGTAGAATTATGGCCCCCCCAAAAATGTCTATATCCTAATCCCTGGAACCTGCAAGTATATTACATTACATGGCAAAGGGCCTTTGCAGATATGATTAAGGACACAGACCTTGAGGTGAAGAGATCATCTTGAATTATCTGGGTGGAACTAACCTAATCACGTGAGCCTTTAAGGCAGAGACCCTTTCCCAGCTAGGGTCACAGAGATGCCGTGGGGGAAGAGGTAGGAGAGATGTGAAGCGTGGGGGGATTCAACCCGTCACTGCTGGCGTTGAAGATGCAGCGAGGGGGCCATAAGCTAAAGAATGCAAGAAGCATCTAGAAGCTGAGAAGAAATTTCAGGTAACAGCCAGCAAGGCAATGAGGACCTCAGTCTTACAAACACAAGGAATTAAATTCTGTCAACAACATGAACGAGCATGGAAACAAATTCTCCTCTAGAGCCTCCAGAAAACAACACAGCCCTGCCGGCACCTTGATTTTGGCTGAGACTCTAAGCAGAACCCCGCCCAAGCCTGCCAGGTTTCTGTCCTATGGGAATTATAAGAAACCAATTTGCATTGTTTTAAAGCTGCTAAATTACAGTAATATATTATAGCAGTAAAAGAAAATGACTACATCATGTTAGGATACTTAATAATTTCTAGAAAAGCATTTGAATTTTATTCTTACTGCTAATGTATGTAAGCTGTATTAACCAATACTTACAATTTACCTACTTTGCTGTTGGCTAAGTTCTCTCAAAAGATTTTCTAATTTTTTAACATGAAAAAATATTGTGTCCCAGCACTAGAAGAAATGATAATTATGTGGTGCAACAGAGGTGTCAGCTAATGCTACAATGGCAACTATACTGCAATATTAATATATCAAATCAATATATTACACACCTTAAACTTACACAATAATGTATGTCGAGTGTATCTCAATTTAAAAAAATTTTTTAAACCTCTGTTTCCTATGGGCTTTCTGGACTTTGGGAAAGGTATAAACCATCAACTCAATGCATTATAAATTATAATTTAATTATGAAAACAACATAGAAAAAAGAATGCTATGTTAAAAAAGAAAAAAATCATGTTAAAATTGGAGATAAGGGCAACCACGCTAAAAGTAACTGTTTGGAGTTCAGGTGCAAATAAAAAACAGCACTTCTCCTGGAATTCAGATTTTGTGGCAGATACTGAAGCTTGTTTCACCCGACTCTGTTCCGGATGCCTTACAGACTGTGTTGCTAGAAGCTGAAAAGCTGAAGGCTACGTTTCCCAGACTCCTTATGGCTGACACTCCACACATGACCTAGTTTTCCTCAAACAGGTGCACCCAATGCATAAAATTTGCCAGGTGAAACTACAGTAGAGACCATACTTTTGTTATTACTGTGCTTTTCTACTGGCAAGCAGTATACCTAACTTTTCTCCTTTTTTTTTTTTTCTCTTCTGGTCATCCTAGTTGTTTTTTTGCAGTAGTGGTTATAGAAGTACCAGCAGTGCCCAGACCCTAGTTTCGCGGCGGTAAAGGACAGTATGGATGACCATTTTGCTGGCTTGTATCTTGGAAGAGTCAGTGTAGCACTGGAGCCAGCTGAGAAGAAGTGGCTTTCCGATTTCCCAACTTTTTATGGCAGATGTTCGCTCTTGCAGCAGGCAAGCTCCTCAATATTTTTCCAGTAGTTACTCTTAAAAAACAGACTTACTAGAGAACGGACTTGAGGATACGGGGAGGGGGAAGGGTAAGCTGGGACAAAGTGAGAGAGTGGCAGGGACATATAGACACTACCAAACGTAAAATAGATAGCTGGTGGGAAGCAGCCGCATAGCACAGGGAGATCAGCTCGGTGCTCTGTGACCACCTAGAGGGGTGGGATAGGGAGGGTGGGAGGGAGGGAGACGCAAGAGGGAAGAGATATGGGAACATATGTATATGTATAACTGATTCACTTTGTTGTAAAGCAGAAACTAACACACCATTGTAAGGCAATTATACTCCAATAAAGATGTTAAAAAAAACACAAAAAACAAAAACACACCAAAGCCTGCTCCTCCAGTCCTTTGAAAGAGTTTGTAAGACTCCAATTCTCATTAAAAAAAAAAAAAAAAGTCCTCTTCTGTTTATAACAGCTAGAATGTTTTCTGTTACCCACAACTGAATCATGGTTAATTTTAAAAAATTTAAAAAATATAGGCAGGAATCAGAAAGATCAGCACCATCACCTTTACTCTGGAGTGAGAATATGGCTTAAACCTCCAGTCATAACGAGGTTAAAATCTTCCTGCGAGTCTACATCTTGGAGTAACTTTTCCAAGGAGGAGCCGAGTCTACAGAGCAGACACATCTAAGCAAAATAATCATAGCGGCCCAGTAGTAGAAAACTGGGCCAAACGAACTTCCAGAACTGCCCTGAACCTGTGCCGTCCAACCCAGCAGCTGGCGGCTACACAGGGCAACTGCACACTGGAAATGCAGCTACTCCAAACTGAGATGTGCTGTTAATGTACAACACACTGGACTGTAAAGACTTAGTGCCTAAATAAACAAGTAAGTAAAATAGCCCACATGTGTTTAACTTCAAGGAACAAAAACTAGAGCAGAATGCACCCTTTCTATTGATAGGCAAAACCAAGAGGGAACCCAGGGAGGCTACGCCTTACATTCTCAGTTCTTTCTCTCAATGTCAGCAATTAGGAAGGTTAAGGACCCTCTCCTCTGTGTGTGGGGGGGGTTGGGGGATGGGGTTAGGGAGACCGAATGAAAGACTGAAGCTTATTATCAACACTACTGAAAAGACAGGGTAGAAAGACTGACATAGGAAAAAACATAATTCTCCCTACAGGAGCAATCTTAATGATAGCTGTCACGTCTTGAAAGCTTGCTATGTGCCAGGGCTTTACGAAGTTGCCTTATGTGTATGCTGGGCGTAAAAACTGCAAGGGAACTCAAAAAACAAAAATAGTTTTAATGGTAGCATTACTGTAAGTCCTTCCTTAACTTCTTTACTATTTGAGAAGATGGCAAGAGGCTCACTTCTCCTCTTTAGTAGCACAGACAGCTGGCTCATCACGTCTGACTTATCAGAAGAAAAGCAAGCTGATTCCAGCTCCTGCACTCTGGAGGCCCCTCTTTTCTAACACGGTCACGACCCCAGCCAAGGAGCTTCCGCTGTTACAGGGCAGTGTAGGTGGTGCCTCCAACTCCCATCCTGCGTCGCGGCGGCAGAGCCTCTTTCCGCCGGACGGCTCGTCAGTGTGCATGTCACCCTCCAGGTTCATCTAGGCTACTGAAAGCTTTGGATTCCTGTACGTTCTGCTTCAGTCTGCTTCTAAGCTGCTGCCTCCAGTAAAACTCTGCACTGAGTAGAACTAGTACTGTATACATATGTCCCTCTCTGAGTAACACTGCCAAAAATAGTTCCTTGCCAGAAATAAGTCTCGGAAGGAATCCGCAGTAACTAGACATTCTCTTTCTCCCCTTCCCTCTCTATATACATGCATATATATACACAGAGAGGTACAAATATAAATATGTGTCTATATAGGTTAATATATGTAAAATATAGTAAGCATCTCAATTTATGTTATATTTTTTAATTACTTAGAAAGCTACACCTGGGGAAAAAAACAGAAACCAATCAGAATTCATTCACCTACTCGGCAAATACTCACCGAGTGACCCCGATTTGATGTTATACTCTATCATACTAGGCAATAAGGTGACAAAAACAAGAAAGGCAGAGTCTCTGCCCCTCAAGGAGCTCAGAAACTAGAAAGAGAGGCAGAGACATAGACAAACCACTGCAGAATAATATCAGCTTCTATAACAGAGGTACACAAAAAGTACTACGGGAGCATAAAGAGAGGTCATACGTCCTCTGCCTAGAGGCACAATCAGAGAAAGCTTCACAGAGAAAGCACTATTTCAGCAGGAAAGAATTTAAGGCTTCCAAAGAAGAAATGGTGATGATTCCAGGTAGACTTTTGTAAATAAAAGGCATGAAACAGCAGGGCAAATGGAAGGAAATTTAAGTTGATTTCATGCAGGTGTAGAAAAGGGCACACAAAGACGAAGGGCAGGGCATATGAGGGTGAAAGGCAGGCGCAGGCAAGACCAGCAAGAGACCTACTGACCGCAGCAAAGCACCTCCACCATCGCCTGGACAGACGGGACACCACTGAAAGGCTTTAAACACAGGGAATAACGTAATTAGATTTGTGTTTTAGAAATATTATTCCAGGAACAGGAATCCAGTTAGGAGACTGATGCGTTAGTCCAAGAAATTAAGGCAGTGATGCTGGGAATAGATGAAGTTTCCATAAGGTATATTTGCATCTGAATGCATATATTAAGTTTAAATGTTTTTATTTCTATTTCTTCTAAAGGTGAAAAGAGCCTGAGGTGAGTCAGATAAGCAGAGAAATTCAAGGATTCTGAATCCAGACATCTAAAAAAAGAAAGTAGATGGCCATCAAGCTGGGTCTTAGTGAAAGGTTGGGAGGAAAAAAAAAAAACATGGGGGAAGAAAACGATCTGTTAAACAGGGTTAGATGCAATCAAGGTAAAAACGAGCAATGCAAGTTGTCCAGGAACATAGGACCAGGTTCACAAAAAGTAATAAGGGAGATCTAGACACATTATTTACCGAGAGTACCGTCTAAGACTCTTGTTTATAATATATGAGAATCATAATGGCTACCGTTTATCAAATGTTAACTATGCGCCAGGTACTGAGCAAGGTGCTTCAATGGTCATTCCTAAACTTACAATAGCACTGCTGAGTGGGTACTGGAATACCATTTGAGACAAAAGTAAACTGCAGACCCATCAAGTGGCATACGCCGCCCATAGACGACTGGCCGGCGGTGTCGCCTCTCTTCTCAACCAGGTCTGGCTCTCCACACGTGTGGTCCACTTGATTCCTGCAGGGGTTTCACCCACTGGCAATATGTTACAGACAAGCAAGCCTATTTATTTAAGTTAATTTATTCTTCTGCATTATAAAACTACCACGATCTGATAAAGGTGGTTTGAAAAATTTAAAAGAATAGGGAAAAAAGACAATATTTATTCACAATCCCATGATGCACAGACAATACTGCCAGCATGTCTTCTCCGTTCCTGTCCTTAATCCAGGCATAGGGATCTTTCTTTAAAAATCTTTTCATTCAAGTATAAGATATATTTTTAAATGCATACATTTAAGAGTACAGCTTGATAAGTTTTAACACACCCATGTAACCAGCACCGAGGCTAAGAAACAGCACACCAGCAGTAACCCAGATACACCCCCTCTTGTGCTCACTTCCAGCCACCATCACTGCCAAGATAAACACGTTCCTGACTTCCAGCAGCATAAGTTAAATCTGCCTATTTTTATACTTTATATGAATGGAATCATGTACTCTTTCGTGTCTGAATTCTTTCATGCAACATAAATACATTCATACTCTTGTGAGTAGTTGAAGATTGTCCAACTCATTGTTAGTGTAACACTTTGCTAATGTAACACTACTGCTTTGTGTGAATAAATCAGAACTTATTTATCCTTCCTTCTATTGATGAGCAGTTGGGTACTCTCTAATTTGGACCTAACAGCAACAGTGCTGCCCTGAACATGCTAGTAATTATCTTTTGGTGAACGTTTGCGTTTCTGGGTATATACCTAGTAGTGGAACTGCTATAGAGTGTGCAAATGTCCAAACTTAGTAAACAGTGCCAAACACTTTCTAAAATGATTATACCAATTCATACTCTAACCAGCAATTATAAGAGTTCTGGTTGTACCACATCCATGCCAACACATGGTATCCCATGTCTTTTTCATTTTAGCAGTTCTAGTGAGTATACGATAGGACTTCTTTACGGTTTTAATTTGCATCTCTCCATGACTAATGAACTTGGATACTTTTTCCTGTATTTATTGGCCATCTGAATGTCCTCCTTTGTGAAGTGCCTGTTCAAGTCTTCTGCCCATTCTTCTGTTGGTTGTCTTTCTTATGCATTTGCAGGAGTTTTTTATATATTCTGGATACATAGCCCTTATTAGATATATGAATTATGAATATCTTCCATTATTCTGCAGATTATTTTTTCATTGCCTTAACAGTGTCTCGATTAAAAGAAGTTTTTAAACTTCTAAATTAGTCCAATTTATCAGTTTTTTAACTTTATAATTAGTATTTTTTGCAAGAAGTCTTTTCCTACTCCAAGGCTGCAGTGAAGTTTTTCTATATCTTCCTTGAAATGTGGTATTTTTGCTGTCAGTAAAATCCTGTTAAGACAGTGTACTTTGCACTCATAGCATTACATGCATACTTTTAATGCACATATCATAATATACTGACATTATGATTTTTCTGTCTGTCTTCTCACCTAGACAGTAGGTTTTTCAAGGGCAGAGACCATGTTTATTCACTACTAAATGCTCAGGGTATGTGAAAATTCCTAATCTATTGTTTGTATCTGCAGACATGAATAAGAAGTCTGATTTTACTTACTGTACTATTTATATGTTTGAAGAAACATTTTCTAAACCCTAATATGTATGCCTACAGTAGCTAAATGTTATTCAAATAAGATTTCATGTCACATTTTCAATTCTGGTTCATCTTCAGAATCTTCTTAATTGAGAGGGCATACTGAATGATTTGAATGTTATCAACTAATCCAAGTATAGAACTAAAAATATAAACATGGTAAGAAATATGGCACTTAAGCAGGATACAACTTTGTTCAGAGGAAAATCAAATCAATTGAAAAATATCAAAAAATACAGGCTATAAAACAATTATTCCATTTCATAAAATAAACCTAAAATTTACTCTCTTCATATGGATTGGCTAACTCAAGACAGAAAGTTTTAAACATGGAAACTGAAAAGTTTGTTTCAGAAGATAAATGAAATTCCAATGCACAGAAATGTACATGATAAAAGGATTTTCTGTGAGAGATTCCTCCCTTATAAGAATTACAAAAGAGAAAGTAAAATAAAAGGCTCATCTAGACTGCAGAAGAAGCATTTAATTTGGGGGCAGTCTACCAAGATTACAGTGTAACCAGAGGCATTAACGAGGAAAACAGTTTTCTTTCAACTCCATGTAACAGGGAAAAAGCAAAAAGCGGTTAGGCAAAACTTACTCCTGAAATGATTACTACTGGCGGTTTTTATATTCATACTTGCACACTGCTAATTAATTTAGTGTATAACAGCAGAAACAGATTAATCCCCCAAACCAAGTCAACAACTCCCAGCATAAAATTTAACATGAAATCTCATTAATGTCAGTGTTACACAGCTCAAAGGTTAACTTCCTAAGCACTAATAATATTTTTCAAGTCCTACATAGACAACATAACCAAACAGGTTCACAAGAACAAGGACAGTTCCATACATCAAGCGTGGCTTACAGAAACAATTCTTGTTGATCAATTACTATAGTAATCTATTTAGGAGCTGCTCTCTCTGGTATCTGGTAATTTGAGGGTTAATTTCTGAGAAACCTGTTTGCCAACTGAGAACTGAGCTGGTGGTACCCATAACCTAGGTTAGGATCACAAACAGAGCTCAAACTGAGCTCAGCCACTACCCTCTCTCCTCCAACATATCTGTAAACAATCCAAAGTACTTCCCCTGCACCTAACACTTACTTATAGCAAATTTCATCCTGAATTCGAAATACTAAGAATGCAACCCTTACTACTGGTGATACTACTTCTGCAACTACTTATGAGAAGAAGCAGTAGAAAAATACCCCGTGTTGTGAATCACTCTAAAGTCTGACTCTGCTTCAGTTCATCTGCTAAGTAACAGGCCAGGCTACAATTTAGACATTCTCATCTGTGGGAGTCATAGCCCCCTATACATTTCTAATGAAAGCTATAACTGCTTTCACCAGAAAACTAATGCACATGCATGTGTACATACATGAACACACAAAGTCACAGACACATACTAACACAACAAATTTGACACACTATTTCAGGGACTTTACGGATTGAACCCTTTTTGAATCTTCCAGCATTCTTGGATCCAGATTAAGAGAACTGTAGTTAGGAAAAATAGAGGTACATGGAGTATATTTTTATTTTCTTTTTCCATGATCAATTTTTTAATCAGCACTTCCACAAAGTTATGGAGGACAGACCACAAGAAACAGGAAACTGTCTCTCTCAGGAGCCCATTTCTCCCATTTCATCCCAGGGCAATACTAGCATGAATGTGCAAAGATGTGTACATAAAACGCTCAGTGCAGTTTAGTCCAAAATAGAGGAAAACTGGGCACAATCCGAAAGTTGAAAAGCAAAGGAAAAGATAACTAAATCATGGTACGTACATATCCAGTGACCACTGTTACACCATGACATAAATGGTCTACATGCAATGACAAGGGCAGATGTCCATGACACATATCATTATATGAAAAAAAAGCAAGCTTCAAAATAATATATGCAGTACAAATCCACTTTAGTTTAAAGAATAAAATAATAGTCCTCCAGGAGACAGAGGAGAGCTATACAGAAAATCTATCTATGCTCAGAAAAAGTCTGGAAAGATATATGTAAACTTTAAAATGTTTACCTCTAAGCAGTGGGATACATAGAATGGGGAGAGAGAAAGAACTGAGTGAGAAGAAAGAGAACTTACATATCAATGTATTATTGATTATTTTTATATTTTAAAAAAATCAGAAAGACCAAAGTTACCACAAATATACATGTACGTCTTACCAAAAATTAACAAATGTCAGTATTTTTTTCATAAGTGTTTCACATATCTTCTATTTTTCCTTTCAAGAAATAAAGTATGCCAGATTATATTGATTATCTGAACTCCTTTATTATCTGAATTCCTAACAATCCCTATAAGCGGATTGTTAAAATAGAAGCCTGTACTATATTTGTAATTAAAGAAAACATTACACATTCCAGTCAAGATGGAGTCATGAATTATGTTGCAATATGTTCACCATGCTCCAAAATACTGAGAATACTAGAAAGAAGAGGCAAAAGACACTCAACTTTATAGAGTTCAACGTTTGGGGGCTCAAAATTCAGATGCTGGCAATGGCTGCCAGGTCCCCCTTCTCAGAGAAAAACTGGGAATTAAAAGGATTCCCTGTAAGAGGGAGAACTTCATCCAGGCTCACTGCCTGTGGTTATGTATTTATATTTACTTCATGAAGCTGTGGGCCGATGGAGGCAGAGAACTAGAATCAGAGCCCAAAGGAACTGGGCCAAACCATCACTGGTTCCATGTCTGTATTTCTCACATCCTCACTAGTAGAGGGGGAGGGAGTCCCAAGTGCAAAGCTACTCTAGGATATGGTTCTGGACTGAAGCACCAAGGGATTAGATAGGAGGAAACCACAAAACTACAGAATCCTTAAGGAGGGTCTAGGGAAATAAAGATTAAACTGAATGAGGACTTCCCTGGCGGTCCAGTGGTTAAGACTCTATGATTCCACTGCAGGGGGGACACGGGTTCGATCTCTGGTCAGGGAACTAAGATCTCACATGCCACACGCACTGCATGGCCAAAAAAAAAAAAAAATTAAACTGAATGGGAGGGCTCAAAACAAGCTTGCAAGCCAAAATTTCAAAACATCTGGAAAAATGAAAATTACTGAGGCAATAATTTTAACAAAAATCCACTTCAGATGAAATCATTTGAAACTTCATAATATTAATGTGTGTCTTTGTGCAATATAAGATTGAAAATCCTTTAAGAAGGAACAAGATATCACATAAAAGAAAAAACAAATATGATCCTATCAAGTCCATTTTTGTTTATGATATGAGGTAAAGCTCTAATTCACCTTTCTGTATGTGGATATTCCTCAAGCCTATACTTCGATCTCATACAAAAAGTGGTTCATTATTACTTATTTATCAATAAATATAAAAGCTAAAACTATAAAACTCTTAGGAAAAAAGCACAGGAGTAAATCTTCACAACCTTAAGTTAGGCACAGATTTCTTAGATACAACACCAAAAGCACAAGCAATAAAAGAAAATGTTAATAAACTGGACTTCAGCAATATTAAAAGCTTTTGCACTTCAAAAGTCACCGTTAAGAAAGTCAAAAGTCACCGTTAAAGTAAAAAGTCAAATCACACACTGAGAGAAAAATATTTTCAAATCACACATCCAACAGCTTGTATCCAAGAGTTTAAAAACAACAGCAAAAACTCTTACGACTTAGTAAGGAGATGACAGATAACACAGTTAAAAAATGGGGGATATAGTTATAGCCATTTGACCAAAGAAGGTATAGAAATGGCCAATAAGCACATGAAAATATGTTCATTATCATTAGTTATTTGGAAACACATACCAAAATGATAATGAGATACCACACACACCTATAAGGATTGTTTTAAGCAGAAAGCCAGTCAAGAATGTTAGCAAGGATATGAAGAAACTGGAACCTTAATACTTCCTGGTGCAGCCACTTTGGAAAACAATTGGGCAATTTCTTCCAATATTTAACACATATACACCATACAATCCTTCAGATCCACTCCCAGATACCTACATGAGAAATCAAAACATATTTCCGTACAAAGACTTGTATACCAATGTTCACAGCAGCATTATTCATGATAGCTAAGGAGTGCAAACAACTTAAACGTCCATCAGCTGGTGAAGGGGAAAAGAAAGGGTTATCCGTGGTACTGAAATACAACTGTCATTTGCTTGCTTTTATTTCAGTATTTCTCAATAATCCATTTATAAATTATAAATTATAATCCATTTATAAAATAGCTGTATGCTTAGCCCATGCCTCAATTCTAAACATTAATTAGTCCAGTTGTATAAATCTGTAGCCACTTAAAATGTTCATAACAAGAATTCCCACAGTGAAAATGATTTTTTAATGGGAACCTTGTATATTAACCATTTCCAACTCTAATTAGATTTATGTGGGGAAAACACTTTTGGCTACGTGATATGACTAATACTAACTATACAAAATGTTAATACACTCTAAGTGGTGGAACACTGTTACGTCTAAAAAAAACATAACAACCAACATTAATAAGAAACTAGAAATCTTTGATTTGGTAGTTATTCACAAATTATGCATTTAGTTCTATTTCAAAACAAATATCTTGTTCACCGGGAAAGCAGCCAATATCTTAGAACTTGTATGCTCCACCTGTACTAATGCAAATGCAACAGAACAGCACTTAACATCTTTTCTTTGCTTGGATACTTAAGTAAAAATCATTATTTTCACAACTGAGTAATGAAAATCTTGGGCATTAAGCAGATTACATATACAGTCAGCTCTCATTTTTGAGTTACAATTTAATGTGGTTATTACATCTACTGTTAATGTGTAACACACGGCATCTTATGGCTAAGCACTGCATTTTAATCTAATAATACTAGCTATAATATTCGGAAATGTGCTTCATGAATCAAAGCCATCATCATGTGTTCACTGAGGGCTTGGATTAGCACTTCATGAGACCTAGATCTATTACAGCTTGTTGGAAGAGGAAAAAGGAAGACCGGAAAGCTTTTAAGGAGCTAAAAAACAAAAAACAAAAAAAAGACAAAAACAGACAATCATTTCGGAAGAATTCCTCTTCCTCGCTAAATGGATCCTGTGGAGGACTGCTGGCGGTCTCCTACGTTTACTGCAGAAATGCTAATGGAGCAGTATGTTCCCACTCTTGGTGGCACAGCAGGCTCTACTCCAAAGAGGCTACCAAGGGGCCGGGCTGACGCTTTCTAATTCATCAGAGAAGCAGAAAATAGGAAACCCAAAAGCCACAAAAGGCTTTTCATGGATTCTAAAAAGAACGATGGGGATTCAGAATAAGCTTATGGAGCTGAACTCAGCAAAAACATGGTGCAATTCTCTACTAAACAGAGAAGTGATACTCCCCTTACAGTGGCCGAAATACAACAGGACCTCAATAGCAACCAGAACACACACGTATGAGTTAAACTGGAAATTCCCTATATTTTTAGGCTAAAATCTACTTTCTAATTCATTTTTACCACACGCTAATCTTTTTGCAGTGGGAGTTTCCAAATTAGCTTTATTCGACATTTACTAGGCAGTCACTCTGTGACAAGCACTCTATGGAGAGAGTACAAAGGTAAATGACATACTTCCAGTTGCCATACTTCCAGCTGTGTGTACCAAACCGCGGCACACACGTGCTGATACAATGATGTGAGATGCTTGGGGGATATGGCAGAGGGAGCAATGGGGACTCAAGGAAAGCTTGATAAAGAAAACGACAGCTTAGATGGGATCAAGAGGGCAGGAAGATGACAAGAGCACAAGACAAGAAGGGCAGGACAGGCAAAGAGAACCCTAAATAACACCAAAGCTGTGAGAGAGCCTACTCAGAGAATGGGGTAACTTCAGCGTGACTGGAACACAGCACGTGCTTGGAAGGCCTGAAAAGAGAGGAGGCTGTGGAGACAGTGGGTGATATGGCTGAACAAGTGGGGAAGGATCAGAGGTTCAAAAGGTACAAAAATGGGGATAAAGATCTCATGAAAAGCAGGTCTTCCATTGGACCTTGAAAAATAGTAACATTTGCCAACTCCCCAATATAAGAACTGTTTTGAATCCCATGGAGAAAACACCATAGAATTTAATGTGCTTTCCTATCCAGTAAGAGAAAACCGAACAGAAACTAATCAATACAACAAGTCAAAACACGCCAGAGGACAAAATACACCTACACCACTCCAGGCCCCTGGAAAATGCTATGACTTCAGTTCAAAGAGAGTGTAACAACAGTAACCAAAAAAAGTCCGCTATCTGCAGTGTTGACTGCAGAACACAATCCTCCTCTGAATATCTCACCTTCTAGAACTGTGATGTCCAATCTGGTACCCAGTAGCCTTGTGTGGCTAGTAAAATTAACTTAAATAAAATCAAACAAAATTTAAAATTTGGTTCCTTAGTTGCACTACCTTTATTCCACGTACTCAATAGCTACATGTGACTAGTGGCTACCGCACTGGACGGTGGAGATACAGAATATTTCCCTCACTGTAGAACATCCTATTGGTCAGTGCTCTCCTGGAGTCACCACTACAGGAGGAATAGGAGAAAAACCCTTAAGGGCCAAAAATCACATTACAAACTTCTTTGAGATCCTGAGATCACTTAGCACTGAACTGGGGATACACATGTGTATTCAATAAATGTTTGTCAAACTGAATTTTAGTATAAAAGAAAGAATTATGGAAATGAAGTAATTGCACATATTCCACTGTAGGCAAAGCTAACTATTCCTTAACTCTATTAACAGATTCCACACTTGAAGCTTTCTACCAGAGTTCTAAAAGTAACTACACAGTACACAACTACAGATGAGTTCGGCAAGATGAATACAGCCAATTTATAAAGAAGATGTGGTGTACACACACACACACACACACACACACACACACACACACTGGATACTACTCAGTCATAAAAAGGAATGGAATTCTGCCATTTGCAACAACATGGATGGACTTGGAGGGCATTATGCTAAATGAAATAAGTCAGAGAAGGACAAATACTGCATGATATCACTTATATGTGGAATCTAAAAAATACAACGAACTAATAAATATAACAAAAAGGAAACAGACTCACAGGCATAGAGAAAAAACTAGTGGTTATGAGTGAGGAGAGAGCAGGGGGAGGGGAATATAGAGGTAATGGATTAAGAGGTACTAACTATTAGGTATAAAATAAATAAGCTACAAAGATATATTGTATAGCACTGGGAGTATAGCCAATATTTAATAATAACTATAAATAGAGTATAACCTTTAAAAATTGTGAATCACTATTTTTTGCCTTATATTACATAATATTGTACATCAACTATATCTCAAAAAAAATTTAAGAATTAAAAATAAAATCAATGTATGGAAATATAAGGCAAACAAACAAACAAAAAACACATAAAAACAAAAAAAAGGAGATTCGGTGTAGCTCACTTATCACAACAGATGTCTTCCAAAATAGTTACTAGAAAAATGAATGACATTTTACACTTTGAAAGTGAAGCTTACCATTTAGAGGAATCCTGTGGAAACCAATCTATAAAGAGGATTATCACCTCTAAATTTATCTAGTTAGAATATCAGAAATAGCTACTGTCTTTGACCTAAAAAAGTGCCAATTCTATGTTGCTACAGATAGTCATAAAAAGTTAAATTCCATGGAGCAAAGGCTGACCAACAAGAGGGAGGTCTCAGTGAGTACACGCTTCCTCCTTCCTCTCCCAGGATGAACTCTCCTGAGACTCATACATACTTCATGGGTCCAGACAAATTTTATTCATAAGAATTTCAATGAGGAAAGGGAAAAGCGATTACAATTCAATAGAAAATGGACAAGAGAACTGAATAGGAACCTCACTAAAGAGGACCTCTCCTGAGATAAGTCCATCTCATTAGCAGTCAGGAAAATACAAATCAAAATCACAAAAAGATATCACTAAACACTTAAGAGAATTGGTAAAATTTAGAAAACCACCTACGCCAAGGTGCTGGATTGGAGCAGATGGTAATCCCAGACATTGCTGTTGAGAGCGCAATGGGCAAAACCCCTTCAGAAAATTATTTGGGATTATCGACTGAGGTTGAACGTACACATTTATCTAACAACGCAGACTTCCAGGGCTAGGTAGGTCCATGCCAGAGAGAAACGTCTGCACACGTGCACTAGAAACACGTACAGAAGGGTGACGCAGTATTATTTTTAGTAACCAGAACTGAAAACAAACCAATGTCAGTCAACATTAGAAAGGATAAACTGGAATCTATGCATACAGTAATAAATTTCTATACAGCAGTAACAATGAGTGAACTACAACACATATAATAGCATGGACAGATCTCACAAACATCAGGTTGAGCCTAACTATTTCCATAAAGTACAAAAATGGGTAAAATTAAACTATCACACTGGGAGGGGTGTGATAGGTTTTAAAGTTGTTTTAAAACAAGAACAAAACACACATGGATCTAGTTATTGGGATGAGTCAGGATCTCTGGAAGGAGAGAGAAGGGTTAGAAGGGCGTGAGGGGACCTGTGGAAGGTCTGTCATGAGCTACTTCTTCATCTGTGTGATGGTTTCATGGATGTTTTCTTTATGATACTTTATGATACTTGGACATCTTTGTTTTGTGTAGTTTTCTATATGTTATATTTCACACAAAAAGAACGTTTAAAAGAAGAGTCTTCGCTCTCTCTCTCTCTCTCTCTCACACACACACACACACACACACACACACACAGGGTAAGGCGACTGTTTCATTCCTCTCACAACCACCTTTCAAACTCCTCCCTCTCACCCTGACTCACCTCTTGTAGCACTTTACTCATCAATGGCGACACACTGATACTCTCTCCTACTTCTGGATGGATTTGGAAATTCACTCTCTGATAAAGAATCTGAAAAAAGAACAACTGTTTTTAAATTTGCCTCATTTTACAATGTAGGCTTGAAATTTAAAAAGTACTCTTTTGAAGAAAAAAAACCCAAAACACTATTTCCTAATGACGACTCTGTCGTAACAGGCTTACTGTGGGACTTCATGAACACCTTCACAAGGATGCAACCACAGTTTCAGGATCAGAATCAAGTGTGAAAAACCTGATATACAATGTAATAAACGACCATGAGATGAAAATGTGACTTCCAGAATCTCTTCACATATTTAACAGTACTTAACAGTACTGTATTTCCAAACCAGAGCCCCATCCTCCCTGACACAGATTTAGCCCGTGGATTTTAGGAAATTCAGCTTCTCTCTAACCAAAGCCCATATCCTGCCATTTCCAAAGGACTTCTAAGGGGATGGTGCCATCACTGGTTTTAATTCATATGGTTTCAAGTATATTGTACAGGACCACTTCTTATATATTTTATTCTTGACAGCACTAACTTTCCCCATTATATTCAATAATTTATTTCCTAACATACTTTCTTTTTTTCTCATACCTGTACCCTTTCTTCTTTACTGAAAAAATAAAATAATAAAGCCAACAACACTAATTTATATCCTAATATCTTCAAATCCCTTTTCATATAAGTGACAGACTATTTTTTTTCCCATAAATTAAAATTTTCATAGTGCTGAAAAGAAAGAGCACAAATCCCAAGTCCACAGCTCAACAAAATATACTTCATACAGTTCAGGAGCACTTACTTGATGGGGAACACTTACTTCTGTCTTCAGAGAGCTGCTGGCAGCCAAAAGAAGTTCAATGCTGCCAGGGGGGCAATGTGTCAAAGCAAAAGCCACGAGCTCTTGACGAGTGGCCAAGTCCTGGTAACCTTCTGATTGTCCTAACTGGCTACAAACATCCCAACTTTTAGAATAACCTGGAAAAAGGGCCAGAAAAAACAAACTGATTTTCACTAGAGGAAAAAATCTTTAATCTAACATGAGAAGCGGCTTTCTGCTTAGGTCTTATGTTACCAAAGCAAAGTCAGTCATTAGGTGCATATTATTATATAAGCAGAAGCACATAAGGACCTGAAACTAGACAAGAAAGATTAGGTGAGTTTATTGTCTAGAAAGTTCAGTGCTGCTCCAGACAGATTCTTCTGATAAACTATGTTAAATTTTAGATTACCTCACAATGCTACAAATAACCTACTGAGCTTTGATGCTGAGTAAAAGACTGGGTATCTGAATTCAGAAAGACTTGAGGGTATGGCCCAAGCACTTGTGTGAGCCTGAGAAAGTTCCAAGTATCACACATCCTTCACCACTAAAAAACAATAATAATCATAATTCCTCCTTCACTGGGCTGTTAGAAGAACTGAACAATCTTTATTTAAAAACAACCTGTATTTAAAAGCTGTATTTATACACTGCAAAGCCTAGATAAAGAGAAATTATTATAGAGAGCTACACAGAATCATTCACTTTATAAAGACAGAGATCCAAGGACAGTGCCAAAAATACAGTCAGCCCCTGAAACCAGCAGAGTTTTATCCTATGCAAGCTTACACTGTGAATTCTTAAAATGCACTCTTATTCTTATTTGAAGGCATTCCAGTTAGAAAGCAGGTCTTTTTTCTAAACATACAGAGTCAAAATTAGTCAAAATTACAGGTACCATCCTTATAGGAATAAAATTATTACAAAGCTCTCCAAGTAAGCGGTAATAAATTAAGACAACAATGATTATCCAGAATACCATAATTTTTCTGAACTTAATGTTGCAAAATCGCTAGGTCAATATTACAGAACACAGTTCTTTCATGAAAACAGTTTTCTAACGCTGAGGTTATAAAGTGTTGAGATTCTTCCCAGAGTTTTCAACATTTTCATGGACGTATTGCCAGACTCTCTCCTTGAACTCTCTCCTTGACTCTCAGAGGCCTTTATTGAGGCTTCTCTGAGCCCTCTTCTCAAGGAGGCCTATACCTTGGCCCAGTCCTTGCTGAACCTGTATAACCCAGTTTTATCAAGAATCCTGCCAAGTCAGTTCAGAGAGAATCTCTCACCCTTGGTATGTGATAACCCGGGCCTGCCACCGGCAAGAATCCTGTTAAGTCGGTTTAGTACCAACCCCCCTACTCTTGATGTCTCTTCGCTGTCATTTGTCACCCACTGTTGACCCCTCAACCTGCTCCTCAGTGGTAAATTCCCAGCTGCCTTTTCTGTATTTGGAGTTGAGCCTGTTCTCCCTCCCCCACTACAAAATTCATGGATAAAGTCTTCCTTACCATTTGTAGCAAGTGTCAGAATATTTTTTTCCTTTAACAGTATACATACAGAAAGTATACATATCATCAGTGCACAGCTCCAGGAGTTACCATGAAGTGAAGCACTGCATTTATAACCACTCACTAGGAATGCACAGACAAGGGGTAAACGACTGTGCTTGAGTTTTCACACAGTCAGACACAGCTACAAAGAGCAGATCATTTAGCACAGAGCCTGTAATAAGACAACATCACTCCCTACCCCTCTGGGGAATGTATTCTTTAATAGAGAAATTATTCCACAATATAACCTGCTTATCCTCCAGAGACCTGAGTTATAATTTCAATATGGAAAATTTTAGGGTTGCAAACTACTTCCCAATTACTCAACATTAATTTGAAAAGCATCATGTTATCTCTTAAAAAAAATTAAAGGATAGAAATACTGACAATTTAGTCACAAATTATAGATACTTCAAATTTTTTAAATTTTCTTTTATATGACGAATACATAAAAAGGCATTAAAATATTTGAAAATTGTTATTAAAATTATGAGCCTGTTTTTAATACGGAATGGAAAGCAACCATATCTCAGATAAAATATAACCCTTGAGCCCATCAAAGTATGTATATTAATATACAAGCACGTGGAATACATACTTATCGGTACTCACAAAACATTTCTCAAGGCTTACAAACACAATGTGGTCGGCTTACCGATTAGGCTAACTGATTTCAAAACAGACCTCTTCCATTATTCACCACGTCAACAGGACATGAGCAAAGTGTTTAGTATCTACTTCACCTGTGGCCATCAGCTCCTGACAATGCACATTGGCAGCTTTGTAGTCATGGAAACGAAGTGCTTGCTCTACTAGAAGGATTAGAACCTGTCCACGCCTTTCTTCTGGGTCTTCACCTGTAAACACACGCAAATGACTTACTGATTTGGGCAGTATCAATTGATAGAGGAGCTCCTTAACACTATCTTTCTAATTAATTCCAAAATAAAAAACAGAGATTAGACTGCTTTTTATAAGATTATAGGAGAAAAGATCATGGCCACTTAGACCTTCCAATCTATTTATTAATCATGGAATTCTCTCTCAGTCTCCTAAGTGATCAATGATTAATATCAGCCTCAGACTGAAAGTAAATTGGTACAACCACTACGGAGAACAGTGTGGAGGTTCCTTAAAAAACCATATGATCCAGCAATCCCACTCCTGGGCATATATCCAGAGAAAACCCTAATCTGAAAGGATACATGCACCCCATTGTTCACTGCAGCACTATTTACAATAGCCAGGACATGGAAGCAACCTAAATGTCCATCAGCAGAGGAGTGGATAAAGAAGATGTGGTACACATATACAATGGAATATTACTCAGCCATAATAAAGAATGAAATAATGCCATTTGCAGCAACATGGATGGACCTGGAGATTATCATACTTAGCGAAGTCAGACACAGAAAAACAAATATCATATGATATCACTCATATGTGGAATCTAATTTTTAAAAAAAGGAAACAAAAGAACTTATTTACAAAACAGAAACAGACTTACAGATATCAAAAACAAACTTATGGTTACCAAAGGGGAAACATGGTAAGGGAGGGATAAATCAGAAGCCTGGGATAAACACAAACACACCACTATATATAAGATAGATAACCAACAAGGACCTACTGTATAGCACAAGGAACTCTACTCAATATTCTGTGACAACCTATAAGAGAAAGGAATCTGAAAAAGAATGAATATATGTACACGCATAACTCAATCACTTTGCTGCTCACGCGAAACTACCACAACACTGTAAATCAACTATACCCTAATAATACGTATATATGTATGTATGTATGTATGTATTCACCCCCAGACCAGCCATTCCAATCTAAGTGGCTAGAGGAAAAGTTTTCCTCCCAATAGGGAATTCAAATATTTTTCCTATTTATTAAAAAATTTTACCCTTTGAATGTTCTAAATATAATTCATAAATGACAAATAAAAGGGGAAAAAACTTAAGCACAAAGTAAAACGGACTTAAATTTTATACTTTCATTGTGATAAAGCTAATCTGTATATCAGGCAATCTGAGCTGGTGGTTAAAAGGAAAAACATAAGCAAAAATAGGCTTGAAAAGAATGATGCCTAGAAAAATCCTACAAACAAAACAAAATTCTCAGGGAGAGCAGCCAGGAGTATAGCCAGACTAGAAATCTATTAAAGAAAATGATCCAGATGTTTAGTCTGAAGAAAATACTAATGGTGGCCTGACAAAGGCTTGAGTATATGAAATATAATTTAAACTTTGTCCACAAATTGTTTGATACTCCCTTCTAAAGATGGAGCTCAATGCTTCTCCCCTTGAGTGGGGGCTGACTAGTGATTTACTTCTAACAAACAGAACATGCTGTAAACGACAGTGTGTGACTTCCAAGACTGGTCATAAAAAGCATTATGGAATCCGCCCTGCTCTCTCGTAGATCAACTGCTCTAGGAGAAACCCAGGCACTGTCACGTTAAAAGGACACTCAGGAAGCCCTATGGAGAGCTCCGCGGGGCAAGGAGCTGAGGCCTCGCACCACCGGCCAGGGAGCAATGGAGGCCTTTTCCAACAGCCATGGAAGCCAGCTCAGGAGCAGATGACCCAGGCCCTGTCAACTTAACTATTGCCCTTGAACTAGGGAGGGCCTGTGTGACTGCTTCTGTGAACGAGACACAATGGAAATGAAGCTACGCAAATTCCAAAGCTAAATTATAGACAAATGACATGAAGTTTTGCTGGTTTCTGTTGGGATGCTGACTCTGGGATCCCTCAGCCACGTAAGAAATCTGGGTGGTCTGAGAACACCATAAGGAGAAACCACACAGAGAAGAGAAAGCCATGGCTACTCCGTTCCCCAGCTTTTAAAAAAACCTTCTCAGCCCAGATGCCAGACATGTGAATAAAGCAGGCTTTGAGATGAGCCCATCCCTAGCTGCCATATCTGACTGCAATTTCATAAAAGACCCTGAACTGCCCAGTCAACCACCAGAACTGGGAGAGATAAAAAGACGTGACTGTTGTTATTTTAAGCTACTAAGTTTGGGGGTGGTTTGTAAAGCAGCAATAAATAACCATAACATTCTATAAGCTTCAGATACATGTCACCTGCCTGTGATCCCTTTCTTAATACCACTCCACCCCCAGCAAAATATTAGAATTGCCTTTCTTCAAGTTCTATAACATTTGTTTACAGAAGCCATGGGCTACCATCACACCCCACGATGCAGCATAATTCACTGCTTCTGCAGACCTCTAAGATTCTAAATCCCCAGAGGGCAGCAGGTGTGTAACAGAACCCTGTATCCAAAGTACCTGACAAAGTGATATTACTTCAGCTCTCTGAGGCCTCTATTTCCCCATCTGTAAAATGTGGCTAATAAGAGGCTGTTGTGCACAGCAAAAGAGGTAGCACGTTAAAAGGACACAGAAGGGAAATGGCACACAGCAGTCACAGGTACCTATTAGCTATTATGTGCACTCAGGGGGCTCACAATAAAAACACTATATCGAATGAAATGTCGATACTAGTCATATTTTTTGATGACACTGCACTGAAGTTATAATACAGATTCCACATTAAAGTTTGTGAAATAGAGGTGGCCAAGTTGAGACGGTTCCAAACATGAGAACTAAAATAGCTGCAATGAAGAAAACAGGTCTGAACACCATGTGGCCCGCATAAATGTGCTCTGCGGGACTGAAGAAGAGGGCTCACACCGTTCTAAATGCAGGTTGGCCAAGGTCTCTGATCTTCCCGTTTCTATGTCAACGTCACAAAGACAAAAATGGAAATTAATCCTAGTAGGCAGGTACATGGAAAATGCAGACGGCATCCCTGACTGCTTCATTAGTTTCTATGAACTGGATCCTTATGAAGTTCTTCCCTGATGATCAGAGTGCTTCAAAGTTTACAAAGTGCTTTTATATGCATTAGCCCATGTGGGTCTCTTATAGTCTGGCAGGTGAAGCAAGGGGGGTGTCATTCCTATTTTCCAGATGCAGAAACTGAAGCTTGAGTCATTCAGCAAATGAACGGGACAGTCAGGAGTGGACCAGTCTTCTGACTCCACACCCAATTTCTCCGCAGCCATCTGAGATGCCTCACGATGGATGCCTGGCCCCAGTCACAGTATCAGCACCTTTCCAAGGCTGCTGCAAGTCCAAAGGTGAAGATGCTAGTGTTATGCTTTTGAATTGGCTAGAAAAGGACAACTGACACAATAAAATTTACTAAAACTATAGGCCTTAAGAAGAAGGGTTCTATACATAAAAATTTTAAAACTTTAATAAGTGTGTCCACTAAATATACTAAATATATATTTTTTAAAGCTCAAAATAAACAAAAAATCCCCTTTACTTTTTTTTAAGCTAAAAATGGAATTTATCTCAATTTAAGTAAAACAATTCTGGGGTTAGAAGTCTCTTTAGGCAGGATTAGATCCAGAGGCATGCAGTATATCATTTGGGTATTTTCTTTCTTTCTTTCAAATGGATTTATTTTCAGAAAACTGATCAGATAAATGACTGCCAGCATCCCCAAGGCTGTATCCTTATGACTCTCATTTGGAAAGGAAGAAAGAGCCTCTGTCTTCCTGTGTTTATATATCAAGCATCAGGAAAGATTTTGATTGGTTCTGTTTGAGTCACACGGTCATCCCTGACCTGGCTGGTGGATGGAATATTGCGGCCAACAACTGTGGCAAAGCATCTTGATTGGCAAGTCTCCCGGGATCACACGGCTGGGAGACGGATGGTGTCCCAAAGGAAGACCACTTAGCAGACAGACAGACACGTGTAGTACAGATAACTAGTGTTTCAAGTCGGCAGGGGGTTCGTGTTTACTCTTTTAGTTGAAACGGGAAGGTAACTGTCACAAAACTGTGCTGGATCCATTTGAAAAATTTAAGCTGCACAGTTAAAATCTGTTTAAGAAGATGAGGACCCACTTGACGATGTCCATCAGGTGGGATACACGCTGGATAAGTCAAAAATACAAAAGAAAAGTATTAAAAGATAGGTAAGCAGAAAACTGCAAAACATGAAGTGCAGAGTCAGAAAGACTTTCCTTGAAGGCCATGGTCTGCTCTTTAACCCTGTCGAGCAAGATACTTAACTTCTCTGATCTTCAATTTCCCTCGTAAAATAGGAAGAATACATCATCAACACCATTTAATAGAAAATGAAGTAACACATGTGAAAACCTGACCAAATAGTAAAGGCACAAATTTTTCTCAGAAATTATTCAGGATCAAAAATATCACACCAAATTTCAACACTGAAGGTGAACTGGTAGGGCTGGCTGGTCCTACTTTTCAGTTTTCTGGTTATAAATGGTAAGCCTGACTTCTGTTTCTGACCTCGAAACCACTTCGTGGCACCCCAAATAAGCCTGCCCTCGTTTAAAGAACAGAAGGTCGAAGCAGCTCAATATAGGTACACAGTTTTATAACATGCCAACCTTTGTAGAAAAGACAAATCCTTGCCCCAAAGCAGCTCCTCTGACACCTATAAGCACATATTCCAATGTCTGCCTAGGTGATGTCGAGAATAACACAGATCCGTACTCTGCAGTTTAGCATTCAAAACTTACCCGCTACCCTCAGCAGCTCAGCCAGGCCCAGCAGTTTGGTAGATTGCTTGTAGCACATCGGGGACTGGCAAATACACTCCTTGATGAGGCTGATCCGATCAGAGCACAGTCGCACTACAAAGAAAGACATACTTTAGACTTGTGACCAGGGACATAACACTTTGTTATGTCAACCAAACAAAATGAAAACTGTGTTAACCCCCAGATCAATAAGAATTAAGTAAAAGACACAATTTTTTTTTTTTTTTTTTTGCGGTACGCGGGTCTCTCACTGTTGTGGCCTCTCCCGTTGCGGAGCACAGGCTCCGGATGCGCAGGCTCAGCGGCCATGGCTCACGGGCCCAGCCGCTCCGCGGCACGTGGGATCTTCCCGGACCGGGGCACGAACCCGTGTCCCCCGCATCGGCAGGCGGATTCTCAACCACTGCGCCACCAGGGAAGCCCAAGACACAATTTTTAAAAAACAGTAAAATTACTGTTGCTTCTGAATAAATAATGTAGAACGTGTATCTTTTCTTTATCACCAAACTTCTGAAACACAGCAAATGAACCGGCATTCTAAAGCTAAGAAAAAGTGTCACCTTTTCAAGTGCCAGGTTAGGACTTAGGGAAAATTTTAAAGAAGGCGGTATCTGTCTTTGAAAACTTCGCATACTTCCTGGTACACCAGTCGCGCCACCTTACCTCAACCCCCTAAAATCCATTCCATGTTCCAAATATCCATCTTCTACCTCCACCGTGTCATACCAGTTTGGAGGGCAGGAGCCCTCAAAGCGCTCACTGACCCAATTTATTAACCTTTCTCTAAAAACAGCCCCAATCCTCTCACTTAAGCTAGATGTTAGGAAAATAAAACATGTCACATCACACTAATTCATACTATGAGGTAATTAGGCACACTTAAAGGGGGGCGGGAAACCTGAATTAAAGAGTATTATGTATATGCTAGGAAGAAATGGTATCTATTCAGGATAGAGGTGTTAACTTTTAAGAAACATGGCACTACCTGGGAAGCTGGGACCCAGTAAATACAAAAATAACAATTATCATGATAGTAGCTGACATGAAATGAATATGACTTGTGTCCTAGGCACTGTTGTAGGTGCTTTATGTGTGTTAATCCTACAAGGCAGAACCTAACAAGGCAGGTACTATTATCCACAGGGGAAGAAACTGAGGTACAGAAAGATTAAGTACTTTGGCTAAGGTCACTGAAAGTGATGGGACCTGAATTCAATCCAGCTCCTTAAATATTTTTCACACCTTCATTCCTTTATCCATTCCTAAATCCGTGGCTATATAACATACATCCTATTTTCCCCCAAAACTTCTTCTAGGTAGGTGGGAGGGGGCCCAGGGTTTGTGGATATAAAGGAGAAAGGTAGTAGTTTTCCTTTGGAATAGGCTTTTTTTGGGGGGGGTGGGGAGTAAGTTTTTATTATGATTAAATTTCATACTCACAGGAAAGGTTGCAAGAATGGTACAAAGAACTCCTCTACAGTTTTTGCCAAGATCAACCAATTGTTAATCATTTGCTCCATTCACACTTGCAATCATGCATGCCCTTCCACCCTCCCCCCAAACACATGCATATAAACATATGTATCTACACACATCTATTTTTCCTGAACCATATGCAAATATCATGTCTTTTTATCCATAAATACTTTAGTGTGTATTGGGCTATTTCAAGATAGCTATTCATGCAACTGTTAGTACAGTAATCCTGTGGGGGCCTTTACTCTAAAATATAAGGTAGATGCAGACTTCAGTTACTTCACAATCAGGACGGCTAATATCTAATCTGAGTACAGCTTCCGCAGACTGTATTGTTTTCATGTCACAAATACCCACCTCACTAACTTTCAGGTTGGCCATGTGACTTCTATAGGCAATGAAATGTGAGTGGAAGTGACATATGCCACTTCTAAGCAAATGCTTAAGAGTCATCATCACGGGATTCCTGATCTTTTCCCTCTGCTGCTACAATGCCAGGTTTAAACTTATCATATCACACTGAGATTTTTTAGTTAGTTTTTTTTTTTTTTTTTTACTATAGGACAGTCTAACAAAAACTAACTGATACAATATACTTCAAACTTTTTCATAACTTTTCTCAATCAAAAAATTGGGTTTTTTACCTCAACATCTGCTGTTTTATGTGTTTTTCTCCTAGTATATATATATATTTTTTTAAGAAAATGTGTATCACTACTTCAACATTTCAGATTCAGTAACTATGAGAAAGGTAATTTCTACATATTTCTAACCTGATTTTCAAAACAACACTTATAGATATTATCATCATTCTATGTACCTAAAATCCCGGGTTTTCACAGATGCTTCAATGGTCTTGTTTGATGAATTCTTATATTCTTCTTAGAGAAACTCTAGGTTTATAACTCTAATAAGCTCATTTCCTTACTGTTACCACTCTTTCTAGCTCAATAAAATTAAGGTGGAAAACTGAAACTACACATGGCAATGGATCATCATTTTCTCTAAACTTCCTTTTACTGGAACACTCAAGTTTGGTTTTTTGCTTGTTGCCCTAAGCATGGTATATTACTAAGATTTCAAGTACATTAAATACATTTGGAGAGTAGGATTCTAATAGAATGTAACTGCCATGTTAAAATGATTTTTTACTTTATTTATTTATCTTTTAAGCCTCTGGACAATCACTATATCAGTTCTCTTTTACTGTTTACCATAGGACATGCTAAATTATATTTCAAAATGTGATTTCTTATTTAAATTAATTCAAGCCATAGATGTTATTATCTTTCCATGAAGGGAAGAGGTCTTTTGACTCCTAAAATTCCTTTTCAAACTGAAATTAATGAACAAGAAAAGAATAAGCATATATGTATCTTTTAATAATTGAGGATTCCTCAATTTCCTCTGATCTCACAAGTATTTTTAAAAACTACTACAAGACACACACACACAAACACACACACACACACACACTCCCATCTCAGACATAAGAAGCATTTATTGACCAGTTACCCACACGGCAAACAGTCTTATAACAACCTTAGGAGGAAGGGACAGCACATGCCCAGCAAAACATAGATGTAAAATTTCAATTTCGGTCACTCATGAAGGTCATCAAAGGTGCAGAACATATACAGTTCCTCATGATGTTTCAGAAGGACAAATCGGACCATATAGGTGAGGAAGGAGATAACGTGTAGAAGTCAGTCACTTAGCTGATGATTGAGAGCACAGGTTAGGGTTTCCTTCTCAAAGAATCTTTTACTTTCACACCTCCTCATCAGTAGAGTATCGTTTACTGTTACATATGCAAGATCTTGAGCCAGACAGACTACCTAGCTCCACCTCTAACTAGCTGTGTGACCGCAAGCAAGCTACTTAACCTCCCTGTGCCTTGGATCTAGAAAAATGAAAACAATAACAGTCACTACCTCATAGGGTATTTACAAGAATTAATAAATACATGCAAAGTATACTTAGAACTTAAAAATCACTCAAGTATTATTATTATTACTAACATATTCACAGAAATGCTTAAGTATTGGATTCTCTAGTATAAGGATTCTCAGTGTTCAAGATATAACTTTCAGGACTGTCCAGGGAATATTTTACTATTATCTCCAACTGAGGAAGGTGAAGTTCAAAGCCATTAAGTTGCCACAGATCACACACCTCAAGGTGGCTGAATCAGAATTTAAGCCCAACAAGACAGAATCAGGCCTGCGTGTCACGCCTCTCAGTACATTAGTCCCTCAAAGTCAAGAGGTACCCCTTCATTATTTCGGTTGCTGGAATAAAAGTGCCTAAATTAATCTTTACTGAATGTAAGGAAAGGAGAGTGGAGGAGAAAGAAGGGACAGGGAGGGAGGGAGGGAGGGAGGGAGAAGGAGAAAGTAGGTAAGACTACTCTAATTCTGCCATCATTAAGAGGACCTCCAAGGAAGATAATAAAAATGACAGCTGATACTTATAGAGCTCTTACTATATCCCAGGCACTACAAACATACAGACTTAATCTTTATAAGCAATTCTATAAGGTACTCATTACTACGCTCATTTTGTAAATGAGAAAAGTTAAACACAAAGAAAGGTTAAGATACGTGTCCTGTTACTCAGCAATAAGTGGCAAAATGGGCTCCCGGCTGGGCTTAACACAACGCTGTAAGTCTGGAAAACCAACTTACTCTACTGTAGAAAGAACACAGGGATAACTAAAATATCCTAAATTGGTTCACTTGAATAGTAAGAATAATTTACACAACATAAACACCCAAGATATGGGGAAAAGCACACATATGTACACACACAAACACATCACAGGCGATTCTTACACGAGCCTTTTTTTTTTTTTTTTGGCGTTACGCGGGCCTCTCACTCTCGTGGCCTTTCCCGTTGCGGAGCGCAGGCTCCGGACGCACAGGCTCAGCGGCCATGGCTCACGGGCCCAGCCGCTCCGCGGCATGTGGGATCTTCCCGGACCGGGGCACGAACCCGCGTCCCCCGCATCGGCAGGCGGACTCTCAACCACTGCGCCACCAGGGAAGCCCGGCATTATTTTTTTATATGATATCTGTAATCCTGTTTTCTATTAACTCATGCATTATAACTTATCTAGTACCACTAGCCCTCACCTGCTGAGAGGTGCAGCAACTCCTGGAGTGTAGGCAAAGAAGGCTTCAAAACAAAGCAAAGTGACAAAATGAACTACTGCACACTGACTACGATAACAAAAACCTGGACCATAAATCTTTAAATATCAAGTTACTTTGTTCGTCCAATATTACTGATGGATACTAAAACCTAAATTATATCTGTGACATAAATATAACAAACAGTACACACAAAGAATATTCCGTCTCCACATCCAAAAGTCATTCTAATAGGAAATTCCAAATTAATATATCAAACTGAAAAGCTGTCAGAACATGAAAGCAAAGTCTTTCTTAAGACTGTCCTCAGTCAGGAAATTTCTCAGAACCTACAGGTTGGTTGCAGATATTCAAACCCATCAGCTGATGTGCAAATATTGCTAAATGAGCACCGAAGAAAAATCAGAGCGCAATGTAATTTTCAAACTTTAATAGCATTTGGGAAACCATTCTTTGGATTCTATCAATCTGCTTGAATTAAATAACTAGCTAAAATATACACACACACAGAGTCAAAGCTATAATGACTTGATCTAACAAGAGATATAAGAAAGACAAAAGTTTCACAGTGCTCTGGACTCTCTCGTGACTGAAATCTTCAATTAAAAATATAAGTGTTTCGGGGGAGGTGGTTAATAATTTAAGATATTTGAGAATAAACTGAAAATGCTTTTTGGTAACTCTGATTGTACCTCACAATTTTAAGAAGATTTGAGCTCAAAAATTACACGAATGGTGCAAGTGAATAGAATTTTCTAGTGATTTAACAGTCACCTTGAACACAGTTGTTTCAGATGTTGCAGGCTATTTATAAATCACATACAAATACTGTCAAACAAAGATAGTCAAGGTAATAGTAATACTACCTTTTAAAAGTCTAATAAATTTGTCTGACAAGCAGAAACTTTAATTTTTAGTAAAACTACAGTGGAAATCCACATGAAAACATGAGAATGTCTCTCCTGCCTCATATTCCCTAAGATCCACTTGACTCAAAGCACCTCAGAAGACAAAGACACCAAAGAACCTTTAACAGGCTATCACTGACCGAAGATACTAGAAGTTTAAAAAAGGAGAAGAGAGACATACACACAATTCTGATGAAAATTTATCAAAAACCAGAGAGATGGAAGGAACTTAGTTATGCCTCCCCCACTCCCAATTCCAAACATTTCCAGAGTTAAGAACAAAGATGAGAGCACTTTGCTGTACACCTGAAACTAACACAACACTGTAAATCAACTATACTTCAATAAAAAATAAATAGTAAAAATATTTTTCTTTAAGAATAAAGATAAGAGATTACATGGAAACTAGCCAAGCATACCGCTAATCACCAAGCATACCCACTTCACTTAGGGCAATGAGGTCTGGGATTGAAAATCTACCTCCTTCTTACCAGGTAAGGTTCAGGATACTGGGAGATGCCCATTGTCCTGATAGGACAGGTGACTGTGTAAAGCAGGATTGTTTGAGTTGGTACTAACCTGACTTCTACCTTTAGGTAAAAGAACTCGAGCAACGTTAACAAATTGCTAGTAATTTAGTTCTAAACAACAACTTCCTGTCATTCCCGCTGTTTAAAAAAAAAAAAAATCTGTTTAATTAAAGAATATTCTACAGTAAGCATAAAAACAAACTATTATCATTTATAGCTAAATCTATGCAACTGAAACAAATAAATAAATTGCAATCCAAGACTGATGTAAACCTGAAACTCTCATTCATATTCCCCAATTTCTATTTTTGTTTTTATCCAACAGCCTCACTGCTGTACTGTTATTGAAAAATGGGACAGAGGGCAGAATCTATTGCTAATGGACTAAATGACCAAAAGTACTCTTTAGTTAAAAACCTAAAAAGGAACACTAGTGAACTAATGCAAAATAAGTTAATAATAGTGCAACACTAAATAGAAAACTCACCTTGCAAAGGCAGAATCTTTACCCCAAATTCTTCGAGGCACCCCAGGGCTTGGATAAGATCTAGCTCCTCTTGAATGGCAGCAGGTCTATCTGTTATCAGCTGTAAGCAGCACCTAGGAGAAATTGATTTTTAAAAAGGAAAAGCAACATATGTTTAGCTAAGTTGCCTTTCTATGATCAACAACATAGAGATCCAACACATTTATCAAAAACCAACTTCGTTCCAGGTATTCTGCTAGAGGCTTTCTGATATCTTATTTAATCCTCACAGCAAGCCTGTGAGACAGGCAAATATCACCATCTGCTTTTTAAGGAAGCCAAAATTGAAGCTCAGAGGTGAAGCAATTTGTGCAGGGTTATGCTGATAGTACGTAAGGTATCACAGTATAAAGCAAGATACGTTAGCTCTGGGTTTAGTGCTCACTGTTGACTCAAAAGATAATGATCATGTAAAAAGGATTTAAAAAAAACTGAAGGAATACAGTTATTTCCAGTTATTCTTTTAAGGAAAACAGAAATGTCTTGATTCGGTCACAATTTTGTCTCTCAAAGGAAAAGGAATAACCTAAGAAACTGCACAAGAGACATTTTTCTGATCAGAAACAATCAGTTGGTGATGTAGTACTGAGATAAATACAGATGAAAGTGATTTGATAATCTACGAATTTGTGATACCTATGGAGTATTTTAAGCAAATTTTTTTAAATTCAGAGGAAGTATACTTAATAAATATTGTAGTTAACAATAAACCTATTTTCTGAAAGGTGCATGGAGAGGAACAGTGGCGAATGAGACTAGAAAGACAGGTAGAGCTCAGGCCACGAAGAGCTAACAATGCTAAAGTCATGGACCATCACATGAAAGTATCTAGGCCCCAGGATCTACCTACATGACCAAGCGACAGATATAGGCCTAGCTTGCTCTTGCAAAATCTGGGGATTTAAATCAGATGAGCACTAACACATACTTACTACTGGTTCAAGGATAAACAGTATACAACCTAGTTGTGGCATCTACCAAAATTCTAACTGCACTTTGAACCCAGGAATCCCAGTTCTAGGAATTTATACTACAGATAGGCTCTCACATGCCCAGACATAATTAGGGATGTTCACTACCACAGTCTTTTTAAAATAAAATACACTAAATCAGGAACTAATTAAATAAATTGTATAAAAGTCAAACAATGGAATAGTCTACAACCATCAAAAAGGAATGAAACAAACCTATACGTATTCACATGGAAAAACCCACAATATAGATCGTAAGTGAATAAAACAAGACACAGAAAGATAGGTACAAGTAGTATACACTTATCTGTGATTTAAGAAAGAAGGGAGTAACTTTTAATAAGATATTCCAGAAAGATACACAGGAAACTGATTAAAAATATAACTGAGGGATAAAGTTAGAGGAACTCGAATGAGGAGAAAGACATCTTCCATATCTATCCTTTGTGTATTTTTAAATATTTTATCTTGTGGATGTACTGCTTCCTCAATTAAGAAAAACCCTAGTAAATAAATAGTAACTTAATCAATACGAATGGATGGGCTATTTTCTATTTCAATAAAACTGTAAACAATTACATACATCTGGGCTCACAGGTCTCAATCAGTTTGGTGCCACATTATACACATATGACATCTTTTTTAAATTAAGGTGTGTCCTTGTAGGAGAAAAGGGGATGGATGAAAGTCAAATACTGCAAGTACTGTGTAGTTTCAAAAATGATCTCTAGGAGCATCTGTCAAAAAGATTTAGGTCAAACACAACTCCCAGTTGTTCTATTTGATATTTTCATCATCTGAAATAGAAATACTGTCCCTTGGGAGAGAAGGAAAAAAGATTTACTAACTATTTTAAACAACTTTGTCAAGTTCAATAACATGGTTTGAGAAAACATGATTCTTTCGGTGAGAAGAATCACTGGGGGAAAAAGGTTACCTTTAAGTTTTGCTCGAGTTGAAACAACTACCAGTTATTTGAGGGGTAAAGTAACTCTAAACCACTACCACGATCTTTACATCAAAATAAATTCCAAATGGGCCGAAAATTTCCATGCAAAAATAAAACCACCGAAGTAGTAAAAAAAAACAATACGAAAAACTATTTTAACGGTCTTGGGAATTAAAGGTCTTTCGAAGGATGACACAAAACACAGAAAAAAGAATAACAGCCGAATTTTTAAAAAATTCAAAATAGCCATTTGAAAGAGAAATTGTATATTATAAAAACTTGGCAACACGGTTTCATCATTAAGAGAGGCAAAGAGCACGTGTCCCATATGCAAAAAAAGCTCCTAAGAATCAATAGTAAAAAGAGGAACACAAACCTTCCTGTACAACAGGCTAAGAGAGGAACAGAATGCAGAGTCCAGAAATTTCCACCTGGAAGGGACTTTCGAGCTTTATCATCTAATCAGAGCGGAAGCCATGTAAAGCATATAGACACGACCTAACGTGTTGAAATTTTCCAGAACTTGAATTCGCTGGCTACCACTTGAATCTCTTCCAATGGAAGAAAAGTATAACCTTATAGATAATCATCTAGAATGACTGTGGGAAAGCGTGCCAGAGAAACAGGGTCACAAGAAAGTTGATGAATACTTATGACGTAATTAAGTTTTCATTCTAGATTCAAGCAATAAATAATGGTGCCCCATATAGTAGAGTCAATCTGTGCTTGTGATAACATATTTTGTGAGCTAGAGAATAAAACCAACAATGAAGTTTGTATATTCTGACCTTCCCCCCTCCCTCTTATGGAGAATACAGAGCTCCTCTACCTGGCCAGATCCATGCAGCTGTCAGTGAGGCTGGTAGAAGAATTGAAGTACTCTCTGCTGGCAGCCAAAACCAAGTCAATACTTTTTTCGTAACTGACCCTGTACTGGGTTTTTCCTTTATGGGCTACACTAGTTGGTGGATTTATTGAACAAGCACTGCAGTGCATCATCTGCCCAGCCAGGTGGATATTTTCAAGACGACTGGAACACAGAAGGCTCTCTGTAAATACCTGGGAAAAAGAAGAAGCTGGAATTAGTGCTCAAAGAGGAAGGGCTCAGTTCTTGACACAACGGAGGCTCGGATAGCCAAGTGAAATAAATTTTAAAAAATACGTCCACGCTACAGGTAGAGGCTGCACAATATTTATGAATGTACTAAATGACAATGAAGCACACTTTAAAACGGTGGTTAGTACACGTGACGTGAACGTCACCTCAATAAAAAAATCCCCCTTTTAGGAAGAAGAAGAAATTATTTAACTGAACACACCAATGGTAAGCGTAATATTTTAATGTGCTACAACAACAAATACCTGAGTAAAATAGCCAGAGTTCATACTTATTGAAAACTGGATCCATGAGACATACGGTCCCACACGCTGCTTAAAGTATTTATAACATTTCAACTTTTTAAAAGAAAATCTTTGAATACGATACACATAATTAATGACTGTTTAAAGCATCTGAAGTCACTCTCATAAACTAAACACCCAAGCTACAAATGTTCTACTTACACCTAGTCACTAGAATTACAATACACCACATAACATTTTTTTTCTAACCTGCAATTTTAAAACTATTGAAATAAAACAAAAGCCACTGATGGAAGGCAGTTATGCAAACGCCACTGTATTGTACAAGGCAACGAATAGCATCAATTAACATAAAATTTATTCTATCATTGAGATTACCTACTTACTCCAAAAAAGTCCTATTAAAGAGCTCCCTTTAAACCCACACTAACAGTGTCAATATATAAATAGTACAAGAACCTCCGCAAGAATGTTCTTTCCTATCATGCCACTGTTGGATGAGGATAACACAGAAAAAGAAGCAAGAGGTAAAAAGTAGATTTCATGGAGAAGCAAGACTTTCCTTATAATTAGGAAGGCTACCCAATTTTCCTAGGACCCCCTTATTTCCACTTGTTTCTAGGCTTCTGGCGAAGACATTTTTAGACAGGCCTTTCCTAAAATGACTGATCAGGATAAAATTACCAATACCTACGAGAGATCTGCTATAAAATCCATACTGTGACAGAAAGCGAATTATCAGTGAGTAACCCTAATCGCTTATATGACAGGTGAAAATGGCTTGCTCCATGTGACCAAAATGACTTAGATGTAACAATTTCTCTATTCCTTTGGTTTATTCAGGTAAGCCATAAAGAGTCAAGGCCCAATACTGAAAAATAAAATTCACTCACTCTAATATTTTAAAGGTTTTGCTGAAATGAACAATATAGATCTCTGCTCTACAGGCTGTACAGAAACCTTGCACCTTATCAAAATTATGCCAATGAGATTTAAAATTATTTTCCAATGACAGCAAAACCTAATACAATGGCCACAGGTCAGTAAGACAATATAGCATAATTTAAAAACACCACTAAAATATTTTAAAATGTAAGTTTGCCAAATCTGTATTATCTTCTAGAATCGGTTCAGGACAGTTATAATATGCTTTCAGATGTTTTCTCAAAGGAGAAAGACTAAGGGTGCGAAGTCATTAAAATATCAAAGCCCATTAAAAGCAAAGTCATTAAAAACAAAGGCGTTAAAATATAACTAAAACAATTTAATACGTCAAGTTGTTATGACAGACTACTCTACACAGGAGCAAGTTCAAGTGTAATATAATTAATGCTAATTTTTCCATCAGAATCAGAAAATACCAGGAAATAACGCTACTCCCACTTAAAAACACTACTTCAAGCAGTGTTGCTAATGACAGTAAGATTTTGGACCCCATGTGCGTATAGATTATTTTCTCCTGAAACTGGATTTCAAGTTTTGCTTTAGATACAAAGGTGAAGTCACTGGCAGCTGTCCGTGGTCTGAGAGTGTAAATCATCAATATAAACTTTACACTCATCAAGCGCATAAAAACCTGAAGTTCAAATATAAAACCATTCATTTCTCAACAGTCTACATTAGCGCTCTTCTGTTAAAACTACCTTAAATTAAAATACCAACCAATTTCACAGAACAGAGACCTATTTTATAACTCTCACTTTATCAACGGGTTATGCTTCGTGATGTCAGAGCAGAGCAACACAAGAAATATTCTACACGATTTTGATCTGGCTTGTTTGATAGACAAATTCAAATGGGAACCCTCTTTTAAACTGTATCTCATTAAAGATGGGCTAGCTGGATCATTTTTCCATACAGAGCATGAGTAATTTGGTGGTAATACACATACCTTCCAAAATAAGGATTAAATTCTCCTAAATTACACTCCTAGTCAACTCACCATCCTTAAGTATCCTTTATGTTCCAGACACTATAATATGCCCTGGGGGAGCTGAGGATGAACATGATATGATAATGCCTACCTAGGAGCTAATGACCAAAGGGAAGAAACTCACACAGAAACAAACAAGTCATCGCATTCGAAAGAAAGGCTGTAATAGAGACAAGTTATATCAAAGGACAAAGGAAGGCATCCTAGAGGGCCTGATTAGTGAGCTGAATCCTAAAAGTTATCAGCAATTTTTAAATTTAAAAAAGAGGAATATATTCCAGGCAAAGGGAATAACGCGTACAAAGTCACAGAAACAGGAAACAGCACCGTGAATGGAGGAATTCATGACAGATTTGGCACCGCTGGAGCACAGGGCACGCGGCGGGGAGTGTCAGAGGCGAGAATGGACAGGGTGGCTGGAATCTGCCGTGGCTTTCTATGCCAGGCTAAGGAATACGGTTACTTTCTAACTGTAGGTACGGTATTTTATCTATTTTATTTAGCAGCGCATTTTAAGAGGGGGAGTGTCATGAAAAGGTCTGTTTTAGAAGAATACTCTCTTCCGTGTAAATGAGGAAGAGATATGGAAGTAGGGAAACAAGCTTGGAGGATTACCACAATTTAGCAGAGATGAAGAGAGGACAGATTTGAAAGACTTTTCTCAGGCACATGAAGCAAATTTTAGTGACCACCGAGACTATGGAAGAGAGCGGAGCCAAGTACGATTCGGGGTTTCCAGCTGAGAATTAACCCACTAAATAAATGGTGTTGCAATGAACAAAGAAGAAGTTATGTATGAACGTGCTCAAACTCTAAAGCACCACTCAATTACCAGCTATTGAGTATTATTCAATAATTCAATCCTATTACTTACAGTGAAGTTTATGGTCATCGTCTTGTGTCCAATCAACAAAATGTAACAACCAAAATTACAAAATTGAAAGGAAATATTTACATACGTAGAGTTACCTCATAGCAAGCATCAGAGTCCAGACAGGTGTAAACGTTCTGCTGCAGAGCTAACATGTCCTGCAGCAACATTCTCCAATGAGACCCACTGACAGGAGGCTGCCTGGGGGTCAAAAAGAAAATAATTCATGAAATTGCTCTCTTCAATTGGTCAAAAGCAAAAAAAATTGGTACCACTATTCTATATGCCACACAGCTCCCAGATGATCAAGAGAAATAGATCTCATTTGAATTTCCAGGAAAAAATCTTTGATTAAAGATAGAGGGAAAAGTTGGGCAGCGAAGCATCAATGCCAGAGATGTTGCCAGAGCTGCCTCTGCCGTAGGCCGCCTAGACACAAAACTGATAACGGCAAAGGTAAACAAGCTTTGAGTTTCTACGGTAAAATAAAGCACACGGTAAAGTAAGATAAAACAGCTGTGATATAGCAGAAAAAGCACCTGAAGACAGGAAAATGAGTTTCAAATTCCATCTTCATCACTCTGCAGTCGCCAACAGGGTAGCTTCTTAACTTAACCACACGTGCAGACCCAGAAGGCAACAGGGGCCACACCTGGCATGAGTCTGGAGGCGGGAAGCACAGATGGCCAGCCGGGCAGCCCCAGTGGTTCCTCTCAGTGGGACTCCTTGCAGCAGTCCACAGAGCCTGGGATAGAGCACTGCGGGGTTCTCTCCCGTCCAGGCGGCAGCCCGGGTGCCAGCCCAGGAACGACAAGCCCTGTACGGTAGCTGCAGTTCCCATCTGGCTTAGGAAGAAGCTTCACTCCCCACAAAAGTCAGTACCTTTTTAAATTTTTTTTTTAACGTCTTTATTGGAGTATAACTGCTGTACAATGGTGTGTTAGTTTCTGCTGTATAACAGAGTGAATCGGCTATATATATACGTATATCCCCATATCCCCTCCCTCTTGCGTCTCCCTCCCACCCTCCCTATCCCACCCCTCTAGGTGGTCACAAAGCACCGAGCTGATACCTTTTGAAACAACTCCATAGGCAGAGTTTTCAGGGTCCCCTCAAGGATAAGCCAGTGACCACATATGGGAAAGCCAAAGCTTCAAGCCCCTACCAGGTTTTCTAGTTCATTTACACAGTTCCTCTAGGAGCAATCTACCAATCAGAGATGAAGTAGTGAGGCCTACACTATCTAGTTGATCAAATACCATTGCATGTTAGTATCCAGACTTACAGAGTTAGAGAATCAGTGGTCCAGATTCTCCTGCAACAGGGGAAACAGTTTTGTTAACAATGTCACAAAGAGTCACATATTAGCTGTGTGACTATATTTAATATTCCTGAATTTCAGCTTTCTCACTTAGAGAGAATCTCAAAGAATGATAAGGAAGGGATGAGATTAATTTTGAAAAAACACAGACAATGCAACAAGATTTTTCCTGAGTATAAAAACAAGCTCAGTTACCTGTATGGATTTGAATTAATTTCTTAATTTCTTTGAGCTTCAGTTTCCTTTTTTGTATATTATGATAATTAACTTAAACTAGAATGTATGAAAAGACACTCCCCATATTTTTCTGGTAAAAAGTAGTATTCAACAAGTGTGAATGAATGAATCTGGAAGTCACAAACACATCTGTTTGTTTTTCTGTAGTCACATACACAACCACTAATATTGTCTAGCAGGAGGGAGAATGTGCTGTAATTCTCTCTAGCTCTCTCAAAAGTTCATCTTTGTTGAATATATGTGAGTTTGGAATCATCGTTTATTTTCTAGTCTTGAAGTTCTACATAATCATGAATCTCATTGTTTGAAAAGGGTAGGTTTTGCTTTGTTTTCTGTTTGTCAAATACCAACTGGGTGCTCCTTTTCCACGCATCATTTTCTTTCTTATGCATTAAAAACAGGGCAAATAGACTGTGTTTAATAGTATTGCTATGGAAAAATTATGCATTTGGGATCTTTCCTGCAAAAATTCTAGTCTTCAGGAATTTTTTTCACCTAAAATTTTTAATAACCATACGCTTCATTTGCTTATAGCATTTTCTATTTGCTACACAAAATGAACACTTATTTCTATCTGATATGTAATAAAGCTTAAGAGAATACATTTTTTTTCCAGCATACAAATACACAAAACAAACTGATATATTTGCAAGTCTTCAAGGATAATCCCTGAAGTGTTTCCATTAGTTAGACCTTGGTATGTGAACTCTTTGGGTGGGCCTCAAAGAATTCAAGGACTCTTTCAAATTTGGCTCGCATGCAGAAGAGTAGCAAAACGTTTGAAAAAGTGAGTGTCCATCTTGCACCAGCTTCATAAAATCAGACCTGGGCACTGTCTAGCTGAATTCAAGTTCTCGCAGCCCAGCTGTTCTTCTAGAAGCCAGCAACACTGGGACAGATGGTATTAATGTTTTCTCACACATGGCTAGCCTTAAGTACAGGTTCTAATTAAAATAAATTATAAGACATTATTTCCAAAGGTCTTTTTAGAATACATGCAGTAAATAAGAACCAAGAGAAGAATCTGGAGGCACTATACAAGAGGTGTGCAAATTGACAGGGAAATACCTGAATACAAACATGATGTATTAGTTATCGCTTTGGAATGGAGGTGTATTTCCCAGCGAGAAATAGTATTGCACTCAAGATAGTAAAACCTGATTTGTGACAGTCAGTGAAATCTGCCACCGTTTAGAATATGCGTAAGAAAACTCGACAGGTGCTGAAGGCCAAGCCATAGTAGCATATATGAAATAATTAGGATTCATTTCAAGTTGACTACCTTGAAAAAAGAGGCCGTACTCTCTTACATATTCACAATAAGCAGAATGCCGTAAGTAGAAATTAACTGCAAGGACTTTAGATGTATTTGAGGGATTCAGTGGAAAGACAGCAGGTAATCTAGCAGCAACAGTGAGGCTTTCTACTGAAGAGGAGGTTCTTGACTAGAGCCAACATGATGGGAAATACTGACCCATCGTTTATAGCTGTAAAGAAAGCTGAAGACTTAACTTGTGAAAACCTTCTAAATTATTTATTTATTAATTACTGAGAGAGGGCCGATGGTATGTAAGGTTCCAGCCTAGATGTTTGGTGACTGTAACACTTGCCTTAGATAAGCTTATGATTTTGAAGGGGCCATAAGGCACATAAATCAATAACTATAGTAAACTGTTGAAAGAAACAGAGATAAAGAGAGGAATTTTAAGACTTCCTATAAATCTACAATAATTTTAAGAATTACTATAAATCTATAATAATTAATACAGGATGGTTATTAGAGGAATGATAGACAAACAGATCAATGGATCAAAATAAAGGACCCCCAAATAGGCCCCCATAATATGGAAAACTGATATTCAACAAAGATGCAAATGCAATTCAGTACGGAAAGGACAGTCTTTTCAACAATTGATGCTGGAATATTCAGATATTTTACAAAAATAACCCATACCTTGAACAATAAACAAAAATGAACTTCCAAAATGGGCCATGAAACCGATTGTAAAATGTAAAACTAAAAATTTTACTAAGAATGGCAGGAGGAAATCTTTGTGCCAAAAGTTTCCTACCATGACATCAAAAGCACAACCAACAAGGAATAAATTGATAAACTGGACCTCATCAAAATTTATAAAGACACAGGTATGAGAATGAAAAGACAAGGCATAGATAGGAGAAAATCCTTGCAAAGCATATATCTAATAAAGGACTTGTATCCTGAATGTATAAGAAAACTCTCAAAATCAGTAAAGAATAAAAAACCCAATTTTTAAAATGATCTAAGAAGATAAACTGATGTCAAATAATCACATTAAAAGATGCTCAACGTTATTACTCACAATTAAAACAATCAGAAAGCAATTAAAACCAAAATTAGATACCACAACATACCTATTAAAATAACTAAACTTTAAAAGACTGACCACAGCAAGTACTGACAAGCATGTAGAGCAACTGGGACGCTCCTAAAAGACTGATTAGAAAATAAAATGGTACGAATACTTTGGAAGACAGTTTGGCAGTTTTTTGAAAAGTTAACCATCCACCTACCATATGATCCTGCCATTCCACTCTTACGGATTTATCCAAAAGCAATGAAAGCGCATGTCCATACAAAGGCTTGTACATGAATATTCACAGCAGCTATATTTGTAAAAGCCAAGACTCAAAATAAACCAAATGTCCATCAACAAGTGAACAGATAAACAAAGTGCAATAAATCCATCAATGGAATAAGAGTCAACAAATAAAATGGAATAAACTACTGATCCATGACACAACATGGATGAATCACAAAATAATTATGCTGAGTGAAAGAAGCCAAACAAACAAACAAAGTGCATACCGTTATGACTCCATTTACATAAAACTCTAGGAAATGCAAAGTACGATATAGAGACAGAAAACAGATCAGTGATAGCCTGGGGAGGGGATGGGGGTGTAACGGGAGGAGGGAGGGGATTATAAATGAGCAAGAGAAAGCTTTTAGGGGTTATGGATACATTCGTTATTTTGACAAGGTGATGGCTTCACGGCTATATACATATATCAAAACTTATCATATTCTATAGTTTAAATATGTGCAATTTATTGTTGGTCAATTATAACCCAATGAAGTCAGAAAAAGAAAAAAGTAGTACTTTTTCTTAATCGCATACAATTATCAATTAATTTTATTACTCACTTACGACCGGTGTGCCTGGTCAATCTAACCATCAGCCTGTGTGCCTCTTCTGCGCTAGACTGAGTATTTTTAACATATGAAATTGGTTTCTCAAGTCCATGTTTCTCCAAAATCTCTGACACACTGTAAGTAAAAAGAAAAATTTTTAAGTAAGTCTTGCTACCAAACAAAAAATCTCTAAGAATCTTAAACACATAAGTAGCACTTAGGTGTTAAGAGTGTTTTAAAAAAAAGTAGCATAAAGAATGACCAAATTTTACACATTGCATTAATTCTCAGTAAAAAAAAAAAAAAAAGCTAATAATTATATATCAAATCTTATTTCCCCTACTGACTTTTATTACAATATACTTAGGATAAGTTAACATTTTTTAAAAAGCCTGGCATATCCTTATCTCAAAATCATTTTTTTACAATTTTCCTGTACTGTAAAAGCATCAAGTCAGCAAAATAAGCCAAATCTATAATTGCAATACCCAGCTTTAACTCTTAACAACCTTACTGAGCATTCTGTTTATAGGCAAAGCTGCTAGAAAAGCAATAAGCAAAGAATTTTAGGGTTGGAAAACCACAGAAACCCCATAAGGCTCAATCTCCCTCAAGAATCCATTCTATAAACAAACAAATAAGATTTCTGTTCTTATATGGATCTTCTTGAGATATCCTATTCCATAATTATCAGCATTGTATACACACATTTTCTGTCTCACCAAATCTCACATTTATGAATTAACCACTACTGGGCTTAAAGAGAGGCTGGACAAAATTCAGTAACTCTTCATAAAGATAAGTTCCATGGGTCACGTCACCTGCCATTATACACACTAAAGCATTTATCAACTATTAATGGCCATGAGGTGGAACCGGAAAAAAAACTTCTCCTTTTAAAAGGTTAGTAAATTAAGGTGAACAGTGAAAGACCTGGGTATCATTCAGAAACCTAAAGGGTGTTACTGTTTCCTTGAGGTATTGAGTGCATAATTTGACTATCAAGACAACCCATGGTTACACCCAGGAACGTATGGTGAAATAAATGATGTGTATTATGAAATAATTTTGTATGAAATGCATTATGTTTATTATACTGTATTTCCTTGAGAAAGCTCTTTTCAAGTTCATTAGGGAGAAAAAGGAAACCATGCAGATTTGTAAGGAATGAATCTATACTGACTTAACCCATTAAGCTTTGTTCAACCTATGCTCAATTTTTCAGGGAGGCCGGGGAGAAGAGAGGGACATCAAATTGGTAGATTCCCAAATTCTTATACTTTACATATTACCACTATCAAGTGATGTTATTACCTATAATTTCTATAATTATATATTGGAAGAACAAAGTTTACTAGTCCTAAAATTTCATTTTTAATGCAAATATTTAAAAATTACACACAAGCACATTATATATACATATAAAAATGAACACTAGTAAACAGTATTAAACTTCCTGAATAGCAAATGAGAAATTTTCAGTCTCCAAAAGAGACAGTTTAATGCTTCATTTTCACAGTAAAGAATATTGCTAGAGTCACTAATATAATATAACCCAGATAGTCAATCAAATGTAGTATACCCCAAAAAGGAAAGTTAGGGGTTATAATAAACATTGTTTGCTGATGGATGTAATAACTGCTGAAGGAACTAATATTTCTTATTTACCTACTATGTGTGAGGTACTTTAAATGCTTTATCTAGTTTCACTATCACATCTCATGAGGTAGATATTATAGCTAAGAAAACCCTAGGCTCAAAGATCACACAGCTAGTAAGTTACAACACCTAGATTTGAACACAGTTCTACTAGTCTTCAAAGTCCATGTTCTTCTCATTACTGTAGCATTCTGCTAAAATAAGCTAGTATTATATTCATTATTAAGAAAATTCACTCCTAAGAGAGTCAAACAAATATTAGGTCAAACTGGAAATGATCACTAGGCATATTTAAGGTTAACATTTCTCGGACAGATCTCCTTAATCAGCATAGAACCAAAAGATCGCCATTTTTCTCACCTGAGAATGTGTTCCAGTTGGTCTACCATGTCATGAAGAGCTGTGGTTATCTCTGTCTTCTGACTAAAGGATTAAGAGAAAAGAATTAAAATTAGGTTTTAGTAGTAACTTTTTACCTGAAATACTAAACTCACTTAAGTTTAAAAAAAAAAAAAGTGATGTTTCCCTTGTACTTAATATATGACAGTATCACCCTGTCCAGATAAAAGGTCAGTCTTATCTCCTATACTCATTCAGCATCTTTCATGACTCAAAAGAGATAAAGATAAAAAATACTGGAATATAACAATATTCTCTATTACAGATTAGTGAGATATGGGCAATTATTTTCCTAAGAACTTTTAGTTCAGTTCTGCTAAAAGCAAAAAAGAATTATATATCAGTTGTAGTCTTTCTTTAAAGAAGTGGTAAACGATAAAGCCATCATTTATTTCTCTTCTTTTAACCAATAAAACAGGTTAGGAACCATGGCCCAGTACGTTGGCTTTCTCCTAGTCCTATCTATTCCACCTGTGACTCCCCTAGGACTTTTCCTATATACTATATTTTCCTATATACTATATTTTCCTATATTCTATATACTCAGGGGACTTCTTCCATGTCATCATTCACTCTGCCTCCACTGCAATATTTTAAAACGAAAGAGAAGTACATAGCCATCATACAGATAATTCCTACCGCGAGTGGAGATAACAAGCACTTTTCCTTTTTCCTTTCTCAGGAAAAATGTAGATGGGGGACTAGGAGAAACATTACCGTGAAAAAGATCATAAACTAATAAAAACGTGGCTGATAGGGTAGATTTACCACGGCACAACGCACGTACAAGCGCAAGGGATTTGGTAGAAAAGTTAAGCAACTGCTACAAAAGCCCTCTGCCACCCTCTGCAACTCTGTGTCCCAGCCTTGGAGGGACGACTCTCAACTGAGAACCACTGTACCTGACACTCTCAGGTGCCTTCCAACCAATGATTCAACTGAATTCCAGCAATCCTTAGGATTTAATAAGAAAGCTAAATTAAAATCTTTATCTGGACTTGGAAAATTAAAAATGACCTAATTGAACACAAAAGTCTCACTCACTATTTTTAAAACTATCAATCTGTCCTGATCTAAATCTACGTGGCAATTATTTCATGCAATTTACAAAGATTATACTATCTTTTTAAACCAAGTTTCAGGCCTTGGACTAGAGTGATAAATTAGGGTATATTCCACTTAAAGTCCTTCAAAAAAAAAAAAAAAAAAAGATCATTCATTGGAGATAACTTCAATTAACATACTCATTCAGAAACAATATTTTTTAAATTATCATTTTGTAACTCTACAATAAACATTTGTCACTGATTTTCAGAATATAGTGTTCTTCCTCTGTGAACTGACATTCACAAACATAATGACTAAAGATTTTTTTCAGCCAGATGAAATGTGCTGCCTAGGTAAGATGTATAAAAATTTAATTTCCTAAATAGTGAAAAAATACAGTTAACCATTTGGTAAACAACAACCATTTAACCACTAAAAATACACGACTGATCACTGGGGGAACGTGAATCGACAAAGTTGGCACGAGGAGCAAAGAGAACCAGAGTAAGTATTTTGAAGGCCTATATTTTAATACTAGGCTAATTTATAATTGCAAATTATTTAGAAAATTATAATTATGAAATACAATCATTAAGAAATAAATGGAACAACAAAAGAGTACCATGCTATTTTTTATGTTTACCAAAAAAAAAAATCTGTTAGATCAGAAACCATTAATCTGAAGCCGAAAAAGCTTTCAGCCACACATACACAAAAGAGGCATTTCTTAGCCTACACATTCTTTGAAAACAAATATACTCATCCTCTCATTATAATGTCTACATAAAAAATGTTCTTTTAATATCATCATTCAATTGATATCATGACTATCTCCTCATGGTAGGCAAATTACTATTTAAAAGTTAACAGATAAGCTCTAATTGATATTTATGCTTATTTGATGTTACTGAAGAACTAAGTCTAATACATTTATTTTTAAAAATTGCACATGCCAGCTGGAAGTCAATGATCTTACCTAGATGATTCAGGACAACCAAGGGGCACCAAGTGGCAGAGGGACCATCAAATCACCCACCTAGACCATGTAAGGAAGAAACTCCCACCACTTCTGCTCTCTGAGATGCTTGTTAGGAAGAGGATTCTGCATCTCTTGTCACCCTCTGGGAAGAGCACCTTGACTACTGATACTCTGACATCCACTGGGCTGAGGTTTTTAAATGATGAGTAAGGACGGTTTGCTAAAAAATTGTTAATACAATCCACGTTACCAGCCCTTTGTTTGCCTACTGAAGGCCCACGGTTCCCAGAGGTACACTTGCTGCTCTTCACTGAGGATGGGAGGGAGCTTGTGGTCATATCTGTACAGGTTTGGGTAATACATGGATGTTGTGATTATAACTTTTCCTACATGAAGATTCCCTAAACCTGGACTGAGGAAGGGAAGTATTAACCACTAGTACAGTCTCCATTTAGCTTTACCAGTAACAAGGCTAACTGCTTTCTTTCTTGGGGGTTAGTACTTAGACCCTTAATGAGAAGAGATGAATAATCAGGATCTACAAACCAACCAACATTTCTGTAACATAATACACAGAATCTAAGATTACCTTACCCCTCCTAAAATCAAAACTGAAGCAAGATTGACAATCTAGCTGCTCACATATAAGGCAATTTCCCAAGGACTCCTATAATGAAAAGCCTTCAGCTTGTAACAAGGCATCCAATCAACTTTTACTATCTTAGATATAAATTAATGGCCAAGAATCACTAGACATGGAGGAAAGGTCCTCACAGTAAAAACAGAGATGCAAACAAACCGAATATGAAAAATCAGAGATCACGGTGGGGTAAGGGTAATGCAGGGTGTAGAAGTGAATTTATGCATCTATGAAACAAGAGCAGGATATTATTTTGTTTGAAAGTGAATGAGAAAAAGTTCTTGGAATTTAAATAAGAAAGCCAAAATAGGGGCTTCCCTGGTGGCGCAGTGGTTGAGAGTCCGCCTGCCAATGCAGGGGACACGGGTTCGTGCCCCGGTCTGGGAGGATCCCACATGCCGCAGAGCGGCTGGGCCCATGAGCCATGGCCGCTGAGCCTGCGCGTCCGGAGAGAGGCTGTTCACAACAGTGAGAGGCCCGCGTACCGCAAAAAAAAAAAAAAAAAAAAAAAAGAAAGCCAAAATAAATTTTAAATTCAAAATATGGATTAGAAGATAAAACTATAGAAATCGCCCTGATCACTTAACAAAAGATCAAAACATGGGAAAAAGAACAAAAAGGGCAGTAAATAAATTTAAAATGTGCAAAAAAAACAGAAAAAAGAAGGACATGCAAATAAACTTATCAAGGAAACTTAACGGGAAAAAAATATAAGAAAATTTCCCAACAGTTTGAAGGACATGAGTTTCCAGGTTGAAATACACGATTTAAATGAACAATGATAAATTTCAGACTCAGAATAAAACACATCCTTATGATATTTCAGAACATGAGAAATGAAGGGAAGGTACTGAAGTATTCCAAAAAGGGGAGGAAAAAGCCGTATAATAGCCTTGGACTTCTCAACAACACTGGAAGGAGAAGACAAGAGTGATGCCTTCGAAACTCACAAGGAAAAGGATCAGAAACCTAGAGTTCCATACACAGCCAAGCCTTCTATCAAGTGTAAGGATGCAATTATGATATTTTTTTGACATGTGATAGTCTTAAAATAAAAATGCCTCCATGCAACATTTGACAGGAAGCTATTCAAGATTATGTTCCATCAAAATAAGGGAATAAGTAAAGAAAGAAAAAGATAATAATCCCAGAAATGCAATATGCAACACAAGAGAGTTGCAAACAAAAGTCCAAGGATGAATGCTGTACAGCAGAGAAGAGAACAATTCATATCAAAGGAAGAGAAAAGACAATTCTAAGAAAGATGTTTCAAAAGAGGGAGAGAGAGAGACATCGAGTGAAAAGAGAAAGGAGAGATTACTAGATATTTTTACCTTGAAAAGGAATTTTACACTTCTGTCAGAAGAGTGGGGGAGGTAAATGGAAACAAAAAACAATGACAAAAAAGGAAATTATTCAATCCACGAAAAGCAAAAAGTTGCAGAAAAAGGAAATACAATCATACCTAGCTCTGTGAAAACAGTATATACATAATCATAATGATAGAAATACCACTTTGACTACACTGAAAAAAATGGTTAAGAGAAGTAGGTATGGGGGAAGGGTAGGCTTCAATGAAAGGAAGTCAATAATCATCTAAAATTGTAAAATCAATAAAGAGCAACGTGAGCATAATATTTTAAAGGACGCAGGCAAAGTCAAGAAGAAAAACATGACCTACAATGAGTGTTTACTTTTAGAAGACAGGTATTCAAGGATGGGGAAGGAGAGCAACCAATAGTTTATCAATTACAAGTCTTCCTGTACCCTGATTTTAACTAGTACATACATTATTTACTCTATGGTTAAAAATTAGAAGGGGCTCATGTTCCCTTGGACTTCATGATTTTAGAATAGCACCTCCTCATCCCCACCAATTTGTTTTTCTCCAGGTCACTGACTTTTCAAAGTAAAAAGACAATATAACCTATAGAATATCTCACAGTCTGTATTTATCTATTTTTCTTCTTCATGGTGTTATTTAACTTGTCCTCTTATTCCCTACATTGACTGTAAACTAGAAGTTTGGCTTAAAGGATTGATTAGATTCAGGGTAAGTAATTTTACTTCACACTGCTTCTCACCAGGAGGCACATATGGCTAGGCTGCCTGATTGTAAGTGATGTCATATTTGATAACTTGATCAAAGGTGACGGCAGTCAGACTTAGACTCTATAAAGGTAAATTTCCCCTTTGAAATTACAAAAAAAAAAAAAATATTTGCTAAAGGTAATACTTTGGTACCATGCAAATATCCCTTCCCCATCAATTTTTCACCTGATTTCAATTCTATTACTGACTACGTGAAACAATTATTTCACATTGGGTTGCAAAATCAAGTGACTTCTATCATTCATTTCACACAAAAAATAAAAATTTCCTTGGAAGGAAAAGAGAGAGAGAAAAGAAGAAAGAGAGAGGAGAAGAAGAAAACCAAAGCATGAGGAAGATTTCTTGTCTAAACACCTGATTTTGCAAATGAGGAAACTGATGACCATAGAAGTTGCGTGACTCAGGTGTAGTCACAAAGGCTTAGAAACAGGCCCACCGATTTTTCATTCAGTGCTTTTCCATGTGCTGTTATTAACTTCTCCAGATATGAAATTTATAATATGTACTGTGTGTTAAAAGAGTGATTAAAGGAATGATTGTTATGTGACTTCCAAAGAGAAAATATAATCTGATTTGCATATCACTAAATGAGGTATGTATATCCATACATTATAACTTAGAAGTTTTATTCTGGGCAAGGGCCAAGAACAAACAATTCATAGAAAAAATACAACTAGCCCATAAATAAGGAAAAAGCTTAAGTAGAAACACAATTTAAAACAAAGAGATATCACCGTCTATCCACTTAAGAGAGTACTTTTTGTTGTGGCGGTAGTGATATTCTTGCTTGCTTTTTAATGGATAATTATCAAGGTTAACAAAATTATAGTGACGTCCTATATACTGTTAGAAAAACAAGTGTCTATCTCGAGGCAACAGGCTTGCACGTGATCTCATTTTCTTCTTTATATTCCCCAAATTCTCTACAATGAACATTCAGAGAAGCAACATCTTCATTTTAACTGTTAGAGTAAAAAGACACAACCATAACAAAGGCACACTGTGGATTCTTACCCATATCCTCTTTGTGGCAGACATTCTAATAAGTCATAGCAAAGAGCGAGCTGGTCATTTCGTTCACAGTTATAGATGCATTCTAGTGCTACTGCCATCAGTTGGTCCTGATCAGGAATTATTTTTTGCTGCAACTAGAGAAATAAAGCATGTTGTGCTAAATGTCAATAGATTTACATTCAGTTTTGCCATATCCCAGTACCACTGTCAATAGAATATTAAATAGCTCAATTAATCAGCTGCAGAAACAAATCCTGGTTTTTCTTTAGCTTACAAACTTTTGGGGTCTTTAATTATTCTAAATGAAATTGCATTTTAATTACAGAATCAGCAAGAAAAGAAAATTTGTACCCATAAGCTTTGCATCTGCTGAAAACAGATTCTTCAATTCATGACCCATTCAAGACAAAGCAGATAGAAGAAACACAGTGAACTAAAAAGGCAATTCATTAAAAACAACATTTCTAACCCTAAAACCAAATTTTATGTGTTTCAATCACAAAAATATATAAAATTCCTTAACTAATATTCAGAGATGTTCAAACTTACTATTTTTCAGTGTGCATTAGGTATTAGTCATTGGACACAACAGTACTGACATTCTACTCGAAAGAAGTCGCATTGTAATGCCGTAATATTCATATCCCAAAATACACTCCATATTTCTGATGCAGAAAAATGGCTCTTGGGGGTCACTTTCCCATTGTAAACCACAGAGACCCATTCTTAAAGTATTTTCTAAGATATAAAAATAACAGATTTGTGCCTTGTTTTTCTCATCTATAAAACTGGAATATTAACATCTTCTTAATAGCATTGCTGTGAGGATTAAATAAAGTAATACATGTAGAATGCTTATGTTATTACCACCACGAAACCAAAATGGAAGTTTGAAACTATTTTCTTAGAGCCCTTTACAACAACAAAATAAGCTTAAGATGATTTCCATAATAACCATCTACTACTTTTCAACATTTCAGTAGAAACTCACAAAACAGAGAAAAAAGTGATGAAGAGAAGCTGCCAAACAAAGGCATTTTCTCAGTAGAAAAACCACATCAATGGATGAGAAGAAGAAATGGATGGAAAGAGGAAACCTTAGTAAGGTTATCAGGGAAGAAAAGTTTTCTAAAGTACTTGGGTTAAAGGATTCTTCAAGGTATTAAGAAATATATCATTGGGCTTCCCTGGTGGCGCAGTGGTTGAGAGTCCGCCTGCCGATGCAGGGGACACGGGTTCGTGCCCCGGTCCGGGAAGATCCCACAGGCCGCGAAGCGGCTAGGCCCGTGAGCCATGGCCACTGAGCCTGCGCGTCCGGAGCCTGTGCTCCGCAACGGGAGAGGCCACAACAGTGAGAGGCCCGCGTACCGCAGGAAAAAAAAAAAAAAAGAAAGAAATATATCATTAATTTGACATCAACATTTGACAAAGAGTTAGTTATCCAAGTTTGCAAAGTGACAAACTGGTGAAATAGGGACAAGCAGGGCACAACAAAAGTGTCAGTAAAGCAGAAACTAACACACCATTGTAAAGCAATTATACTCTAATACAGATGTTAAAAAAAAAAAATTAACGAAAATAGCTAGCTTTTCCCATTTTCTTATTGTGTGCCAGGTACTGTTTCTAAGCGCTTTAAGTGCATTAATTCACAAATCCTCAAAACAATCCTGTAAGGTTAGTGCTAGTATCATTTCTATTTTACATAAAGGGAAAATCGAGGCACTGAGGGGACGAACAACTTGCTCAAGGCACAGAGCTGGTCATGGTCAAGCCAGGATTTGAATGCAGGCAACTGGCTCCAGAGCCTAAGCTAAGTGTTAGCTCTCACAATCCTGCAGAAGAGCTTCATGTACGGAAGAACGGAAGAGTCTGAGAAAAAATATAGTAATAAACAATAAAAAAATATGTAATAAAAAATATGGTAAGGAAGCATCTGAGGAAGATGAAAAAACTGAAACCAGTTTCAGTCAAGGAACGACGTGGGAAACCAGCTGAAACAGAAGCCAGAGCCCTTGATGTTTTCCTCCATCTTCCTGCTTCCTGTCTTTCCCTCCCTGAGACGCTGAAGTGTCACTTGAAAGTTAAATGTTCTAGAGTCCCTATTTGATCAGGTATGTTCAAAACCCTTAAGTAGACTTTCAATGTGAAAGGTAAAGAGTAAACTTTTGGCCTTTCACTCAGGCTCCTTCATGGCCTGGTGCCCACCCACTTTTCCAGTCCTATGAACCACTGCCTCTCTGCTCAAAGTTTTAGTCCACTCAGGTTAAATAATTTGCCTTTCTCTAAACATGGCATTAGTCTGATTACGTCCCTTTGTCTTATTCTACTCCTACCTGGAATGTCTTCTCAAGGAACTTCTTAAAACCTTAGTCTCTAAAACCTCCCGAATAATCCAGCTTTATGTCCATTTGGTTGACTTCAATGGACTTCCCCAGATTTCCAGAGTCTCTTGCTTATACTTGATAACTGCTGGTCCAAGGAATAAATCCTCATACTACTCTCTATGTGAATTCTTATTCCTCTCTGTACTCCTATGGCACCTTTCCGTTCTCTTCCTGTGCCACTCAGCATATCCTTCTTAATACACTCTACTGTGAACGTGAATTATAATGCTCACATTAAGATACTTTTCACTGCTGTCCTATTAGACTCTCCACAGATGTCCAACTTCATATAGTAAGACACACTTCCTTTTATTCTCATTATTCCTGTACTAATATCTCAGTGGTCACTATTAAACCATCATTTGTCCCACCTCAAGCTAATAGAAGGGAGCCCATTTAGGACTTTCCAGGAAATCAATAAATCTTCCTCACCATGGGCAGCAAATTTTCTCCCATATTGCATAGCAAGGTAAAATGTAACAAAGTCATAATTTCTTTTAAAAGGTCTTAAAATTATGCACTAGTAGACAACTAGAAAAAGAACAACAGATGTTAAGCTAGAATACTTGGGAAACCGCCGAGAAACAAGCAACAAAAGAAATCAGTAAAACAGTGAAAGAATCACTGAAAATTATCACACAAAAATCAATAACTTTCATATACACAAACAATAAAGTTAGAGAAAATGAGGGTAAATAAAACTCAATTTGTAATGTAAACAGAAAATTAAGTGGTTAGGAATAGATTTAACAAGAAATGTGCAAAACCTATATAAGGAAACATTTTAAACACTCCTGAAAGACACTAAGAAAGATATGAACAAATAGAATGATGTCCCCTATTCTTGAATAGGGTGACTGAACACTATACTAAAGTTCAGATAGAAAAAATATATATACAAGAATAACTTTTAAAAAACTGGGGGAAGAAAACACTACAGAGGACTACTACCCATACCAGACTTTAAAAACAGACTATAAAATCTCTATAATTAAAACAGTGTGGTACTTAGTATATGGACAAACAGACCAATAAAACAATAGAATTAGACTCAGAACAAATGGAAATTTTGTATATGACAGAGGTGGCATCTCAAATCACTCAGGTACAGATGAACTTTTTAAATAAATGGTGCTGCAACAACTAGGTAGCATTAGGGAAAACATAAAACAGATCCGTATCTCACACCCTGCAAAAGAACACACTCCAAATAGATTAGGGGTCTAAACATAAAAATAAATCCATACAAGTACTAGAAGAAAACATGAGTGATTTCTTCTTTAACCTTGTAATAGGAAAAGGTTTTCCCATCATGCCTCAAAATACAGAAGCAATTTTTAAAAAAATTGCTCAATTTGATTACACAAAAAATAAACTGTAAACAATTCTGCATGACATAATACACCATAAACAAAGTCAAAAGACAACCTACCCACTGGGTGAAATAGTCACAACAGAAACCACAGAAAAAGGACTAATTACACTAATATATATGAATTTCTAAAAGTTAAGGCACAAAGAAACAAAAATCAAAGTGAAAAATGGGGAAAAGGCAGGAATGGACAATTCACAAAAATGACAATGCCTCTCAAGCATATGAGAAAATGTTCAAATTCACTCATATTTAGAGAAGTACAAACTAAAACAACACTGAAATGTAATTTTTCACCCATCACGGTGGCAAAATCTTTTAAATATGACAACAAATTGTGACTGCAAAGTTGTGGAGAAACAGCCATGCTCACACATTGCTGGTGGAAATGTAAATTGGAACAACCCGTCTGGAGAGAAATGTGGTAATACCAACACAACCCCGCCTTTAGAGCCCGGAATCCCCTTGCAGTAATATACCCTGAAGATATGGCAATAATACAAAATAAATATAAACAGGTTACTCGTTGTAGCACTGTTTGCAACTGTAAAATACTGGGAATAGCACAGAAAACTAGTGAGACTGGGTAACAGTTTTCAGTTTTATATTTTAATTTATATAACCACACGTGACTAGTGGCTACGATACTGAACAGCACAGTCCTAGAGGCACTTTTCGATGTCCTAAGGAGTGTGGGCCCAAAGTAGGCCAACAGGAAACTGCAGCTGAGAGTTTACAGTGTTAAGGAGACTTTCCCATTTGTCCACATTACTGGAATACAGTCTGGTATCTACGAGCAGAAGGGTCTAGGAAGTATTCAATACTTCTAATTTGGACACACCCTAGGAATACGGGAGAACTGGAAATAGGACAGACTTTTTGAAACCTGAAACAGCTCAATACCCGATCAGATTAAAGTGACCTTCACCATAAGAGAATGGTGGGAACAGCAAAAACAAGAGTGGCATATTCCATATTCCCCCAGATTCTAATCTATTATCCCTCGGTTGGGCCCAGAAAATTGTTTTCTTTTTAATCCATATAGTTCTAATGCAAAAATGCGTTAAAAAAAAAAAACGTATAAAAGACAGAAAACGATACGAGAAGGTAGAATATTTTATTTCCAAGTCATCTCTATCCAGACTTGCCCAAGTTACTTCACAAGTTTCACTTCCCAAAGAGGGATTCAAGCAAAGAGCAATGGCTTAAAATCAGAAATGAGTGCTTAAAATCAGGATGTTATAAAAGAGAGGAAGAGTCTGAAACACATGAGATAGTTGAAAAGACAAATTTGTATCTGCCTTAGGGTTCCCATTGTTTGCTCCCCTCTTTCCAGTAGAGGATTGTTCTTCCCTGCCGCATTAACACCAGGTGTGGCCACAGGGCCTTCAGCCTGTGAAATGTGAGAGGGAGTAATTTGAGACACTGGGAGCTAAGCTTTAAGAGCCACTGTGTGCTTCTACTTTGTTCTTTTCCCTGTGCCACAAGTTAGAAAAGGGGACTGTTCTTTCAGCCTGAGTCCTGGAATGAACCAGACATGGAACACAGCAGAAGGCCAACCGCAGCCTACGTGACACTTGTGAGAAACGAACGTTTGCTGTTGTCGACTACTAAGATTGCCAGGTCATTTGTTAATGCAGCATATACACCTTAACCTCAGCTGTTGGACACAGAAATCACGGCTCCCTTTATAGCACTACAAATACCTTGTGCATGATTCATGGCAGATCCAAGGTAAATTCTTTTTGCGAACAGTCAAGGGAAATAAAATAAAAACAATGCTCCAAGGACAATCCTAGCACGGCAAATAAATGTAACCAAGTGATCTAAAGCATCATAATGAAACCCAGAGTTAATCATTCATTCCTGCATCTGCCCTGCCAAAATGCACTGAGCACGTGCTCTCTACAAGGCACTGTGCTACCCCTGGCAGCACAGAGCCACCGGAGACAGAGGACAGACCCAGGAAACCAAGAGAGGGGGAGACAAACTTGAACAAGCAATGACAGCACAGTGAGATATGCATTATTCTAGAGGCAGCTACTAGGCCCACCCTATAGCACAGATAAGTCCCCCGAGGTTTCACAGCAGGATCCTGAAGGGTAGGCAGGTATTTGTTAAATGAAGGAAAGGGGCCTGATTATCACAAGCAAAGGAAACAGCCTCACAGAACACAAAAAGGCATGAAAGAACCTGACAGGGTCAAGAGGTGAAAAGTCAGTGTGTGTAAACCAGTGCATTCATGAAGGGAAATGAGGCTGAAGAGGTAGACTAGAAGCAGACCGCAAAGAACCTTCCACGCCACTTAAGAGAGCCCAACATTTCCCCTGCGGGCAATGGTAGGCCACCAGAGATTTTCTGTAGATCATGACATGATCAAATTTGTGCTGTGGAAAGATAACATCGATAGAAATAGAGAGGGTGGATTGGAAAGGAAGAGCCCAGCAACACCATTGTTCTCTGCTTTGATTCTGACATATTTCAAGAAAGGCAAATGGCTATATATTTTATTCAAAAGGCACATGCTAAATTGCCAAGTAAAAACAACAAAAAGCTGACTATATACAAAGGATTTACAAGACTCTGTAAGGAAGAAGAATCGCAAACAAGGTTACTCGAAAGAATTTAAAGTCACTTCTCTCTTCCTCATAAAACATTCATATTCAACCCATCCTGCTTCTCACATAGCATTCTGCTGTCATAAGCAACCCACCCTCGGCTCATAGTAAACCAGCCCAAATTTAAAATCAGAATACTAAGTGGAAACTGCTTATGAGAAGATGGAAAACTTTAAATAGCCAACGAACAGAGATATTTCTGACAGACAGCCCTTCCAGAAACCAAAAAATGTGCGAGATTAACTAAGCAATGCTTTCCTTTTCATCTTGATTATAATGGTCTATGACCATATACCTTAGAGGACATCAAATTGCTAACAAAGGCTAGTACAGGGAGTACTTTCAATTAGAATTTAGGATTAGAAGGGGCCTTCAATGCTTCTGCTTGAATCCCAACCTAATGCTTTAACTCTCACTACAAAGTCAGTGCCTCGAGTGACTACGCCATACTGCTTGAGTTCCCTCCAATGGAAAGGGAGCCACTATCCCTTGAAACAGTATATTTGATTTATGGTTAAATTAAGAGGTAACTTACATTTCAAAAGTAACCCGCACTTAACAAAACGATTTATCACCAGTAAATCTGAACAACTATTTGATTTCAATAAAAAAGATAGACAGATAGACAGACAGATAGACAGATAGATAGATAGATAGGTCTGTCTTCAGCAAATATAAGAGTTATTAAGAATAATAATAAGATCTCTTTACGGGATCCTAAAAATTTTAATAAATACTTTGAAGGTCCTCAAGGGTAGAAGTCTTTTCTTCTTCTTCTATTGGTGTTACAGTAAAGCATAATGGTTAAGAACACAGCTGGGAAACTAGAAAACCTATGTTTGAACTCAAGGTTCCACTTCTTACCGTGACCCCGGGCAATTGCCTAACCACTCTGTTATCACGATTTTCTTTTCCTGTAATAGTAATATAATCAAAATATCTACATCATAGGATTGTTACAAGGATTAAATGAGTTAACACTTGTAAAGTGCCTACCTATAGTAAGAATTCAATACCTTTCAATTATTAGTCTTTTTGGTATTGCCAGTTTCCACAAGGTAGTAAAGAGTCAACAAACTTTGGAGTAAATCAATCAAGGTAAACATAATCTTAAAAACTTCCAAAAAAATTTTGGACTAAACTGCTAAAGCATTTTTAAAGAATAAAATGATAACTACTTCTTCTGTTTAAAGAGAAATTACTTGCAAAGCCTAGTATTAAAAAATTTGTAAATAAAACCTAATTCTGTAGGGAAAAAATTACAGAGATTTTTTTAAGATGTTAAAGTTTCTACTTACATCAGGCTTGGAATGTTGAAATATCTTCAGGGGAAATTTTAAGTCTCCTTTAGCTAAAGTTACTAAATATTCCTTTAATAGCTCATTAGCCACACCAGGAGACTGTTTCTCACAACGATGAAGAAAGGGAACCATCCATTGGTAGGCACTTGTCACATAATTGTCCTCAGAACACTGAAAATGTAATTCACCAAAACAAACACACGTTAAATTAAATACCTGATAATAACAGACAAGTTAAAGCTCAAGGATAATCAGACTCACGTGAAATAATGAAAGCCCAACACTTTCTAAAACATTCTCCAACTCACGCCTCACAAGGAGACTGAGAGGCAGCCAGATAATCACCCTCTGCCTGGGGTTGATAGAGCCTGTAACAGCAGCAAGAGCACTGTGGTCCATCGCTTTAGTACCACGACCACCCTGGGGGCCCTGACAGCCTAAGCCCAGCCCTGGAAGACAAAGATGCTGCAGCTGCTGCTCAGACCTGAGGTCTTCCAGAGCAAAGAGAGATTCTGTCCCAAAGTGTATGTATGTGTATGTGTAAAAAGAGTTAGCGGGTGGGGGGGGGGGGGATAGGCCGACAGAAAGTGTGAAAGAGAAAAGAACAGAGAGAGATATGCATAAGGAAGCTCTAGAAAGGAGCCACTTGAGAAATCCCAGATTCTCTTCCACCCTTTTCCTCTTCTTCTGTTTGTTTTACCCCTTCACATCCACCTTCACGAAACTCCAAATGACACACATAATCTTACTCATTATCCCTGAAATTATACAATCCCTTCTCTTCTTTATCCCAGGAGATACACCTGAATATCTTAAGAGGCATCTTGCAGGTAACACAACTCAATCTTCACTGGGTGGATCACAGGGAAAAGAAATTAGTAAGAGAAAAGGAAGGGAGGGACAGAGGGAAAGAGAAAAGGGGGATTGATAAGAGGAAAAAAGATGGTGAGAGGCATGAGAAAGAGAGGAAAAGTGGGCTCAGTAGAAATCGGTTCCTAACTTTGGAGACTGTACATTCCCCCCCGAGTGACCCCCCCAAAAAAATCTAAGAATGGCCGGGCAAATTCTCCCTCACATACAAACCCTGAAGCCAAGATGTTTTCTTCATACAACCACCCAGCCAATCATCTGAATACACACGTAGTTGGGAATTTTAACAAAATGAAGGATTAGAAACATGATTACGAGAATGACAGCTAATTTAAATATGCCTCGCTAGAGGTGGGGAAGAAAGTCATATACAGATAAGTATGAATGAAGGGCAAAGAAGGTACAAAACCAGCCAAAATGGTTATGGATGCCTTCAGTAATTTATTCACAAAACTTGATTTTTTTTTTTAAGTCAAGAAACCTTCCTTTATTGACTAAGTTCTCTGGTTTGAAGGACACTACATCTTTGGCTTTGAGACACATATTAATCAAAGTACATATAGAATAGTTAAAAAGAAAGTTTTAAAATAAAACCTACACTATTCATCAGTAATCTTAGTTTTTCAATGTCTTTCATCTGCTGGAGTTCTTTCAAGGTTAGGGTTAAATCACACCCTGCTTCATAAACCAGTGCTTCCAGAGTAACCAAATTATCACAGAGAACCAGCAAACCAGGAATATTCCGCTCCATTCCAAGTCGAATAAGTGACAATGCACAGTCAACCTAAAATGGAAAGACAACAGTAAGTCTCTGAGTATTATATCTTTTTTTTCCATATGTTCTAAAGTAAAAGTCTCTAGTATAGAATCTAGCAATAATCCTTATAATCATTTTATATAAAACTGCATTACTACATACTTTTTTATTCAGTACAAAAACATCAGACTTGGGCTTCCCTGCTGGCGCAGTGGTTGAGAGTCGGCCTCCCGATGCAGGGGACACGGGTTCGCGCCCCGGTCCGGAAGGATCCCACGTGCCGCGGAGCGGCTGGGCCCATGAGCCACGGCCGCTGAGCCTGCGCGTCCGGAGCCTGTGCTCCGCAACGGGAGAGGCCACAACAGTGAGAGGCCCGCGTACCGCAAAAAAAAATCAGACTTCTTTATGAAATATATCAGCACCAAACTGTCCCAAAAGAATCAAATAATCACCAAGAAATACTGAAAATAAAAATAAAAGAAAGACAACCATCTTCAATTCATAGAGCATTACAGTTTACTGAGCTGTTTACATATATTTGTCTATTTAATTCTCAGAACATTAACAAGCAGGAAAAAAAAAAAAAACATAGCTAGGTAGTGATAATGTCAAATTGACCTATTTTCACTATAACGCTCTGCCCCAAAAAGAATGCTTGGCTTCCATAGTCCTGTACAGCACCTCTCCTTCCACAAGTCCTCCCTATAGACGACATTCAATAAACTCTTGCTGAACGATTAACTCTGATTAATTCAACCTTCTCTGTCCCAATTTAACTATTCAGATCTCCCTTACAACAAAACAAAGAATCATCTTTCTGCAGATGCTCAATACACAGCAATTTCACTCCCATCACTTGATTAGGTTTATAAAATGGACATATTCTGATTGACAGCAAAATCATCTAACATGGCCTTAACCCCCAGCGCCTTATACTTCTCCTTACTTGCTCCCTTACTCCTAGAAAAGCAATTATTTATTGAGAACCTACTATGACCTGAACACCATTCTAAGTGTTAGGAATACAAAACTAAATAAGATGAGGTCTCTTCCTTCAAAGATGTCTCCACCTCAGAGGGAAACACAATCTGGTAAATTAATGATTGAAGTGGGGTGAGGGTGCCTGGGATCTCAAAGTAGCCCAACCTGAGAGTCACGAAGTCTCCCAGAGGGGAGAACACTTAAAATGGGTTTTAAAGAATCAGTGGATATTAGTAAGTAAAGAAAGAAGAAGCGCAGGAGAACAGCATGGAAGGCAGAGATGCATGAATGTTGTGGAAGTACGATTAGTTCCATAAACTGAAAAGAAGGTATGAAGTGAAGCGATGAAAAACAAGGCTAGAGTAGCAGAGAAGGGCCAGATAAAAAAGAACATCATTTGCTGAGCTAAGGAATTTGCAGTTTACCCCAAAATGCAAATCTAAAGGATTTTCGGCTGAGGCATGTCATAAATAGACTTACACTTTGGAAAGAATACTCAGTAAGTATTTATTGAATTAATGACAAATGAAATATGAATGAACTGGAAATGGACTGGACTGAAAGTAAGCAGACTAGTTAGGAGAACTGCAATTACTAATATCAGAAGACTCTCTACTAGTGACAAGAATAGCCCCCTGGGGGGACAGCAATATTTAAGGGACGAGCCAAAGACCCTGAGCCACACTGCGGAAAGGAACATGAACAACTAAGACAAAGACAATGAAGAAAGTGAAATGACACCACAGAAGCCTAAGGAGAAGAGATTGCAGGGAAAAGGAAGCAGTAGTGTCAAAGGACAATGTTGTTAAACACCAAATGAAGGGGATCTGACATTAAAAGGCGAGCAGGGAGCCTTACTGATGGAGTTCCCGTGGAGACACCAGACACCAGGGAAACGAGGAGTAAACAAACACTGAGGAAGTGATTACAAAGAGCAGAGTGGCTATCTCTGAGCTGAGCTGTGATGGAAAGAAGACAGATAAAACGGAAGCTAGGGAGAAAATGGCTCTAATTTATATATATATATATATATATATATATATATATATATACACACACACACACACACACACACACGCACACACACACACACACACACACATATGAAATAGGAGTGATTTGAACTTTTTATGTCCAAGAAAAGGCACGGGGGTTACAGACCAGAGGTTGAAGATACAGGGGAGAGAGAAAAAATGAGTGCTAGAACAATCCTGAGCAGGGGGGTGTGGAATCCAGGGTACAGGTAAAGAAAGAAGTTCAGGAGAATGCAAGAGAGACCTCTTCCTGTGGGAAAGCTGGAAAGAGTAGGGCAAATGGAAGTGCTTTCTCAACTTTCACCATGAAATACAAAGCAAAATCACTGCTGAGAATGATGAAGGAAGCGTTGGTGCGAGGAAAGGAGGAAATGGGGAGAGGAAACAGTCATGCAGCGCAAAGAAAAAATGCCAAGCGATATCACAGATCCACCCAAAGCCCTTCCAGGACTCAGGGATTAACAGGTGAAGAGGTGAAAAAGGAAGAACTGCCTGTTCAGTTGAAAAGAGTGGCACACATAGAAATAAGGGGGAAAACTACAGGTAGATAAGGCATGAGGCAAAAGGGAAGGGGTCCGGAAATACCTCAGCAAAGGGACAATCAATGTCGGAAAAGCCACATCTACCTGTACACCAAGTTCTTAAAACCTCAGAAAATCTCAGAAAGTATGAAGAAACTTGATATGTAAAACACAACTTTGTGCACTAGTCTGAACACATAGCACATTAGCAATCTGTAACACACTCAACCAATTTTGCGATCCAGATCTGTGTTTCTAATATCAACTTTGACGCTGTTGCTTTCCAAGATAATCACTGAAGTAAAAATGTTTGAAAATCAAATTACTGACACCTTAAAGTAGGTTCTGTTACAACTTACAGAATTATACCACATACCCCAAGCCCCCAATAGATAAATTTCACCACTATATGTACACATTTTCCTAAACCAACAAACAAGATTTCCAAAAGCCATTTATAGGCACTAAGGAAGAAGTAGTATTACATCAGTTTAATCTGTAAAAATGAAAAAGATAAAACTATGTCAGATTCCACTTTGATTATAGCATAAGCCACATGAAACATCAGTACATAAAATGAAGCTGAAGAACAATACCCCTATTATAAGTGTTTTTAAATAAATCAAAGAGATGAAAGAGTATACAGCCAGCTAAATAAAGCACCCCCAAATCACTTTCCTTTCTTTACAATTGTTCATTTTTTTAACTTTTTATTTTATATTGGGGTACAGCCAATTAACAATTTTGTAATAGTTTCAGGTGCACAGCAAATCTTTATAATTATTCTTGATTACTAAAACAGAAATCAAGACGTCTAGGAATTATAATTAGACTTAAAAAAATCATATTTCAGGAAGTGCTAACTTTGTTTTTAACAGACTTTCTTTTTTGGAGCAGTTTTAAGTTGACAGCAAAAATGAGCAGAAAGTACAGAGATTCCCCACATCCCCCCGGTCCCCACACATGCACAGCCTCGCCCGTTACCAACATCCCCCAGCAGGGGAGCACGTGTGTTACAATCAGTGAACCTATACTGACACACCATTATCACTCAGTGTTCACAGTTTACATTAGGGTTCACTCTTGGTGTTTACTTTCTGTGTGTTTGGACCAAAGTAGACTGACAGGTATCCATCATCATGGTATCATACAGAGTATTTTCACTGCCTTAAAAATTCTCTGTGTTCCATCTATTCATCCCTTTACCACCAACCCCTGTCAATCACTGATCTTTTTACTGTTTCCATCATTCTTCTTTTTCCAGAATGTCACGTGATGGGAATCAAACAGTATATAGCCTTTTCAGACTGGTTTCGTTAACTTAGTAATATGCATTTAGGGATCCTCCACACCTCTTCATGGTTTGATTGCTCATTTCTTTTTTAGAGTTCAGTAATATTCCATTGTGTGGATGTACCACTGTTTATTTTTCCATTTGCCCACTGAAAGACATCTTGATTCATCAACTGTAACTAACATACCACTCAAATGCAAGATGTTAATAATAGGGATAACTAGTGGGTAGGGCAGAAAGTGAGGGGAATATATGGGAACTCCGTACTTTCTACTCAATTTTTCTATAAATCTAAAGCTCCTCTAAAAAATAAAGTATTAATAAAATAAAGAAAGAAAGAAGATAAGTGTAAAAAATGATAATTTATTTTACATTCCAGTATAGGACATTTTTCTTTTTGTTAGTGCTATTTTTTTTTTTTTTTTGTGGTATGCAGGCCTCCCTCTGTTGCGGCCTCTCCCGTCGCGGAGCACAGGCTCCGGACGCGCAGGCTCAGCGGCCATGGCTCACGGGCCCAGCCGCTCCGCGGCATGTGGGATCCTCCCAGACCGGGGCGCGAACCCAGTTCCCCTGCATCGGCAGGCGGACGCGCAACCACTGCGCCACCAGGGAAGCCCCTGTTAGTGCTATTTTTTAAAAACCTGAATAAATATTTTGTAACCCAAATTTCAGTCATTAAACACTAAAACTGGTACTGGCAGAAAACCAGACACATAGATCAATAAAACAGAATTAAGAGCCTAAAAATAAATCCACATATGTATGGACAACTAATTTCTGGCAAAGGAACAAAGAACACACAATGGAGACAGGACAGTCTCTCCAATAAATGGTGTTGGAAAAACTGGACAGCTACATGCAAAAGAATGAAACTAGACCACTATTTCACATCATACACAAAAATCAATTCAAAACGGATTAAAGACTTGAATGTAAGACCTGAAACCCTAAGACTCCTAGAAGAAAACATAGGCAGTACACTCTTTGACATCATTCTAGCAATATCTTTCTGGATCTGTCTCCTCAGGCAAGGGAAACAAAAGCAAAAATAAACAAGTGGGACTATATCAAACTAAAAAGCCTCTGCACAACAAAGGGAACCATCGACAAAATGAAAATACAACCTACCAAATGGAAGAGGATATTTGAAAATCATGTATCTGATAAAGGGTTAATATCCAAAATATATAAAGAACTCACACAGATCAACAACACAAAAAACAAATACCCAATTAAAATATAGGCAGAGAAACACAAAACATCCCGAATAGCCAAAGCAATCTTGAGAAAGAAAAACGGAGCTGGAAGAAGCAGGCTCCCGGACTTCAGACTATACTACAAAGCTACAGTAATCAAGACAGTATGGTACTGGCACAAAAACAGAAATATAGATCAATGGAACAGAATAGAAAGTCCAGAGATAAACCCACGCACATACTGTCACCTTATGTTTGATAAAGGAGGCAAGAATGTACAATGGAGAAAAGATAGCCTCTTCAGTAAGTGGTGCTGGGAAAACTGGACAGCTACATGTGAAAGAAATAAATTAGAACACTCCCCAACACCATACACAAAAATAAACTCAAAATGGATTAAAGACCTAAATGTAAGGCCAGACACTATAAAATTCTTAGAGGAAA
>NC_041225.1:36356117-36374217 GCF_002837175.3 Physeter macrocephalus
TATCCATTGCAGCTCTATTTACAATAGCCAGGACATGGAGGCGACCTAAGTGTCCATCGACAGATGAATGGATAAAGAAGATGTGGCACATATATACAATGGAATATTACTCAGCCATAAAAAGAAATGAAATTGAGTTATTTGCAGTGAGATGGATGGACCTAGAGTCTGTCATACAGAGTGAAGTAAGTCAGAAAGAGAAAAACAAATACCATATGCTAACACATATATATGAAATCTAAAAAAAAAACCAAAAAAATGGTTCTGAAGAACCTAGGCATAGGACAGGAATAAAGACGCAGACGTAGAGAATGGACTTGAGGACACGGGGAGGGGGAAGGGTAAGCTGGGACAAAGTGAGAGAGTGGCATGGACATATATACACTACCAAATGCAAAATAGATAGCTAGTGGGAAGCAGCCACATAGCACAGGGAGATCAGCTCCGTGCTTTGTGACCACCTAGAGGGATGGGATAGGGAGGGAGGGTGGGAGGGAGATGCAAGAGGGAGAAGATATGGGGATATATGTATATGTATAGCTGATTCACTTTGTTATAAAGCAGAAACTAACACACCATTGTAAAGCAATTATACTCCAATAAAGATGTTAAAAAAAAAAAGAAAAAGAAACTAGAAATCATATACGGCTTCAGAGTTGTTGTCAGTGAGGAATTTCAGAAATGCATTTCGCTTTTTTCAGATGTCCTATGGTCATAAAACAATTCCTAGGGGCTTATGGGCTCCCATTTGCTGATTCCAATGCTTAATGTATTGTGTGAGGCAACACAGCTATTCTAGATTTTTTCAGAGCAGGGGATGCAAAGTTTTCTAAAGAGCCAGACAGTGAATATTTTAGACTTAGGAGCCCTGTCACACTTGTTCAACTCTGCCACTGTAACAGAAAATCAACACAGGCCATACTTAAATGAATGGGTGTGGCTGTGTTCCAGTAAAACGGTATTAACAAAAGGAAGCACTGACAAACCTTGCTTTTGATTATGATTGAGGTGGTTTTTTTTTCTTTGTGCTACACTGACTACCCAGGTTCCGTTGAGTAAAGTGATTTCTGAACTGCTCCCACTTACTTTTCCTTCTAAAGAGTCAGGTAAGGACAGGAGGATCTCAAATATTATTGTGCAATAGGTTATCTTTTTATCACTTACTTTCACGCTTGAGTAACCTGAAGCTAGTGTGGTAAAGGTACTCCTAGATTCTAAGCATGCATCTCTGTCTTCAAAGCTCATGTTCTTTCCTTTGGGCGTGTGAAAATTTTGGGGAGGCTTCTACAACCTGTCTTTTTGTTCTTGGAGCTTCTGCAACTGCAGATAACCTATCCGATGGTCCCTTGCTACATTCTGGCCTTAGGCCAACTCATTTCTATGAAGAAGTTAATAGGTGATATCACTTGGTGATACACATGTGAGTATGTCCTCTTATTAAAAGGAGACTCCCAAGACTGAAATGTCTTGAACAGACAGAGAAGTACATTTCTAATTGTATACTGAATATACCATGTTAAAAATTAGACAAGAGATTTTAGGAAAAGGCTACCTATCTAATCACACTTTGTAGGTCTTCTTTATCTACTCACAAGGCAAAGTTTGAAAACATCATTCTTCTCTCTTCTCTCTGTCATATCTGAGTTCCTGGAACTGGCAAAACGTAACCATGAGCGCCCGAGGCAACTTCCTCCCAATGTGCCCTATGTGTTCCGGCACTGTCTCCACTGCCTTTGGAAACTGGAGGTGACTCAGCACTGAAGAATCTTACTGACTCTTTGCAAGGCTTTGGCACAAGAAAAAGTGCACATTCCTCTGTCTACCCCTAGTTGAGCTTATGAACAGAGACTCTGGATCCAGTCTACCTGGGTTCAAATCCTAGCACCCTTACATGCTAGGTCTGTGACCTTGAATGACGTTTTCTTTTTTTAACATTTTCATGCCTCAGTGTGAGTATATGTGATGGGAATAGGAAAGCACTAATCTCCTAGGGTGACAAGGATTAAAGGAAATCACATATGTAAAGTACCTGTAACGGTGCATGACAGGATGTGAGAACCGCGTGGAATATCCGTCGCTATCATAATCATGATCACCAACACCTCTTCTCAATAGTCTCCATAAAGGTTTACGCCTGTTATTTGTCAGATTATCTGTCCTTTCCTTAGTCTTCTACCAACATTTCTCTTTGTATCTTTATTACAGAACTTTAAAAGTTATGTTTAATATAATAGTACATGACTTGAATGCTTGCCACTCCCATAAAATTCAGTGTCTTAGGACAGAAGTCATAACGCTCTCTTCCTCATCTCTTTTATCACAGGGCCTTAGAATGATGTTTTCTCATATACTGTACATCAGCTAAGTGTGAAATAAATAAGAATGCAGGAACCCTCTTGCACTGTTGGTGGGAATGTAAGTTGATACAGCCACTATGGAGAACAGTATGGAGGTTCCTTAAAAAGCTAAAAATAGAATTACCACATGACCCAGCAATCCCACTACTGGGCATATACCCAGAGAAAACCATAATTCAGAAAGACACATGCACCCCAATGTTCACTGCAGCAATATTTACAACAGCCAGGTCATGGAAGCAACCTAAACGCCCATCGACAGATGAATGGATAAAGATGTGGTACATATATACAATGGAATATTACTCAGCCATAAAAAGGAATGAAATCAGGTCATTTGTAGAGACGTGGATGGATCTAGAGACTGTCATACAGAATGAAATAAGTCAGAAAGAGAAAAACAAATATCATATATTGATGCATATATGTGGAACCTAGAAAAATGGTACAGATGAACCGGTCTGCAGGGCAGAAATAGAGACACAGATTTCGAGAACAAACGTATGGACACCAAGCGGGGGAAAGTGGCGGGGGAGGTGGGGGTGGGATGAATTGGGAGATTGGGGTTGACATATGTACACTAATATGTATAAAAGAGATAAGTAATAAGAACCTGCTGTATAAAAAATAAATAAAATAAATTTCAAAAATTCAAAAAATAAAAAGTATAGGCAGAGGAGCTGAATAGACCTTTTTTCAAAGAAGACATACAAAGGGCCAAAAGGCATATGAAAAGATGTCCAATATCACTAACAAGTAGGAAAATGCAAATCAAAACCACCATGAGATATCACCTCATGCTCATTACAATGGCTACTATCAAAAAGGCAAGAAATAACAAGTGTTATATCTAGAAGTTCAGCTAAAAACCACAAAGTGCTCAGACAAAACTGATCCAAACAGAATCCCTCCTATTCTTAGCCAGAGACAATAGTAAACTACATGTGTTTGTAAACTCCTGTAAATCAAATGATGCCATCGATCTTAAAAGATGTCTGCTACAGAGTATACAACCTACATTTGCCTATACAAACTACCAAAAATGCACCTCTTTGACTCACTTAAGAGCTTTCTCCATCAGTTATTTACAGGTGAGTTTCTCCTGAATCAGCAAAGTAATAACGCCTTTGCTTAACGTGACCGATATGAACTGGTCATTTCCAGATGTGTGATACTGGTCTAAGACTACAGTTCTCAATGGGAGCAGAACTGTCCACCAGGAGGCGCTCCGAAAATCTGAGGAAACATTTCTGTCTTTCCCAAGTATTAGTGGAACTTACTAACATTCCAGGGTGGAAGCCAGGGATGGAAGACATTCCACAGTGTGCAGGGCAGTCCCACACAACCACCTTGTCCTAATCCCTGCCTACCTTCAAATACCCTGAAAACAGTATTTACCATGAGTTGTTCACATACCAGACAGCAATTTGTAGTGTTTAATTCAATACACCTCAGTCTGTCTGCAATGTCAGCTATCTTGTTCAAAGTGATTTCTCACTGACTTTAGTCACTTTTTTAGTGTACTCATGACCACGCGTTTACATATTTTATTTATCCCATATATCACAGTTAAGTCATTATATTAATTTTTTGGAAATTATTTCTGTAAATCAGGTATGCTCATGATTTTCACATCAGGATAAGAAGTATTACAAAATATTTGCTACAGAAAAAATACAACGGGTGTGAGAATTGAGATCCATTTTTTTGGATTAATTTATCTGGCTTTCAGTCATTAAGATTTGGGTAATTGTCCATTTTTATATGGACTCTATAAGAAAAACTATGCAGAGACCTGTATTTTGTCTGGCTCTGCTACTGTGTGTCCCTGAGCAAGCTGTTCACTTTCTTTCCTGTGGAACTTAGTTTGTCTATCTATAACATAGAGAATTAGACTGGATCCCCTCCAGAGATTCTTTTCATTCTGGTATCTTAGAATTCTAAACATTTTCAAATGTCCTTAGCCATCTTCAAAAACCTGAAAAGTCAATTATAAATATTCTTGGCCATCCTCTACAAAGTTTGATCTATAATATTCCCATCAGCTCCAGCAAATAATTTGTCAATTCTATGAATACTAAAAATAGAAATTAGATTAAGCAGAAATTCAAGAAGGCTATCAAATGGAGACACAGGGCTGTGCCAGATACACTAAGCAGAAATTTAAACAAGGGGGTTTATTCCTTCCTGCAATACAGTTGTTCATCAGACCTTCTGAAATCACCCTTCCTGACAAATGAAAAACTGATTGTAGGACAGGAAGCCCAAAGCCAAAACTGCAAGTAGAATGAAAAAGACACCCACTGGCCGGACCCTGAATGAGATTTCAGACAAGATAGGGCGTGTTCAGGGTGGTATAGCCATAGACCTGAATGAGATTTCAAAAGCCGTTCTGCCATTCTTTGCTCCGAACTGCCAACTTCTGTTCTCTAGGATGAAGACAATTTTTGCTTACATTTGCAGAGAACTCAATTGGAAGAATTTTTAACGCTCTCTCCTGTATATTTTATTTGTTATCACTGACTCCAGTGTAAGAACTCACCCCCTGAAAAAACCAAGGTACAGAAAAGGTAGCTAGCAGGTCCAGAGTCACCAGGTCTATTAGCAGAAGAGTCCAGATTCCTATTTAGATCTCCTAAGCTACAGTACAACCCTCATCTCTCTCTTCTACAACCCCCTCTGATGAAGCTGTTACACATCTCAGTAAAGGCACATGGGAACTGAGGGAAATTAGGCTTGGACTTCAGGAAAGCGTTAGAAACAGACCCTCAAACAGGGTTCCTGGAAAGCAAAGTAACAATCCACTGCATTCATGCAATGTAACAGGGGACTAATCAAGCATTTCGATGTTGATACAATCTTTCGATTTAAAATGGTATTAAGCCTATTAAGCATGTATATAAAATCTGGATCAGTATGTACATATTTTGCAGCTTACATTTTAAAGAAAGGTTTTTGAACAGCTTTTGTTATATGTCCTTGCTCTTTAGGAATCCAAAAAAAAAAAAAAAACCACAAAAGCTTCTGAAGCAAAGAATAAATGAATGAAAGTAATAAAAAATTTTCATTTCATCCCTTGCAAACTATTAATATATACAGGATCCCTGGCACTGCTGTCAGCAGCCAAAACATGCACTGAATGCTAAGGATCTGACACAGCACAGCCGGCCTCACCTGCAGAGCATAATGCTCTATTTCCTCCGCTCTGCTCTGATACCAGTCCATAACCTTCTCTACTGCAAGCTGGGATGTCCTGTACCTCAGCAACTCAGGCTGTGCAGCGTACAAGAACTCACTTTCATCTGGGAGACCCGGCTCAATCACCATTCTGCAAAGCACAAAAAGAACAATTAATAACGGATTGAAATGGTAGGGGCAATTATAATTTTGTGAAAGACAGAGAGGGATGTGGAGAGAGCAGTTACTGAGACTGGCAGTATGTATGTACGTATGCGTGGGTGGGTGTTTTGTGTGTGTTTTCCTATATGTATAATCTGCGCTCTTACAAGATAAATGGGAAATTTGGGGGATGCTTAATTTAGTTTCCTATTAGTTTTCCCAATTAGAAAAAATCAGAATAGACAATAAATAAAAAAAACTATGCTACAAATCAATCAAATAAGTGTTAAATAAAATCAGATTCACCCAGGGTAGCTTTAAAATGCACATGGCTGGGTAACCGCCACAGGTCTACTAAGTCACAATGACCTGTGATGCCAGCCAGGCCTAGTTTAGTAAAAAACACCCCCAGGTGATTCTGATCCAAATATAAATTAAGAAGTCTTGTTTTCCACATTCATAAAAATAAGAGGAAATATGCCTTGTTTTTGTTGATAATATAACTTCACTAGGTATCAGCAACATAGTAAGGCACTGAAATCTGCAAAATAAGGAACTACTCTATACTACATGCCATCAAGAGTGAAAAAGAAATGACATCAAGAGGAAGATACCCAGGGAAAACATCACAGGGATCACAAATCATGAGGAGTTTTTACGAGGACAATCCTGGCCAATTGCCTTCAATGGTTAAGAACTAAAAAAAAAAAAAAAAAAATTAACTTAAAGTAAGATATTTCAGATAGAAATAGGGGAAAAGGCCATGTTCCATTAGGGATATTCATTCATCTAGAGTAAGTCAGTAAATGACAAGGTTTATAATTATTACTATTATAAGGCAATGGGCTTCAGAGTCAGAACTGAGGTGCAATTCCATCACTGAAAGCTGTGAAACCTTTGCATAAGTTAGTTAAAACTCATCTAAGATTCATTTTACTCATCTCAAAAATGGCAATAATACCGTGCAAGAACATTCAAAGTAATATAGATAAAGTGCGCAGAGAACGCTGTCTGGCCCAGAGCAGGTGCTTAATTTTTACTTACAGGTATTATTTTCATTGGAATTATTAGCAGTTATAATATATGACCAGACCCAAAGCTGACAAATATTTGGGTGTTTAATCAACATGACTTAGACAGCCTACTGTGCTTACAATTGGTAGTCCTTTACTTAACTAGACTCACACCGTCATTAACATTCTGACCAGTGATTCTTCCCCATCACTGCCACATAAAAGTCACATACCTTCCCCTGAAATCTTCCCATTTCAGGGAAAAAATACCCATAAGCAACTTTGAGTTCCTTTGATACTTTTTTCAGTCCTTATCTATTTCCCTCTCAGCACTGTTTCACAGAATTTAACCATTTTGTCCTTCTAGAAACATGCCTGTCTTCGTTCCAGCATGTCATACTATCGTGCCATACTGTCAAGCTATACATGTCCCATCTTTCTGGCTGCTCCTTTTCAGTCATCTTTGCTAGAATATCCTCCTCCAGCTGACCATTAAATACTAGCTCTTCCAAATTCTCCAGCTCTCCTGTCTTCTCACTATACTCTCTCTAGGTCTCCCCTTCAATGCTACAATATAAATTGACCACCACATTTTTACGCCTAACCCAGACTTCACTTGAAAGCTCCAAAATCGTCCTTCTATATGCTCTTAGATGTTTCTCAGGCATTTCAAATGCAACAAGATCGAAACTGAATTCACGGGCTTCCCTGGTGGCGCAGTGGTTGAGAATCCGCCTGCCGATGCAGGGGACGCGGGTTCGTGCGCCGGCCCGGGAGGATCCCACGTGCCGCGGAGCGGCTGGGTCCACGAGCCATGGCCGCTGAGCCTGCGCGTCTGGAGCCTGTGCTCCACAACGGGGCCACAACAGTGAGAGGCCCGCATACCGGAAAAAAAAAGAAAACAACAACTGAATTCACGGTATCTCGAGGTAATACAGTTGTCTTTTATAAAACAGAAACATGATTATATCATCCCCATGCCTCCTTTTATAGCTTGTCATCTGCCTTAAAATATTCTAGCCTCACCTTGATTCCAATGTCACTTTTGTCCTGTATACTTCAACAACCCAGGTCTATTTTCAGTCCCTAAAGGGGACCTCACCTTGAGCCTTTCAAATGGTCTTCCCTCCGCTTAGAACACTCCCTCCCCTCATTTGCCAAACTCACCCTCTGCTAAGCTAAATCTTATTCATCCTTCAAGTCTCAGATTTCATACCACTTCCCAGGGAAAACCTCCTTATCCTCCACCAAGTTGAGGTCTCCCTATTATGTGCTCCCTGTGGCCCCTGCACTTCTCTTTCAAAACACACATCACATTAGTAACTTAGAGCAGCAGCATCTTTCCTGCTCGATTTTATACTTCATGAGTACAGAGACTGCATGTTTTTCTTCCTTCAGTACTCCTGAATCTAGCAGAGGACAGCATTAATTACAGTAGACCCACGAACAGCATGGGTTTGAACAGTGTGGGTTCACTCACATACAGGTTTTTTTAAGAGTAAATACCGTGGCACTACGCCAGCTGTGGGTGGCTGAATCCACGGATGGGGAGCCACGGCTCTGGAGGGAGGGCCGATTATAAATTATAGGCAAACCTTTGAGTTCACAGAGGGTCGGCACCCCTAACCCCTGCGCTGCTCAAGGGTCAACTGTAAATGAAAAAGCCACGAGATATCCTATAACCACCCTTGTAGATACAGAGAACGGACTGGTGGTTGCCAGACATAGGGGTACAGGGTGGGAGTAATCGTTGGGGGAGGTGGGGGAGGCAATAAAATGAATGCATTAAAAAAAGAAATGTCCTGGGAAAGTCTGTATCATCTTCAAAAGCATCTTTTCTTCTGTCAAACTTTCCCTAGCTTTTCATTTTTATAGTTTTAGGAGTTCCAGCACAGCACGTTTGGCTTACAACTTAGCTTGCTGTGCTTGGTCTGAGGAGAAATGCCCTTATTCCTTTCATCTCGTTAGAATCATAAAAAGGCACAGGCTAAGGGGAACTGGGAAGCATCAGGTGAATGGAACAGGTCTACTCTGTCAAAAGCACCACCTTAAACTGAGAGCACTGTGGCAACAGGGTCACACGCCTTCCCTCCGCCACATCCACTGGCATCAACCTCCCACCTTTTCCAACTTATACCCATCTTCTATCTCTCATTACAACTGGTAATTGTGGACTTCTAGTTAAATAGGACTGATACATACGATGCATTAAGCTCCACTTTTTCCTGAAACTCTACTGAAATGACAGTAGAAGATTTTTAAAGGGGAGAGGAGGTCACATAAACACTCAAGGAGGAACGGAGTATATGGAGTAAAAAGAAACTAAACCATTATCTTCCACTGAAGCAAGTCCACAGATAATGGTCAGAACTAAAAAATTCAAGGAGTAGCTATACAATTATGTTACTCAGAGATTGGAGTAAATATCAGAACAATCCTTTAAAAGAAGTGAAAGTAGTTACTCCTGGAAAGCAGGATATAAGGAAGGGGAACAACAAAGGAGTATGGGTTTTGGTTGTTGCTTTTTTTTTTTTTAAACAAGATTTGCAGAAAATTTTACATCTTTATTCTATCTGCAACTGTATCCAACTTTAATAAAAAATTGCAAAAAATAATTTTTTAAAAGCAAATAATAGAAAAAACGCAGCAGGACATTCAATTGCTATTACAATAAAAGCCATCAGAGAGAAAAAGGTAACTAAGAGTTACATATTCTATTAACTCAGATATCAAAAGTGAAAGATACAAAATGAAGGGAAACTGCCAACATTAGTGCTAACATGAAGAAAGCTTCCAAATTTCACTTGCAGGAAAGCTTCCAAACTCATTCTATGAGGCCACCATCATCCTGATACAAAAACCAAAGATACCACTAAAAAAGAATATTACAGGCCAATAACACTGATGAACATAGACGCAAAAATCCTCAACAAAACACTAGCAATTCAAATCCAACAATACATTAAAAGGATCATACACCATGATCAAGAGGGATTTATCCCAGGGATCCAAGGATTTTTCAATATCTGCAAATCAATCAGCCTAATACACCACATCAACAAATTGAAGAATAAAAACCATATGATCATCTCAATAGATGCAGAAAAGATTTTTGACAAAATTCAACAACCATTTATAATAAAAACTCTCCAGAAAGTGGGCACAGAGGGAACCTACCTCAACATAATAAAGGCCATATATGACAAACCTACAGCTAGCATCATACTCAATGGTGAAAAGCTGAAAGCATTTCCTCTAAGATCAGGAACAAGACAAGGATGCCCACTCTCACGATTTTTATTCAACATAGTTTTGGAAGTCCTCGCTATGGCAATGAGAGGAAAAAAGAAATAAAAGGAATCCAAATTGGAAAAGAAGAAGTTAAACTGTCACTGTTTGCAGATGACATGATACTACATATAGAAAATCCTTAACTCTGCCAGAAAACTACTAGGGCTCATCAATGAATCTGGTAAAGTTGCAGGCTACAAAATTAACGCACAGAAGTCTCTTGCATTCCTACACACTAACAATGAAAAATCAGAAAGAGAAATTAAGGAAACACTCTTTTGCAACAAAAAGAATAAAATACCTAGGAATAAACCTACCTAAGGAGACAAAAGACCCGTACTCCGAAAACTATAAGACGCTAATGAAAGAAATCGAAGAAGACACAAACAGATGGAAAGATATACCATGTTCTTGGATTGGAAGAATAAATATTGTCAAAATGACTATACTACCCAAGGCAATCTACAGATTCACTGCAATTCCTATCAAATTACCAATGGCATTTTTCACAGAACTAGAACAAAAAAATGTTAAAATTTGTATGGAGACACAAAATACTCCAAATAGCCAAAGCAATCTTGAGAAAGAAAAATGGAGCTGGAGGAATACTCCGAAAACTATAAGACGCTAATGAAAGAAATCGAAGAAGACACAAACAGATGGAAAGATATACCATGTTCTTGGATTGGAAGAATAAATATTGTCAAAATGACTATACTACCCAAGGCAATCTACAGATTCACTGCAATTCCTATCAAATTACCAATGGCATTTTTCACAGAACTAGAACAAAAAAATGTTAAAATTTGTATGGAGACACAAAATACTCCAAATAGCCAAAGCAATCTTGAGAAAGAAAAATGGAGCTGGAGGAATCAGGCTCCCTGACTTCAGACTATACTACAGAGCTATAGTCATCAAAATAGCATGGTACTGGCACAAAAACAGAACTATAGATCACTGGAACAGGGTAGAAAGCCCAGAAATAAACCCAGGCACCTGTGGTCAATTAATCTAAGACAGAGGAGGCAAGACTATACAATGGTGGGCAGTCTCTTCAACAAATGGCCCGGGGAAAACTGGACAGCTACATGTAAAAAAATGAAATTAGATCATTGTTTAACACCATACACAAAAATAAGCTCAAAAGTGGATTAAAGACCTAAATGTGAGACCAGACACTATAAAACTCCCAGAGGAAAACATAGGCAGAACACTCTCTGACATAAATCGCAGCAATATCTTTTCTGTCTCCCAGAGTAATGGAAATAAAAACAAAAATAAACAAATGGGACCTAATTAAACTCAAAAGCTTTTGCACAGCAAAGGAAACCATAAACAAAATGAAAAGACAACTCACAGATTGGGAGAAAATATTTGCAAATGATGTGACCGAGAACAGATTAGTCTCCAAAATCTACAAACAGTTCATGCGGCTTAATCTCATCAAAACAAACTACCCAATCAAAAAATGGGCAGAAGATCTAAATAGACATTTTTCCAAGGAAGACCTAGAGATAGCCAAGAGGCACATGAAAAGATGTTCAACATTGTTAATGAGTAGAGAAATGCAAATCAAAACTACAATGATATATCACCTCACACCAGTCAAAATGGCTATCATCAAAAAATCCAGGGCTTCTCTGCTGGTGCAGTGGTTGAGAGTCCGCCTGCCGATGCAGGGGATACGGGTTCGTGCCCCGGTCCAGGAAGATCCCACATGCCGCGGAGCGGCTGGGCCCGTGGGCCATGACCACTGAGCCTGCGCGTCCGGAGCCTGTGCTCCTTAACAGGAGAGGCCACAACAGTGAGAGGCCCGCAAAAAAAAAAAAAAAAATCCAAAAACAGTAAATGCTGAAGAGGGTGTGGAAAGAAGGGAACCCTCCTAAACCATTGGTGAGAATGTAAATTGGTACAGCCACTATGGAGAACAGTATGGAGGTTCCTTAAAACACTAAAAATAGAGCTACCATATGACCCTGCAATCTCATTCCTGGATATATCTGGAGAAAAATATAGTCCAAAAGGATACATGCACCCCAGTGTTCATTGCAGCACTGTTTACAATAGCCAAGACATGGAAGTAACCTAAATGTCCATCGACAGAGGAATGGATAAAGAAGATGTGGTACATATATACAATGGAATATTACTCAGCCATAAAAAAATGAAATAATGCCATTTGCACAACATGGATGGACCTAGAGATTATCATACTAAGTGAAGTAAGTCAGGCAGAGAAAGACAAATATATGATATAACGTATATGTGGAATCTAAAAAAAAAAAAAGATACCAATGAACTTATTTACAAAACAGAAACAGACCACAGACATAGAAAACAAACTTATGGTTACCCAAGGGGAAAGGGAGGAGGGATAAATTAGGAGTATAGGATTAACAGATTACCACTACTATAAACAACAAGGACCTATTAAATAGTACAGGGAACTATATTCAATATCTTGTAGCAACTTACAATGGAAAAGAATCTGAAAAAGCTATCTCTCTCTCTCTCCATATACATATAAACTAAATCACTTTGCTGTATATCTAAAGCTAACACAGGGTAAATCAACTATACTTCAATTTTTTAAAAGCTTTTAAAATTAAATATAATTTAAAAAACTTTAAAACATAGGAGACTATTCTTATATCCTTAGCCAAGACAAAATATTCTTAAACAAGATGCAAAAAGCACCAACTTCAACAAAACAAAAAAGATTGACTTCATCAAAATTAATTTCCATTCATCAAAACACACAGTTAAAGAAAATTCAACCTAAATGTAGATTTGGAGGGAATATTTGTAATACAGATATCCAACAAAAGATTCAAAACATCCAGAACTTTCTATCTAATCCTCCAGAATATACAAAGAACTCCTACAAACCAAGAAAAAGATAAATAACCAACTCCTCCCCCCTCAGAATCATAGGGTTTTTGCTTCTGTGAGAAGAATTAAGTTGGGAATGAGAGTTATGCTGGTTTTTAACACCTCCTTTAAATGTATAATTGACTTTTAAGCTAAAAGTTTCAAGAGAAGGAAATTTTAAGTTTAAACATGCTTTTATGGTCATCTTTCTTTCTTTTTTTTTTTTCTTTTGTCTTCTGATAGCACTTAAGTCGTCCAGGCCTACCTAACAGCAGTTTTCTTCTCTAGTTAGAACTCTCACAAAGATGGAACACAGCTACTTGCAGAAAAGTAAAAAAAGAAAATGGAGGGGGAGCATAAGAGGGAGGAGGAGGAGGAAGGGAGAAGAGTTGAAGAAACTGGCTTAAAAAAACAAGATGACTGGTATTTTCAATTTTCTGTGAAATCCCCAAATGTTAATTTCAGGAAAAAGAAATGATTATGCTTATGTGAGTAAATTATCTTAGCAAACTCAGGTCCAGTCTTTAAAACCTTGTAATACACTGCACTAAATGCCTTCATTACTTGCTATTCTTTTCTGGCAACTTGCTGTTATCTAAGTTTCTTGTTAGCTGCTGTTACTAATTCATGAAGCTGAATCATCAAACATCCTTGTCTAATGTATCTCCAGGGAAGTCTAATTGATTTTCAAGTTCACAGTGACACTTTTAACCTCTTAATCATTATATTCCCTTATCCTATCTTAGTGTTAATTTTAGTTTATCAAGTAACTGTCCAATTCCTACCTGCTTTGGCATTTATAGTCTTCCTTATTTTGTACCTATTTAACTGTTTAATATTTCCCATTGTTCTTCTTTTACCAAAAATATACCACAGCCAATTTGTTCTATTATATCATTAGGCTATCATAAGCCTTTCATAAGGCTTTACTATATGTTAAATACTTTACTAGTGAAACTTAAAAGAATGTATACATCATTATACTTAACTATTGTTTATTCATTTAAATATTCCATATTCTGTTTTTCAAGGTTTTACTCAGCCATAAAAAAATGAAATAATGCCATTTACAGCAACATGGATGGACCTAGAGATTGTCATACTGAGTGAAGCAAGTCAGACAGAGAAACAGAAATATCGTATGATATCACTTATATGTGAAATCTAAAAAGAAATGATACAAATGAACATATTTACATAACAGAAACAGACTCACAGAAAGAGACTCACAGACTTAGAGAATGAACTTATGGTAACGGGGGGAGGAAGGGTGGAGGAAGGGATAGTTAAGAAGTTTGGGATTGACATGTACACACTGCTATATTTAAAAAGGATAACCAACAAGGACGTACTGTATAGCACAAGGAACTCTGCTCATTGTTATGTGGCAGCCTGGCTGGGAGGGGAGTCTGGGGGAGAATGGATACATGTATATGTATGACTGAGTTGCTTTGCTGTGCACCTGAAACTATCACAACATTGTTAATCAGCTCTACTCCAATATAAAACAAAAAGTTAAAAAAATTTTCACTTGCAATGATCATACTACTGGTTAGGGCTTTTATTTAACATTTATCAGACAGATAGTTCATACACACAGTTTTTAAAAAATCCAAAGGCATAAGATGATTCATATCAAATGTAAAACGAGCAGGGAGTATTCACCTGACTTTGAGGAGTGTGGGATAAAGGGATTCCAATGCCCCTCATCAGAAACTTCAGCCCCACACCTCATCTCCCACCCCCTTCTGTGGGGTCTGATGCCTCCATGTACTGAGGCTTTCCATGGTTAAGTCTTATAAAAGTGAAAATTAAAACTGAATCGAGAATGAAATTGCACACATATCATAAAAACAACTATGAAAAATATACCTGTATATGTCAAAGAGTAAAAAGGAATACCCCCAAATGAAAAGAGTTGTTATACAAGGACCACTTGTAGAATAATTCCTTTGGAGCATTTAACATTTTTCCATTAAAAGAATTTTTAACATACCCTGAGTAAAGTCAAGTTTTCAAAAAAACTTCAACTCAAACTCTCAAGCAGGGCCACCATCAAATAAATGACCATCCACCAACACCACCTGCACAGGGCATTCTATTCATCCATCCCACAAAGAAATGAAGAGCTTTCACGCTGGCTCTTTCTTACCTGCACTCCAGCTCCTCACACCAATCTTTATCTCGGTGTTTATGTTCATGCCAAGGAATGATCATCAAGGAGTCACCGTCATAACTTAAAATTTAAAAAAAAAAAAAAGCATAAGTATTTAAAATACACATTACCTCAATGACTGGCAACACAAGGAACATGATGCAAAAGTATCCTGATAACCTTAAACCTACAAGACTCCTGTTTATGGTATGGTAAGTGGTACATGATACATATCATATACAATACGTAAATAAAAAATACCAAATTGCTGATTTCTCTTAATCATAAAATGGTTCAGAAGAAAAGAAAAATTCAAAACAAAAAATTTGGCAGAAAACTAAAGGATGGTATGGGTATGTTTTCATTCACACATTCTAAAATACTTATCAAAAGTCCATATTTTATGTTCTTAATGCTAACATAAATGGTCCCTTGCCCTCAAAAAGCTTATAATATAAGCTTATAAAAGCTTATATAAAGCTTATAAAAAGCTTATAACTTACTGTGATCACAGAAATGTTCTCTAACTGTGCTATCCAATATAATAACCACTAAGCTACATGTACCTGTATTAACCACTTGAAATGTGACACTGATACGAAGAAAGAAACCTTTAATATTATTTCATTTTAATTAGTTTTATTTAAAATTTAAATAGCCACATGTGACTGGTGGCTCCTATATCGGACAGCCTCGACCTAGAGGACAGGTAATAGCCAGAGTGAAGAAATAATTCTGCAGGTAAAAAAATATCACTAACAAATGACAGAGGAGAATCTAAGAGGAAAAGACAAGTCCTCATTGGATGGAATTAAGAATAAATTAAAAAGGAAGAGTGAGGTAAAGACAGTAGAGTAACACAGCAGAGCAATGTGCTACGCACCAGGAGACAAGGGAAACATAAATGCATCCACCTGTTAACCAGCTACGCAGTCTTTCACACGTGACTTTCTAAAGTGAAGCACTTCAAACGTTACCTCTAAAGTACCTTTTAGCCCTAATATTCCATAAATCCATGAAAACCACGGAAACATCCTGAATTAAGAATGAAGACAAAAATTCTAACACAAATTTCAATTGCCTTGCTTTTACAGTTCAATAAGACATCTTACCTCATATTTGAGGGTCAACAGTAGCACTTGCTAAGATGTATCACAGCCCCAGAGAAAGGACTGCACTTTTGTACTTCTGAGGTTATGTTTTGCAATTTCTTATCTTACTAAGTTATGAAACATGCCTTGCACAAAAAATACTTCATAGGTGTTTAGAAATTATGTAAGTAAAGAGATTAGCCTTCGTGTAAAGGGGAACAGGAGACCACTGCGGGGGGGGGTTACAAGGAAAAAGAAGCTAAAAAGATCTGGAAATGAGCAGAGCCAATTCATCTACCAACAGCATCCCCTTTGAAGTCATTATCATTGGTGCAAAGTATCCAAATTCAAACTTCCCCATTAGATATTCACAATAAGAAATGTATTACATCATATTTTTAAAACACAGTATTTTACCTGCTTTTTAGCTAGCATGTAATGTCCTAGCAAACTATGTACCAGAGATACATTTTTGAAGGCCTGAGAGTTCACGGGTTAAACTGCAGAGTCATGCAGACGATTACAGTGTTCACTATGGGTGCCACTGTCACACTACTTCACTTGTCACCAAGTAAAAACTATTTTATTTTCTTCCACATCTGTAACTCATATTTTACCACAGATCACTGAAAAGTAGAAAAGATAACATTTGGATACAATGATGATAATAATGCTCACTCTTCCAACATGAAAATAAATTGTACAAATGAACTGAGGAACAAGGAAAAAAAATAACATACTAAACTATTCCTGCCTTTTCTAATTAAAGCAGACACGGTTCCACAAGCTAACAAAATGTTTTCCAAAAAATTAAGAAAAATGTTATCACAAGTTGAGATTTGTATCTTCTATACCAAGTATGTATTAGATACAAGGATTATTACTAAAATGATTAGTAATGATGTGAGTCTCTCAGCAAAATAACATTTATTTGGTATTTAAAGACTAGAAAATTGTAAAACTTTGTCAAGCTTCAGTAAACAGAAATGGGTAAGAAAACATGCCTATTTTTATCCAAACACACATTAAAGACAAGTTCTGCTCTGAGGCTCACTCCAACAAGTAGGCCTAATAGAGTCCCAAGTTAATGATGCATTTTTGCTGCATTTTCAAGGCACAGCATAACTAAATGTTTCAACATGTTTCTACATGTACTGATCACCACTGATTTAAGGATAAGAATACTAGTAGTAATATATCAGGAACCATCAGCAATAGCATAATCTTTAATATTTATTGATCTCTCACTATGGACCAGACAGGATGAAATGCTTGTAATATATAATACCTAATTTCATCCTTCCTAATGTAGATGATATTATCTTCCTCGTATTATAATGAGAACACTGAGGCCCGGGTTAACTTGCCCCTCCTCATAAAGTCAATAAATGACAGAGCCAAGGATTCAAACACAACTCAACAGTTAGAATCCAAAGCTTACCCTTCTGGCTAGTAGATGCCCACCAGGTTAGACAGAGGTACCAGTTAGATTGTGCACAGCAGGTAGAGGGCAATACGAAACCTTCCCAAATCTTAATTCAGACGACCCAATAAGGACCTTTTACATGAATATCTGAAGGACACATTTAAACTGAGATATAAAACCAATCTTGACACCATTAGATCACTAGTACTAGTCTCATGAAATTAAATTCTACCAAATATGGCTTCATCATCAACACTTACATAAAAAATTAATTAATTAATTAATTTAATTAAATAAACCTTTCTGCTCTTTGATTTTCTTCCAGGATGCTTCTACAAAGCAAATTATTTTCAAACAAATTTTAGGAGTTTAAAATGCTTGCTATAAAAACACCATAAGAAAAAAAAAAAAAACAACCAAAAGTTCTTTATCATGAATTAAATGATAGTGTTTAAGAAACAGACAGGGGCTTCCCTGGTGGTGCAGTGGTTGAGAGTCGGCCTGCCGATGCAGGGGATACGGGTTCATGCCCCGGTCCGGGAAGATCCCACATG
>NC_041225.1:36374436-36374914 GCF_002837175.3 Physeter macrocephalus
AACATCTTTATTGGAGTATAATTGCTTTACAATGGTGTGTTAGTTTCTGCTTTATAACAAAGTGAATCAGCTATACACATACATATATCCCCATATCTCCTCCCTCTTGCGTCTTCCTCCCACCCTCCCTATCCCACCCCTCTAGGTGGACACAAAGCACCAAGGTGATCTCTCTGCCCTATGTGGCTGATTCCCACTAGCTATCTATTTTACATTTCGTAGTGTATATATATCCATGCCACTCTCTCACTTTCTTCCAGCTTACCCTTCCCCCTCCCTGTGTCCTCAAGTCCATTCTCTAGTAGGTCTGCATCTTTATTCCCATCCTTCTCCTAGGTTCTTCATGACCATTTTTTTTTCTTTAGATTCCATATATATGTGTTAGCATACGGTATTTGTTTTTCTCTTTCTGACTTACTTCACTCTGTATGACAGACTCTAGATCCATCCACCTCACTACAAATAACTCAATTTCGTT
>NC_041225.1:36374982-36407981 GCF_002837175.3 Physeter macrocephalus
TCGTTTTTTTAAGGAACCTCCATCCTGTTCTCCATAGTGACTGTATCAATTTACATTCCCACCAATAGTGCAAGAGGGTTCCCTTTTCTCCACACCCTCTCCAGCATTTATTGTTTGTAGATTTTTTGATGATGGCCATTCTGACCGGTGTGAGGTGGTATCTCATTGCCGTTTTGATTCGCATTTCTCTAATGATTAACGATGTTGAGCATTCTTTCATGAGTTTCTTAAGGGCATAATTTTTGTTTGTTTTGTCTATTCCCATATCCTCAAACCTAAAGTAGTGCCTGACATTTAGCAGACTCTAAATAATGTGTCAACTGAATTAATTAATTGACAGCACAACAAAGATTTTTTTAGAGTGATCTCACAAGTATCACAAAAATTCAAAATTGGAATAGAGCAATAAAAGGACTTACAGATACATCAAGTAGGTATATTTATATGGAATCTGTTGATCTGACAGTGAGAACAAGAATACTTTCCTGATATAGATTATTATCCCAATGAAAGGGCAAGCTATACTGGTGATGGTATACATCTACAATCTAGATTATTTAACATGTCATGTTACACTTATGGGGGAAAAGTGATTTCAGAATACATATTTTCCAAAATCTGACCATTTTTTACACTTCAAAATAATTGATTAGTTCTATCGTTACCATCTTTACTGTGCCCATATTTTAGCTACTTATTCTTTCATAAGGTAAAGAGAATGACAGAATGCTTAATAAAATTCAGAGGAAAACATTTTCATTAATTCTGTTCCCAACAAAAATATTAGCCATGTAAATTAATCACTAAGTGGATTAGGTGAAAATGTGGTTAAAAAAACCTAGAAAACACAACTGTTCCTTTTAAAGAACTGTAGAAAGTTTGGTTAGTTGCAAAATTTATACTTTGAATCTGAAGTTCTATAAACACAAAATAACATTTACATATGCTTTATTTCATCTTTTTCTTCTCTTGTTTCCATTTTGCTAGGGAAGACTTAGAATTTAAATGCATCATCCCCACTAAAAAAATGAAGTACATGGTAAACTTAAATTATCTCTTTACAAAATAATGGTTGCTTGTGCTTAATTTTAGGATTCTTTATATTAGAGCCCTGCTCATTGTTTTATGGCAAACAATAAGCTTTGCCAGTTTCATCTGAAGGTTACATTTATCTGTCAGCAGAAAAGGAATGACTAAAACAAGTTCTATTATGTTCAACTAGTCTCTCGCCAATTATTTCTCACACTAAATATAAATGTTTTATTTCAAAGAAATTTTATCAGGAATAAACTTACAAAAAGTTCTTTTATTCGTGTTCTATGCCTTGGAAACAAAAGGCTAAACAGACAGTGTATTACTACTAATTGCCACCTTTCATGCACTGGTTTTAAGATGTGAAGTTATATTTATTTCTATTATTTAGCATAGAAGAAAATGTTCTGGAAAAGAAAGGACAAAAAATAATAATAATTTGGGCCTACATGTATAACTACATGTGATTAATCACCACTGGATAAGTCAAACTTGATCAGAAACTCAAGGGGAAACCAATTAAAAAGCTAGTTATCACTCAGAACACCAAGTTTGAAAGAAAAAATTTAAAGACATCAGAGTTCTCCTCCAGATTAATGGGATTCAATTTCATTAATAAGTGACTTAGAAAATACAGAATCGGCTAATAAGATATCCTGAAACTTACCAGTACTCTCAGATGTTAGCAATGTGCAAAAGAGAAACAAGAGGAAAAAAAAAAACAAAAAACCACCACACTAAGATTTGACTTCTCCTCCACCACTAATGTAATCTCTGGGACCCAGATGCCTCATCTATTTAGTAAATACTGTAATATTATGTGCCCAAAATGAAGATGGGACTAGAGCAATGTTTTCTTGAATCCTAATCCAGAATAATTAGAGCATGCTCTTAGAAGTCTAACCTCTGTGTTAGAACTCTAATGCCACCCTGCAGAACCACGTAATCTTGACCAAGTTATCCAATCTGCCTGTGCTTCAATTTCCTCATTAGTGAAATAGGGATAAGAATCTAAATTTTGGAAGGAACAAATTAGAACATATAAAGCCTTCAGAATCGTACCTCGTATACAGTAAAAGTTCATCCATCATAAAAACCATCAATATTATTAATGCCACCAAGAAGGTTTTTCATGTGTAGTGAAATATAGGACATATGTGACTGACAGTCATTTCAAGATCTACTTTATGATAGATAGTAACACCATATTAAGAATCATATCAATGATTATATTTACAAATGCCTAACAATGGCAATAAACTCTGCTGACATCATACTGGGTATAAGGCACCTGGCCAATGCAACAAATAGTAACAAGAGAATTTGAGGAGCTGATTTATAAGGTAGTAATAAGTAACAATTTCCACAAGGCATCATCTCTCTCCCAAATGCTTACAATCAACTTTGAAAATAAATATTTAACCATGAACAAAGGATGAATTGATTATTTCTAAGGAAAACTAGTCATAAAATCATTAAAGTTTAAGGGAAAGGCACAAACTCCAATAGAGAACCATTGAAGAAATTTCCAGAAAAGTTAGTTATAAATAATTGAGAAAGGACGCTATTCACATAGGTGTTTAATGTCAACAAAACAAGGGGCAAAGGATGAACAGAGACATCAATGATATGAAAATTGCCCCCCTATACCACTATCACCTGCCCCTTGAACAAATGACTAATTTTGAAGAAGAGACACTGAAGGTCCTCAGAAAAATGAAGAATACCTGTCCTTGTTATAAGGAAAGTCACTAGGGGAAAAAAAGGCATTCTCAAACCCAGTTTCAACAGCCTATACTTAAATAAGAATAAGCTAAAATGAATAACATCTTTAAAAAAGCAAACAAAACATTTATGTAATAATTTTTATGACTGGGGAAATCAAGATGGCAGAGAGGTAAGGTGCTGAGCTCACCTGCCCTACGAACTCATCCAAAACACATCTATCCATCTACAGGTGGAGCAACTCTAGCTGAAAACACCCTGGAGACAAGAAAAAAGTCGCCTCTATTTACAACCAAGGCTGTAAAAAAAGATCCACACAGAGGTGGGCGGGAAGGGAGAAGAGATCAGGTCGGAACCTGTGTCCCTAGAAGGGGACACAGGAGAGGAAGGGGATATCAGAGTCAGGGATCCTCCCTAGGGAATGAGGGATTTGAGATACATGTTAGACAACCCAGCCCTGTGGTCCCACACCAGGAAGACAAGTCCCCTTCACTGTATTAAAAATCAGTGGGACTTACTTAGAAACTGAGATATAAAATACGACCTCAAAAGCACAAAACATGGAGGGGGGATGAAAAAACGTAGATCTTTTAGAATGTGTTTGAACTTAAATGACTGCCAGTTTGAAAAAAAGTAGATATAGCTATAGGTCAACATATATGAACCCCATGGTAACTACAAATCAAAAACCTACAACAGATACACAAAATCTATATATAATATAATTATAACACTAAAGGGAATAAACTAAAAGAAAGAAAGAACAGAGAAGAACTACAAAACAACCAGAAAACTAGTAACAAAATGGCAGTAAGGGTGTATCTATCAGTAGTCACTTTAATTGTCAATGGACCAAATGCTCCAATCAAAAGATACAGAGTGAAGCAACAAGGACCTACTGTATAGGAAAGGGAACTATATTTGATATCTGGTAATAACCTATAATGGAAAAGAATCTGAAAAAGAATATACATATGTAGGTAAACAATCACTTTGATGTACACCTGAAACTAACACAACACTGTAAATTAACTATACCTCAATTTTTTTTAATGGTTTAAAAAAAAAAAGATACAGGGTGAGTAGATTAAAAAAAAACAAGACATACCTATATGTTGCCTGCAAGAGACTTACTTGAGAGCTAAAGATGCACACAGACTGAAAGAGAGAGAATGGAAAAAGATATTCCATGTAAACGGAAACAAAAGGAAAGCTGGTGTAGCAAACTCTTATCAGACAAAGTAGGCTTTAAAATGAAGTCTATAACAAAAAGACAAAGAATGGGGCTTCCCTGGTGGCGCAGTGGTTGCGCGCCCGCCTGCCGATGCAGGGGAACTGGGTTCGCGCCCCGGTCTGGGAGGATCCCACATGCCGCGGAGCGGCTGGGCCCGTGAGCCATGGCCGCTGGGCCTGCGCGTCCGGAGCCTGTGCTCCGCAACGGGAGACGCCACAGCAGAAGGAGGCCCGAAAACAAAAAAAAAAAAAAAAAAAAAAGACAAAGAAGGGCACCACATAATAATAAAAGGGTCAATCGAAGAAGAAGATATAACATGTGTAAACATATATGCACCTAACATGGGAGCACCTAAATATACAGAGCAAGTATTAACAGACATAAAGGGAGAAATTAACAATAATACAGTAACAGTAGGGGAATTTAACCCACCACTTACATCAATGGACAGATCATCCAGACAAGAAGAAGAAATAAAAGGCATCCAAAATGGAAGGGAAGAAGTAAAATTGCCACTATTTGAAGATGACATGATACTACATATAGAAAAGCCTAAAGTCTCCACCAGAAAAACTATTAGAACTTACGAATGAATTCAGTAAAGTTGCAGGACACAAAATTAATATACAGAAATCTGTTACTCTTCTATACACTAATAATGAACTATAAGAGAAAGCAAGAAAACAATTCTGTTTAAATTTCACCAAAAAGAATAAACACCTAATAATAAACTTAAGCAAGGAAGTGAAAGATGTACACTCTGAAAACTATAAAACACTGATGAAGGAAATTGAAGATGATAACAAGAAAGGAAAGGTATCCCATGTTTATGTATTAGAGAATTAATACTGTTAAAATGTCCATATTATCCAAAGCAATCTACAGATTTAATGCAATTCCTATCAAAATACCCATGACACTTTTTACAGAACTAGAATAAACAATCCTAAAATTGATATGGAACCAAAAAAGACCCTGAATAGCCAAAGCAATCTTGAGGATTGCTTGAGGATTTTGGAGATACCTCCAAAGCTGGAGGTATCTGGCTCCCTGACTTCAGACTATACTATAAAGCTACAGTAATCGGGCTTCCCTGGTGGTGCAGTGGTTGGGAGTCCACCTGCCGATGCAGGGGGCGCGGATTCGTGCCCCAGTCCAGGAGGATCCCACATGCCGCGGAGCGGCCTGCACGTCCGGAGCCTGTGCTCTGCAGCGGGAGAGGCCACAGCAGTGAGAGGCCACGTACCGTGAAAAAAAAAAAAGCTACAGTAATCAAAACAGTATGGCACTGGCACAAAAACAGACACATAGATCCGCAGACCACAACAGAGAGTCCAGAAATAGGCCCACACACATATGGTCAATTAATCTTCGACAAAGGAGGCAAGAATATACAATGGGAAAAAGTCTCTTCAATAACTAGTGCTGGGAAAACTGGAGCTACATGTAAAAGAATAAAATTAGAACATTTTTTCACACCATATACAAAGAAAAATGCAAAATGGATTGAAGACCTAAATGTAAGACTGGAAACCAAAAAACTCTTAGAAGAAAACATAGGCAGGATACTCCTTAACATAAATCATTGGAATATTGTTTTAGATTTCTTTTGGAGAGGCAAGATAGGGGTAGAGGATTAAAAGGTACAAACTACTACTATTTATTACATAACTTCTTTATGTAATAAATAAGATATATGGATATATTGTACAGATAGGGAATTTAGCCAATATTTTATAGTAACTTTAAGTGGATTATAATCTATAAAAACACTGAATTACTATGTTGTACGCCTGAAACTAATATAATATTTTAAATCAACTATACTTTAATTTTTAAATATTTCCTTATAGATTATATTGTTTCATTTCACCATCAAAGAATCATTTGAATTAAGATATGGTCTTGCTATCTCAGTAAAAATATCATTTGAATTCTCTAAAATCCATCATTGCATTAAACAACAAAACAATATTTAAAAAAAAAAAAATTTTAATTTAATAATAATTTAATAATACTTTTTCCATTCAGCATTTGGTGTTATACATATAACAAATATGTATAAATGCATATTTTTCATTTTTATTTATTTTTCTGATGATTTTCATATTTATAATGCTGTACCTATGGAAAATATGGTCTCCAAAAATTAACCTATGCACCCATGGTCAATTAATCTACAACAAAGGAGGCAGGAATTTACAATGAAGAAAGGACAGCCTCTTCAATAAGTGGTGCTGGGGAAACTAGACAGCTATATGAGAAAGAATGAAATTAGGATATTCTCTAACACCATATACAAGAATAAATTCAAAATTAATTAAAGACCTAAATGTAAGACCGGATACTATAAAACTCTTAAAGGAAAACATAGGCAGAACACTCTTTGACATAAATCACAGCAATTTTGGATCTATCTCCTACAGTAATGGAAATAAAAACAAAAATTTTTTTAATGAGACCTAATTAAACTCAAAAGCTTTTACACAGCAAAGGAAACCATAAACAAAACAAAAAGACAACCTACAGAATGGGAAAAAATATTTGCCAATGATGCCACTGACAGGGATTAATTTCCAAAATACACAAACAGCTCACGTAGCTCAATATCAAAAAAAAAAAACCCAATCAAAAAATGGGCAGAAGATCTAAATTAGACATTTCTCCAAAGAAGACATACAGATGGCCAACAGGCACATGAAAAAATACTCAGCATCCCTAATCATTAGAGAAATGCATATCAAAACAAAAATGAGGTATCACCTCACTCCGGTCAGAATGGCCACCATCAAAAAGTCTACAAATAATAAATGCTGGAGAGGGTGTTGAGAAAAAGGAACCCTCCTACACTACTGGCAGGAATGTAAATTGGTACAGCCACTATGGAGAACAGTATTCAGGGGCCTTAAAAATCTAAAAATAGATCTACCACATGATCCAGCAATCCCACTCCTGGGCATATATCTGAAGAAAACCATAAGTCAAAAAGATACATGCACCCCAATGTTCATTGCAGCACTATTTACAATAGCCAAGACAAGGGTGCAAGCTAAATGTCCATCAACAGATGAATGGATAAAGATGTGGTGTGTGTGTGTGTATATATATATACACACACACAGACACAGAGACACAGAAACACACACACACACACACACACACACACACACACACAAAATGGAATATTACTCAGCCATAAAAAAGAATGAAACAATGTGATTTGCAGTACACATTATTTGGATGGATGGACCTAGAGGTTATCATACTAAGTGAAGCAAGCCAGACAAAGACAAATATCATATAATATCACTTATATGTGGATGATAATGATACAAATGAACTTATTTACAAAACAGAAATAGACCCACAGACATAGAAAACAAACTTATGGTTACTAAAGGAGAAAGGTGGGGGAAGGATAAATTAGGAGTTTGGAATTAACATATACACACTACTACATATAAAACAGATAACCAACAAGGACCTACTGTACAGTACAGGGAACTATACTCAATATTTTGTAATAACCTACAAGGAAAAAGAACCTGAAAAAGAATATATATATGTATGCATCACTTTGCTATACACCTGAAACTAACACAACATGGTAAATCAACTATACTTCAATTTTTTTAAAAAATGGGCTCAACTTAAAAGTGGTGAATTACAATTTTCATTTATAGTAATCAACCAAACTTTATATTCGAGGTTGCCAGTACTTCATTCAGTGAGGGAGAATACATATTAAATGTGATGATACTGAAAGATCTGAGGTATAAGAGTCAAATAAGAATTAATGAGGAATATGTTCACACCGGGGAGGCCCAAAATTGCATGTCCACAACTATCAAAAGGGATGTATCGATAATAGGAGAGAAATCCAATCCATTTCACTCTGTGTTCTGTCTTACTTAGACTGACCCAGAACCAGCAGAGAGAATAACGTAAGGCCCTTATTTCATGATACTTCAAGACAACAAGACCCACAACAAAGATAAAAGTATATGACAACTGAATTTACCAACTATAAAACTAATGAAATATACCAAAATGTTCATGAATTGTATCAATGTACATTATAAACCCTGACCCTATATAAGGTTGTACTGCTAAGAGTTTGAACAAAAGGATTAGAGAGGAAAAGAAGAGTTTTTTATCTCCTTTTTATTCATATCACCAAACAAAGCAGCATAAATAATGCCCATGTAGATCCCAAGCCACAGGAAGATGATTTCCTCATTGTCACCCTTCAAAATCCCTGCATACTCCTCCTTACAGATGTGTACTAAATGGACATTTCACACACCATCTATAAAGCTATCCAACGTTGTCTAGCCTATAGCTGACACTTATAAAATGCTTACAATGTGTGAGAACAACTATAAAGTTCTAAGCTATTACACACACACACACACACACAACACACAAATTCAGCAGTCCTGAGAGACAGACAATATCCTTTCCCATTTTACCGTAGAGGAGACAAAGACACAGAAACGTTTATTTAGTAACTCGTCCAAAGTCTCACAACTAAAATGCTGCAGCTGGGATGTGAAGCCAGGCAGTCTGTTTCCAGAGCCTGTGCTCTCAGACACTATGATGTCCTACTTATCTGAACGCCACCTCTTCCAGCTCAAAGTCCCACTTCTCTCAGAGGTTTCTATGACCATTCCAGGCATTGCTTTCTTCCTGTTCTAAATTCTCACTACTAATAACTGCACAATTCATCTGGCATTTACTCTCATTTAACTTTATGAAAATATACATAAGGTGGTACATTTGTCTCATGTTTTCATGAAGTTCTTTAATTTCCTAGTACATATTTTGTACCCCCACTAAAAGTAAATTTTCCTTCCTTGTAAATATTCCTTTGCATCCACCACAACTCCTAGCAGTGTTACATGCATAGCAATAATATACCATCATTTTAACTAAATTCATATAAATGCATTATTTCATTTAATCCTCAAACACCCCATAAGTTAAATATTATGATTATAAATTTGCAGGTAAGTAAACTCTATGAGCTCAAAAATCATCATTGACTTACTGAATGAATAAATGATTCAATGATCAATAGAAACAGATCCACTGATATTCTTTTAATTCTAAAAGCAGAGCTCTCAAAGACAAGTAACAACTCTTAAGAACTCGAAATACAAGATTTAGTCAAGATATAAATGAACAATAAATGAAAAATATAAAAGTCAATTTAAGAGCAAGACTACATACCTAAGACTGTGTAGCTAACTCTTTCAGCATTTATCTCACTGCTACGGTAATTATCTGTACACATGTCTTTCAGAGAATGAGCACTGCATACCCTCAGCACCTAACTTAAAGGAGGATCTCAGCAAAATGATTAAATCAAGTAACTAATTAGATAACTTCTTTAAGAAAGGAAGCACTGTGTGACTCTAACTTCTGAAAAACTCTTCAAAGAGAAAAATATGTACTTCAGAAACCAAGGTGTATAATGGCAGTAAGAAGAAAAAAATGTGGATATAAGATACATGAAAAGAAAAAGAAAGCACATTAACTTCATCTAAATGGACAGAAAAGTAGTATGATTCATGGCAGGCATATTTACAATGTTATCTTTAACTGTGTCAATCAATGTAGGGTTCATTAAAGGAAAAAAACTGAAACCTCCTCTGCTGTTCCCAGATCAAGCAGCTTACCATACTTTCTTCCAGATTACTAAACCCTGCATGTATTTCTGTTACTGCTGTCAGTGCACTGAATTACAATTATTTGTGTCTTGCTCCTTTACTAAACTGTAAGCTCCTTCAAAGCTTTAGTCATTTTTATATCCTTCGTTCAATACCTGGCATGCATTTAAACCTCACTAAATATTTAATGGATGGAATGGATGATAGACAGACTGAAGGATGGATAAATCTGAATAAATGAAAAAACAAAAACTACCCCAAAACCACAGGGGTATTTACATCTCAAGATCAGTATGCTTTCCCTGTAACTAAAGATTCTGATAATGTACCTGAGGTTTATTCAAAAGTTTCTGATTTAAAGTTTCTAAAATGGACTGTAGGACTCCCTATCTCGCAGCCATGCCATTAGCAACAGCGCAATACTGTAGACCACAGTTGACTCCTGGCCTGCGTGTAGGAGCATAAATAAGCACAAAGAGATGTGGAATGTCCTAAGCTTTCAGTAAACGAAGAGGCATAAAAGACTGTTTGCTCTGAGATACTGCTGTACAGGTCTATTTACAGCCTTTTCATCATGAGTCTTCTAAGTCTAGGCCAAATTACACTGCAGACTGACTAACCACAACTGAAGAAATGAAAACCCCAGAAACAAAGAGGGAGAGGCTCTGGTGTCAATTCCACAGGCTGTGATTGGGAAGACAATGGTGTATGTGTCTGCAGTGCTAGTTATTCTAACACATCTCTATTGCTGCTGAGCTTCAAAGTTAAACTAGAGACTGCAGGAAGAGAATGAAAGCAAAACACTGGAGAATTTGAAGGAAATGCGTCTCATTTTTTTATAGAGATTCTTAACTACCTAATAAACACTCATTCACAAAATCAGAGACAGGAAGTACAGAAAGTGATCTGGGACTTGACCTTGGAATAAAAACAAAGTCCAAATTATCCACAAGGAAAACATAACAAATAAATACCTCTATATCTGCATTGCTAGATCACGTTCTATAATTTTCAGATTAAAAAAACATACAGATTAATTTACCCCATTACAAATTCAGAAACCTATTTAGATCAACTGTATAGCTGATCTAAGCAAACCTTCTAGTATACACAGTAAGGTAGCTGGTGAAACTCAGAGGTGTAATTGAATAAACCAACAGAATTGGGGAAAGGACAAAGCATGTTCCATAACAACTGAGATACGAACTCTACTAGTGAGATCAATAAACCTAACTGTCTGGCATCCAATAGCAAATAAGTAAGAAATTATGGCCCATAACCAGGAGAATAATCAATTTCCAAGAAACACCAATAACATGATAAGGAAAGACATCGAAAAAAAAGAAGACCCAAATCTAACTCCTAGGAATAAAAAATTCAGCAGCTAAGATGAAAAACACACTGTTGTCATTAATAGCAGACACTGCAAAAGAAAAGATTCGTAAGTTTATAAAGACATAGTAATAGGAACTATCCACAATGAAACACAGAGTTGAAAAATACTGAAAAAAGTTAACTGCGAGACAGAATCAAGTGGCTAACACACACGTAAGTGGAGTCCCAGTAAAGAGTATGCATATTGGGGATGGGAGGAGGAAGAGGAAAAATACCTGAAGAAATAACAGGCATGAATTTCCTAAATTTAGCACAGAAGATCCAAGAGAGTCAATAAGCAACAATCAGAATAAACCTGAAGGGACTTCTCTGGTGGCGCAGTGGTTAAGAATCCGCCTGCCAATGCAGGGGACACGGGTTCGAGCCCCGGTCCGCGAAGATCCCACATGCTGCGGAGCAATGAAGCCCGTGCGCCACAACTACTGAGCCTGCGCTCTAGAGCCCGTGAGCCACAATTACTGAAGCCTGTGCACCCAGACCCCGTGCTCTGCAACCAGAGAAGCCACCGCAATGAGAAGCCCACGCACCGCAACAAAGAGTAGCCCGGCTCGCAACAACTAGAGAAAGCCTGCGTGCAACAACGAAGACCCAACACAGCCAAAAATAAATAAATTTTTAAAAAAATACTTGCCTGCTAAAAAACGCTAACCATCATTAGAGCCGTCAGCAAGTCATAATCTTTTTGCAACAGTAACATCAACGATCACTGATCACAGATCATATAACAAATATAATAATGAAAAAGTTTGAAGTATTGCAGAAATTACCAAAATGTGACACAAAGTGAGCAAATGCTGTTGGAAAAAATGGCGCCCATAGACTTGCCTGATGTAGGGTTGCCACAAACCTTCAATCTGTAAAAGACACAGTATCTGCGAAGCACAATAAAGCAAAGTGCAATAAAACAAGGTCTGCCTGTAAATGGTCTAAGCACGCCAATTAAAAGGCAGAGATTGCTAGATAAAACAGCAAGATTCAACTATATTCTGTCTACAACAAACACACTTTAAATATAAAAAACCAAAATGTCATTGTACATCCAGCATTAGAAAAATAAGAGAGGTATTTAATCTAAAGAACATCAGAAATCTGATCTCTGTTGAGGTAAAACAGTCCTCATAAACCACTCCATATGTTTAACAGACAAAACTAAGCTGTGATGTTATAAATCAGGGTAGCGGTTCTGATGGGTGAGGTGACCAGAAGAGGGTGAAAGGAGAGGGCACAGGGTGGCTGGTTATGTCTGTTTCTTAATCTTGTTCACTTTATTACAGTTCATCAAATTGCCCATTTATGATTTGTTCATTTTCCTACATCTACAAGTCAATAAAAAGCAAAATTTAAAACTTTAACTTCACTTGAAACAATGCTCAAGTTTTGATTAATAATCTGGAATCTCAGGCACCTGATACCAGAAAAGGGGTACTGTCACAGATGAGAAATGAAAGCATTGGTGTCATCAAGGAGGAATATTCCCTATTACAATTTTGCATCTTGTTTATTCATCAGTCTTTTAAAGCCTACTTAATGCACTTAGAACTAAAATATATCTATTATGACATTCCCATCGACATGTACCAAAATTGCTGCTGCTACCGCTACAGCCATAACCACTGCTGTACACTGAATGCCGATTATATGCTAGGAACTGCGCTAGGTAACATTACCTCTTAGGTTACTAAACCACCACAATCCCTCTACAATTTCCCCATTTCACACTTGACAAAACTAAAGTTCCGAGAAGCTAAGTGACTTCCCAAAAGTAACACAGCTAGCAAGTTCAGGACCAGGACACACACCCATGTTTCTGACGGAAAGCCTCTTGCTCCTTCCAGTGTACCATACTATCGCTTCTCTACATCAAATATGTGTCAATACCAGGCATGCAATCCCAACCTTTGTACATATCATGGATTTTTTCCATGGTTATTACATATAGCATCTAAACTTTTAGGATTAAAAAATGGCACACACTGAGGTCAAAACATTTCTTAAAATAATGCAGATGCTTTGTCTACAAAATATCAATGTGATTCTTAATAGACTTTTACTTACTACAAATACAATATTTAAACAGGCTGGCCTGTATCAGAAATTGGGAAAAGTGCATCACAGAGTTATTTATATGTTCGTTAAATACATGTGATAAAGAGATTCACTGCTGTTACAGGCAAGTATTTACATATTAATGAAATCTTGACAGGAAAAGACATTGTGTGATCAAAAAGAATTATAGAGACTATTTCCCAAATGGTAATTCGACCATTCAGAAGATGTTATAATCTACTTAAAGATCCCATGTTCTGAAATGATTGGTCAAGGTATTTAAAGTTTGGAAGAAAATGAATAATGAAAGAAAAATCTTATCTCCATGAAAAGAGTATCATTTGGTATCACTAGGTAATGCTGAATCTAGTAACAGAATTTTAGGAAAATGCACTAGTTTAAAAAAAAAAAATAGGGGGACTTCCCTGGTGGCACAGTGGTTAGGAATCTGCCTGCCAATGCAGAGGACACGGGTTCGAGCCCTGGTCTGGGAAGATCCCACATGCCGCGGAGCAACTAAGCCTGTGCGCCACAACTACTGAGCCTGCACTCTAGAGCCTGTGAGCCACAACTACTGAAGCCCATGCTCCTAGAGCCTGTGCTCCGCAACAAAGAGAAGCCACTGAAACGAGAAGCCCACGCACCGCAATGAAGAGTAGCCCCCGCTCACTGCTACTAGAGAAAACCCGTATGCAGCAACGAAGACCCAACACAGCCGAAAATAAATTAATTCATTAAAACCTTAAGGATATTAAAAAAAAAGCTAAAAAGAAAATAGTACCTTCTCAGAGATTTTTTTAATTTCAAATAAAGTCATAAACTTTACATCATGCTATATACCTTAAACTTATACAGTGCTATATGTCAATTACATAACAATAAAACTGGAAGAAAAACATCATAAACTTTAAACTATATTAAGCCACATTAAAAACATTTGACGAAAGCTATATATACACTAAAATAATGATGCATTTAAAATTATTTTTAAAATAATTTCAGGACATATTTCTTCCCTAATACCTCTCAAATTTTTTCCCTGAAAGCAGGATAATAATCCCTTTTCTGCTTATCTCATAGACATGCTATGAAAATTGTATATGAATCATAAAATTCATTTGTAAATTTTTTTTAAAGTTTCATAATCATGAAATGTTTGTCGAATACAGAGGAAATGAATTAGTAAATCATTACATCTTCATTTCTTTAGTATAATACTTCTCAGAGTACCAAATACATAACAAATACCAACATACTTTCCAAGGTCCATAAAAATTACTCTTAAAAAATATTTGTTTCCTCTTTCATAATCAATAAAATTGCCCTAAATCTATTGTGTTGCTTTAAATAAATAGAAAGACAAGAACTAATCAAGTCAAAACTAAGATGCCCACAGTGCCAGGAGACATGCAAAGCAATTCTCCCACTCCCAGCCCCAGACCCTGCTCCCAGACAAGGGAGGCTCTTAGGCTTTTTCTTTCCTATCCAACCTCCAGGTTATTCTTGGATTCAGAAACTGCCAACTTATCCCATTTTGTAGCATGCTGCCTGCACGCCTCTCTCTAATGACAGTCACCGCAGAAGGCCACATACTTATTTCAAGCCTAGAATATAAACCAATTTATTGTTCTTTGCTCATAGCAGTTCAGAAATAAACTGCACATACGGGAATTGAATTTTGGTTAGGTAACTAATCAAGTTTTCAATTTTAAAGGGTAAAGAAACACTTTTATGTTTCCCTTGAGAATCAAAAAAGTGAATGCAATGCCCCAATCTTTCCATAATTATTTCTTCATCCAGGCTATAGTTTAGGTGATATTTCATTACTACAACAACAAAAAAACATATGGTGGAAACAGACTGCCCAATAAAAACTGCTTTTTAAACGTTTCAAGGAAGAAAAAAGAGATCTTTACGATCAGGACTGGGCTACATAAAAACATGAGTAAAAAAAGATTCATAATTGTTTACTGGAAAACCTCTGCACTAATTCATTTTCAATTAACAAGTTAATTGGGAACATCTTTTGTACTCTGTGACTAAATGATATCATATATGTGAGGACTAAGTAGGTAAAACAACTTCAGGTTAAATATTTATTCAGATGACTCTTTCCTATTCAAACTTCCCAGCATCAAAAACACACTCAACCTTCAAGGCCTAGATCAAACTCTACCTCTGCCAAGAAGGCTTTCCTGATTTACCTCCTTTGTAACAGAAAGTAATCCCTCCCATCTCTAAAGCCATTTATACTCCTCCTATGACACATATTTTAACTTTATGGTAGTTATATCTATAATTAACCTGTCTGATCTTCCCTACTAGATTCTAATTTATCTGTGGACAGGGACCACATCTGACTCATATACCTATCCACCTATTTAATGTAATATAACGTCTTTACATGGTACATAATTATTCCCTAAATTTTTATTGAAATAACACAAAATTTTATAGATTCATTCACCTTCTTTAGACTGTTCTTTCAATGAAAATGAAATAGTATAAAGCAATTTAGAAATGCTTCAATTTTTAAATCAGTTTCACATGTACTCATGATTAATTATAAATTTCACTGAAAAAGTTAAAATTCAAAAATCAACATCCGCTTCACAAGAAACATTACAATAATATGCTTCTTATGGGAGAAAAACTTCCAGAATATCCTTAAAACTATGAAACTAAGCCAACAGTAATTGATCCTTGTACTGTTTTCTGTTGCCTTTCAAGGAAAAAAAGAAAAAAAAAAAACTCAACCAAACAATAACTTACCTTCTGAATCGAAAGCTGCCTAGAGTCAACTTTGACTTCAATGAAAAAGATAGTTCAAATTATTTCATCTCTGAAAAAATCACAAACTAATGTAAAATATCAAAGCATCACTAATTTGAAACTCGAAGTGTAGGAAAAAGTAAACTCCTATCTACCTTTCAGTTGTGAAGAATGGGAATAATGTCATCTGATCTTTTTCAAGGTAAATTCTTTTTTTTTTTTTTTTTGTGGTATGCGGGCCTCCTTCTGTTGTGGCCTCTCCCGTTGCGGAGCACAGGCTCCGGACGCGCAGGCTCATTGGCCATGGCTCACGGGCCCAGCCGCTCCGCGGCATGTGGGATCCTCCCAGACCGGGGCGCGAACCCGGTTCCCCTGCATCGGCAGGCGGACGCGCAACCACTGCGCCACCAGGGAAGCCCCAAGGTAAATTCTTTATTTGATTTGTATGATTTAAGTTAAAAGGTATATTAATTTGACCTAGATCAAGTTTGTCCTACTGAAACTTTTAATAAAATGCATATTGGTGTTTTGCTTTTATGACATAAATTTTATCTTGTTGTAGTAACAGAAAAAGTCTCCATATTTGGCTATTCAAACCCAAGATTTAGAAAACAAAGTATTAGATGTGATATTAGAAGTTCCCTTCATTTGGATGCCCTCTTCATCAGCGAAAGATAAAGAAAAGGCTCTCCACAAGGAGTCAGGCAACAATGGTGATGTAACATCCCGTCCTGAACTAGAACTCATCTTTGTCCTTTACTTTATTTAAGAAATACTTTTGCAGCATAAACGGAAACATGGCCCACAGGTGGCCAGCCACTCTAAATCTTATTTGTGATATTAATTTTACTAAAAGCATATTATGCCTGGAGGACATTATGCCAGTCACAAAAAGACAAATACTGTAGAGTCAAATTCATTAAACGAAAAGTAAAATGGTGGTTGTCAGGGGCTGGGGTGAAAGAAAAATGGGGAGTTGTTATTTAATAGGTACAGAGTTTGTTTCCCAAGATAAAAAGGGTTCTGGAAATTGAGTGCACAACAATGTGAATGTACTTAACACTACTGACCTGCACACTGAAAAATGGTTAAGGTGGTAAATATTTATGTATTTTACAATTTAAAAAAATGTTTTAATAAAATAAAAAGTATATCAAGGCCAAATGGTCCTAATGGTCCCTGTGCTTAACACAGAGTCAAAAATATACAACGCCAAAGATATGATCCAGAAATACACTAAGGATATCCATAGAGTCACTCTGAAGACGATTGTAGACCACAACTAGCATATTACCTTGCTTTCAGTAGGAAAAGTCAGACAGGTTTCCTTTCCAGATTGTTTCAAAAAGAATGCTTCTGAGTCCATTTTATTTACTTTGCTACATCAACCCCTTGTGTTTTCCAAATTTCTTCACATAACTACCATTCGTTCATCCAACAGTCATTAACCATCATTGCATTCATCAGTATATTCATAGCACCTGATTGTGAGATGATGTTAGTCTGGTCATAAAAAACAAAACAAAACGTGCCACGGGATACTAGCAGCCTCTAAAAACAAAAACATCCTCCAAATTTGTCACCCAAAGGCCTTCTAGTTTTGGGGGAATGACAAAGACTTATCAATGAGGAGAAAAGGATGCAAAGCTTATTTACCCAATGCCATTTCCCAATGAAAAATGAAAATGGGAAAATTCTTGGGGACCCTGGATTTTCTGTTGCATTACCAAGCGGGGTAGAGAGGCACCAAAGGGACAAAGGCCTGAGGAAAGCAGAAATGATTTAGGGTTAGCAAGGGAATAAAATGCCAGGGACAAACACACGAGTTAAAGTATGCACAGCACAAAGAGGGCCTGGGTCTGCAAGTCACAGGGAGGAAACTTCTGCCAGTTGGTTTGTCACACGATTTATCAGACTGTTTTGCAAGGTTCTTCTAAATGAAGGCGGGGTAAGTGCTTTTTACACTCTAGGATAATAGCACTTTCTGAATATGAGACTACGTATGAGAATATGAAATGACTATAAACAGACCTAATATTAGGTTGACATCATATTCTATTTAAACAACTGGTGACTTAAAATTTTTCACTCAGCCACTTCTTATTTTCAGCCTTAATGATATGTCACATAAATTACTGTGGAACTAACGCTAGAGAATGGTCAGAAGTCAGTCAGCAAATCATACAAATAATCGCCAACTCTGAAAAGAAAATGGAAACATCTAAAACACATTTTCATAGTTCACACAAGCACAGCCCATCTGTATATTATAGCACGCTTTTCACAGTCAAAATTTCAATCATCAAATAATCTAAACTTAGATATTCACAAGCAAACAAACTGCCAAGTTACTAAAGAAACAGTTTTTCAAGGATGATGAAAAGAATGAGCTGTTCTGGATACTCTATTTCCATCAACAGAGGTTTGCTACTTATACTATAAAATGCTTTAAATATTGCAATACACCAAAATACGCTAAATATAATTCAATCTTTCCTTGCCAATTCTGGAGGCGATCCAGGAATATAAATATTAGGATCAATTTTCACTGTCTAGTAATAAATATATGTGTCAAAGAACTTCAGGAGTGACAGATACTGAATGACAGAGTTTATTTCCATATATTAAAAGTAAATGAAGTCTAAATGCAATGTGGTATCCTAGATCAGATACTGCAACAGAAAAAGGATATTAGGAGAAACACTCCTTAAATCCAAATAAATACGTAGTTTAGTTAATAGTAACGTATGGTCAGCTCTGCAATGTTTTCAAAATGCAAACTTGTTCCAATAAATTAATATATTAGGGAACAACGTCAGCATAACAAATTTCACGTTTGCTGATGCCCAATTCTATCCACAAGAAACATTAGGTGAGCGTAGAACACTGCGCTCAGCTGAACCAAGCCACGTCAGCTCACGTGTGCATATGCACACACACTCCCCAAACATCCAGCAGCAGCCTCAGTTCCCAGAATGTATCAGGAGCCACTCCAGTCCACATCTGGGGCTACAACTTTGTACTGGAATTCTAATCACCCCCCTCCTCCACTTCCCAATAACACACAAACTGCAACTGCTCCAACACTCACTTCCATAAGCAGTCGTTTTCAGGTCTTCGTCAAGGTAAAGTGCCATATTTTAGTATTTACGTGTTTCTTAATCATTTAATATATGTAAAACTGTAGTATGATTGTTACTACATTCCTAACTTTGTTCCACTAACCCTATCCTCCCCATAAGCCCTGTGGTTCTCACTGCAGTATTTTGCATAGTGCAGTGATTTTTAGGAATGTATATGTCACGTTATATGCAGGACTATTCCAGCAGTAATTTCTTAGTTTTGACAAATGTGCTACGATTATGCAAGAAGGAAGAGGAAGGAAGGTGAGGGGTGTACAGGAGCTTTCTGTATTATCTTTGCAACTTTTCCATAGCTATAAAAATATTCCAATAAGTTTAAAATAATAATTATATAACATATATAAGGCCAAGGCCTTAGCATGGGATTCTGCATTCATAATAATTCCTAATGCTTAAGTAGCAAAGACTTGGTGCCAAGCACCATTCCCAGTGTTTTATATACATTAACTCGGTCATTCTCACAATGCTATGAAGTGCTATAATCATCCCCATTTTACAGGTGAGAAGACTGAGGTGCAGTTAGAAAACGTGTCCGAGATCACAAATCTAGGCAACTTGACTCTAGCTAGTCAGTGTTTTTAATCCCTCTGCTATATTATTTCAACAGACAACTGTTTTGAATACAACCTTTTAAACTAGCCTGCTTTCATCACTCTGGAAAGGTTTTCCAATAAAACAAAAGGCATAAATGAAAAATCTAAATAAACTTTCTAAAACACACTATAAGCATCAAAAATACTAAAAGTCAAAAAATGTATTTCTCTTTCTTTCACCAAAAAAACCCCTCTATTACCACAAATTGTCAAAGTTAACAAAGATGGTAAGAAATGCCACCTTTGTACTTTAAAACTAAGAGTCAAATAGAATATAAAATGTAAACGTTTTACAGCAATGACAAACTAAGGATAGGTAGCTAACAAAAAGATGTATCACCTATGACATAATATAATTTCAAAGTTTTATACAACTTGGTCCCATTTCATCAGTGTCAAATACAATTATTTAAGAGTGACAATATAAAACACTAAAAAAACACAAACCAAAGTTTCCCAGAAATCATAATCATAAAATTTGGTTCAATTAAAATTAGTTAATCAAACTTCCATTAAAAGCCAAGGCAGGGCTTCCCTGGTGGTGCAGTGGTTGAGAGTCTGCCTGCCGATGCAGGGGACACGGGTTCGTGCTCCGGTCCGGGAGGATCCCACATGCCGCGGAGCGGCTAGGCCCGTGAGCCATGGCCCCTGAGCCTGCGTGTCCAGAGCCTGTGCTCCGCAACAGGAGAGGGCACAACAGTGAGAGGCCCACACAACACACACACACACACACACACACACACACACGCACACGAAAAAGCCAAGGCACACATATATATGGAATCTAAAAAATAAAGAATGGTTCTGAAGAACCTAGGGGCAGGACAGGAATAAAGACGCAGACGTAGAGAATGGACTTGAGGACACGGGGAGGGGGAAGGGTAAGCTGGGACAAAGTGAGAGGATGGCATGGACATATATACACTACCAAATGTAGAATAGATACCTAGTGGGAAGCAGCCGCATAGTACAGGAGGTCAGCTCAGTGCTTTGTGACCACCTAGAGGAGTGGGATAGGGAGGGTGGGAGGGAGACACAAGAGGGAGGAGATATGGGGATATATGTATATGTATAGCTGATTCACTGTGTTATAAAGCAGAAACTAACACACCATCGTAAGGCAATTATACTCCAATAAAGATGTTAAAAAAAAATGCCAAGGTAAACATTCTGCCAATGGCATCTCAAAACAGAATAGGTGAAAGGTCAACTATTTGGCTGACCTAAGCTAGGAAGAAAATAAAGCAGGAAAGGAGGATTTAAAGTGAGGGTAAGAGAGAAAAGACAGTCTCTTCAATAAGTGGTGCTGGGAAAACTGGACAGCTACATGTAAAAGAATTAGGTAGCTAACAAAAAGATGTATCACCTATGACATAATATAATTTCAAAGTTTTATACAACTTGGTCCCATTTCATCAGTGTCAAATACAATTATTTAAGAGTGACAATATAAAACACTAAAAAAACACAAACCAAAGTTTCCCAGAAATCATAATCATAAAATTTGGTTCAATTAAAATTAGTTAATCAAACTTCCATTAAAAGCCAAGGCAGGGCTTCCCTGGTGGTGCAGTGGTTGAGAGTCTGCCTGCCGATGCAGGGGACACGGGTTCGTGCTCCGGTCCGGGAGGATCCCACATGCCGCGGAGCGGCTAGGCCCGTGAGCCATGGCCCCTGAGCCTGCGTGTCCAGAGCCTGTGCTCCGCAACAGGAGAGGGCACAACAGTGAGAGGCCCACACAACACACACACACACACACACACACACACACACGCACACGAAAAAGCCAAGGCACACATATATATGGAATCTAAAAAATAAAGAATGGTTCTGAAGAACCTAGGGGCAGGACAGGAATAAAGACGCAGACGTAGAGAATGGACTTGAGGACACGGGGAGGGGGAAGGGTAAGCTGGGACAAAGTGAGAGGATGGCATGGACATATATACACTACCAAATGTAGAATAGATACCTAGTGGGAAGCAGCCGCATAGTACAGGAGGTCAGCTCAGTGCTTTGTGACCACCTAGAGGAGTGGGATAGGGAGGGTGGGAGGGAGACACAAGAGGGAGGAGATATGGGGATATATGTATATGTATAGCTGATTCACTGTGTTATAAAGCAGAAACTAACACACCATCGTAAGGCAATTATACTCCAATAAAGATGTTAAAAAAAAATGCCAAGGTAAACATTCTGCCAATGGCATCTCAAAACAGAATAGGTGAAAGGTCAACTATTTGGCTGACCTAAGCTAGGAAGAAAATAAAGCAGGAAAGGAGGATTTAAAGTGAGGGTAAGAGAGAAAAGACAGTCTCTTCAATAAGTGGTGCTGGGAAAACTGGACAGCTACATGTAAAAGAATAAAACTAGAACACTCCCTAACACAACACACAAAAATAAACTCAAAATGGATTAGAGAACTAAATGTAAGACCAGACACTATAAAACTCTTCGAGGAAAACATAGGAAGAACACTCTTTGACATAAATCACAGCAAGATCTTTTTTGTTCCACCTCCTAGAGTAATGGAAATAAAAATAAACAAATGGGACCTAATGAAACTTAAAAGCTTTTGCAAAGCAAAGGAAAGTACAAACAAGACAAAAAGACAACCTTCAGAATGGGAGAAAATATATGCAAACGAATCAATGGACAAAGGATTAATCTCCAAAATACATAAACAGCTCATGCAGCTCAATATTAAAAAAACAAACAACCCAATCCAAAAATGGGTAGAAGACCTAAATAGACATTTCTCCAAAGAAGACATACAGCACTACTGGGCATATACCCAGAGAAACCCATAATTCAAAAAGACACATGCACCCCAATGTTCACTGCAGCACTATTTACAACAGCCAGGTCATGGAAGCAACCTAAATGCCTATCGACAGACAAATGGATAAAGAAGAAATGGTACATATATACAATGGAATATTACTCAGCCATAAAAAGGAACGAAATTGGGTCATTTGTAGAGATGTGGATGGACCTAAAAACTGTCATACAGAGTGAAGAAAGTCAGAAAGAAAAAAACAAATATCGTATATTAACACATATATGTGGAACCTAGAAAAATGGTACAGATGAACTGGTTTGCAGGGCAGAAATAGAGACACAGATGTAGAGAACAAACGTATGGACACCAAGGGGGGAAAGCAGCGGGCGGGGGGGCGGGGCGGGCGGTGGTGGGATGAATTGGGAGATTGGGATTGACATGTAGACACTGATGTGTATAAAATGGATAATTTCATAATTATAATGGATGACTCTAAAATAAATTAATAAAAATAAAGTGAGGGTAAAATTCTAAATAGAATGGCCAAGGAAGATAGATAAACTGGAGGAGACAAATAAATAACCATATAATATGTTAGGTGTAAGTGCCAGAAGAAAAGAAAACTCAGATAAGGGCAAAGAGAGAGGAGCCGGGGCGGGGGGGGCGGGGCGGGCGGTGGTGGGATGAATTGGGAGATTGGGATTGACATGTAGACACTGATGTGTATAAAATGGATAATTTCATAATTATAATGGATGACTCTAAAATAAATTAATAAAAATAAAGTGAGGGTAAAATTCTAAATAGAATGGCCAAGGAAGATAGATAAACTGGAGGAGACAAATAAATAACCATATAATATGTTAGGTGTAAGTGCCAGAAGAAAAGAAAACTCAGATAAGGGCAAAGAGAGAGGAGGGAGTGGAAGCAATGGGGAAGAGTGGTTGAGGAAGGCCTTCTTGAAGAGGGAGCCTTTGAGCAGAGACCAAGTCATGTGAAGATCCAGGAGGACACACCCAGCGGGAGCACACTAACCTTGAAAAGCCCTAAGCGGGGCGGGGTGGGAAGGCCTGGCACGCTTGTGGGACTGCCAGTGCGGCAGAGCGGAGAGAGCAGGGCACTGTACCAAGTGTCCCAACAGCAAGCTGAAGGCAGCGGGGAGCTACGCGGTCCTTCTGCGTTTGGGGGCTGTCCATTTAGAGCTTAGTGACTTGTTTCTAATCAATTCAACAGATAATTAAAAAGTCACTATTACTTGAAAAATACAAGTTGGTGGGCTGAAGAGAAGATAAAGCAGGATGAAATATAGGCTCTACCACTGAGCAATGTATACGCTCACAGAAAAACAAGGCATGCACACAGAAAGTTCTACAGCTGTCTGAGGCAGTAAACAAGGAAGTGGAAAGATCATTTCAGGAGCTGGCAAACATTGTAACTGAGGAGAAAAAGAGAGGACGCAAAAAAGGCTGCAGATTTAGAGTCCTTTCAACTCATCTCTTCCTCACTTTGAAAGCATGATTCTGCAAGCAGGAACTTCTGTTCCTGTGTAAACCATATCTGATGACTCCTGCTGAAGAGGAACTGTGTTCACTCATTTCAAGACCCCTACCATAGCGCCAGACAGGCAGAAGGGGCTCGGTCAAACGGTGAGGGGTGTTTACATTCCAACAATCAGACACTTTGTGTCCATCTGACCCAAAGCTTCCAAGTGATTTGAAAATGAATAGCAAGTACTCAAAAAATATATTTCCTAAAAAAGGGAAATAAGTCCTACGATTGTATCTTATGGATCTCCACGTCCATTAGAGTAAAACTTTGAACAGGGTAAAAGAGTACAGGCTTCAACTATGGGCTAAAATAGCAACTGAATCTTTAAGGCGGTGGGAGCCTTGGAGAAACATTACCTGGATACCTCCCTTGTTAATAAGTGAAAGCATATTCTGTTGCAATCCCTTCAGGACATCTTTTCATCTCTTTTGTAAATGGGCATAAAATGGACCTAATTTATCCAGTTAACAAACTACTTTAGAGAACCACTACACAAACACCTGGGCCCTGAGGATCCAAAACTCAGGAAGAGATGGCCTCCATCCTGAAGTTAGTGAGTTTAAGGCTGGGTGTTTATTAAAGAAAAGAACAAGGGGGAGAAAGGCAGTAATAAAAATGACTGACTATAATACAAAATAAAAAGTGCTATACTGCAAGAATGAACAAATAATTATGAGAATATAGGGAAAGGAATAATTACTGAAGACCTCATAGAAGAGGCTATGCCTGAAACATAACTGTGGTTTTGCTTTGCAGTCACATAAAAGACATTACTATTAAAATCTATTGCTCTTTCTCTGTCTTTCTAACTATAGCAAAAATATAATCAATGTGAAAGACTTTCTTGAGAAACAAAGATTAACAAAAAAATAAATCTGTATTTTCTCAAAATATTTAAAATGATTATATAACTTAAAGACTCACAAGAAATCAGTCTTTTCCAAGTTTGTCTAAGCAACACATCCCACAAGAAAGATTAGACATAACATCTAATTACCCTCTGCTGCAATGATATACCCAAAGTATTTACTGCCATTTAAATCAGTTATGACAGCCACCATAAAGGAACCAGAGATAGGGCTTTCAAAGATAACATATAGCATTGGGCATTGTAAAACTATTCTAAAAACCAATTCTGAAATTTCAGGTTAAAATCCAACGTTTATCTAAGCAATCATCAGAAGACAATGCAAATAAATGAGTTCAAATCTAAGGAGAAATTACCTTTAGAAAAAACATTAAGACAGTGGCACTTTTCTCTATAATAACAATGTACAGTAGAAAAGGTCATTTCCATTCAGATTAGATCTATTTTGCAAATAGGCAGAAAATAAATGAATTATATTCTGAAATATTTATAAATACATATTTATAGACTGCATTTACTTATCAGTATTCAAATCTAAAAGAAACTGCTTGAAAGGTACATCCCAAGCTTTTTTCTTTTTGCTCACTTTTATCATAACAAAGAATTACATTTTAGTACTAACAGTAATGCAAAATAGGGAGTTTATAACTTCTATTTTTAGAGCTTACTGACTTACAACTCTAAATAAAAATAGGCTCAAATCCTGGCTGCACTTACATAAAGTTTAATATGCTATTAAACCTCTGTAAATCTCAGCTTTCTATAATAACAGAGATAATACCAAAAGTGTTGGGAAACCGGATGTAAGTATGTGCCAAATGCATAGTCATTACTGTATAAATGCTGGTCATTATTGTCAACACCTAAGCCTACAACTATGCAGGGGAGGTGCAGAGGAGGAATGAGGAAGCCAAATGATCCCCAGTTCCCAACATCCCATAACACTGTAAGTTGCCAGTAGCTAGCGTCTGTAACAATGATTTCAGTCAGAGCCATCATAATCCCTTACAGTGTATTTTATAGTTTACAAGCAGATTTCATACAGATCAATCCACCTATTACTAAAAATATGCAATATTTTCCATCACATCCCATAACACTGTAAGTTGCCAGTAGCTAGCGTCTGTAACAATGATTTCAGTCAGAGCCGTCATAATCCCTTACAGTGTATTTTATAGTTTACAAGCAGATTTCATACAGATCAACTCACCTGTTACTAAAAGTATGCAACATGAGTAAGCGAGACAGGGACTCTCAACGCTTTTTAAGATTGGGCAAACAAATTCAGAAAGGATGCAATTAATGACTGAGCCACATCTACTAGTGGGCTACTTTACCGGATATAAAAGGTCTCACAAATGGACATATTCTTGCCTTCTGCCTCTATGTGGTCAGACAGAAGCAAGGTATGCTACTACTCCCAGGTGGCATTCAGGCCTGGGGCTGATGACCTGCCCACCTCTGGGCTACACACTGAGGCAAACACAGCTGAGTCTGGAACAATAGGGAAGATAAGGGTGTCAACCCTCCATGCAGTCAAAAACCCCTATATAACTTACAGTCAGCCCTCCATGCACATGGATCCTCTGTACACACAGCTCCACATCCTCAGATTCAGCCCACTGAGGATCATGTCATCTTGTAGTATTTACTACTGAAAACAGTCCATGTGTGAGTGGAACTGCACAGTTTGAACCCGTGTTGTTCAAGGGTCAACTGTATATTCTCTTTTCTTCGTTCTCAGGAAGTGATGTTCTGGCCTTTGGAAGCCCACCAGATGGTACAACTGGGTCTTAATGGTTCCACTGGTCTTAAGAGTCTATGTCACATGTCACAACCCAATTATCAAGAAGCCTTCAACTGAGATAAGGAGCATTAGTATAATAGGAAAGAGGTACTTTGATTTCCCATCTGTCTTTGTGCCTCTGGAATTTCATAGGGAGAAAAGGTTGTTGAGAAAAGCAGGATCCCCAGGACATTCCTGGGTTCCCTGGACCTACAACCTAATATTGTCAGAACTACACTTCAATTTCTAAAAGATACAACTAATTCAAACAGACATTGTTATCCTAAAAACTGTTCTTAACCATAAAACAGTATACATTGAGTACATAGCCATAAAGCTAGGAGACTTCCTTTTCTTTTTTTTTTTAGTAGCAGAAGACTTTCAAAAAAAAGGAAAGTTCACAGTCCGTATGTTACAGTAATCCTATTATGCTAGACACATTTTGGTTTGGCCTCAGGATCACTTAAAAATAAGTTAGAAATAATTTTATAATCAGAAAAAAAAGTTTAAATAGTTTACATTTTAAATTTTTTTTAATTTAAGATGTTTAGCATGAAACAAAAATTGTTACTTACAAAAAAGGTAAAATTCAGTGAACATAGTACATACCAAGCTTCAGGGAGCAAAACGGAATATTCATGTGGAGAAGTGGTCTCTGGGAAATTGGAGAGAATCACAAGGCGATGAGGAAGCAGGTCAGATCCATGGAAAGTGAACAGAATTTCTAGGGCTTGTACATTACTTTCCTGTACAGAAGGCAAGGGCAAGTTTCTAACGTGAACCTTAGAAATAAAGGAGTGATTTTGTATGACAACATTCAAAACCTTAAAATTAACTTTTGTATGCAGTTCTGATATGAAGTGCTTTGAAAGATTCCTGATTTTTCCAGGTCTGTATCACTTTTCTCAACCTAATGCTCTAAAAATTATTTTTAGAACTCAGAATGATGAATAAAAAATTTTTTAACATGATTCTATTTTCTCTACATTACTGTAGTACAACACAAAAAGGAAATGTAATGATATATGCATGCAATAACATTAACTGCATGGCTCAAAGACTTAGAAAGTGTTAATAACTATAATTGTTTTATTTACAAAAAAGAAATTACCCGAGCATAACTTCTTGCTGAGAGAACAATATTCTGATTTCTGAACTTCTTAAAGAATTCAGCATCATATCTCTGTTCAGATGCATGAGGCACTCTGAGGATTTCCTGAGGGGAAACAGTGATTTAATTGAAAGGCTTTTAAATATGGGTGACAAGAAAATATTAAAAACCATTACAACTCTGCCTACCTAAATAAATAAGGCCTGAATTAATTAAACTCTCAACTGTTAACTAAAGTACTACATCTGTATTCTTGTCTTTATTTGGAAAATGGTTATATTTATAAATGATGTTAATTAACAAAAAAAATCCAGAAGTAAATGAAATAGGCAGTAAAATTACAGTAGGACAACCAAAATCCACCACCTGGTACAAACAAATAAGCAACAGTTATACATGGCCATGTACTATGGGCACCCGTCATATCTGTGTGAGAACTTTAGATTAACTTTACTGCTACTGGAGTGATCTATGTAAATTGCAGATTGAACCATTCATTCTTTTTTTTTGTTTTTTGTTTGTTTGTTTGTTTGTTTGTTTGCGGAGCACAGGCTCCGGACGCGCAGGCTCAGCGGCCATGGCTCACGGGCCCAGCCGCTCCGCGGCATGTGGGATCTTCCCGGACCGGGGCACGAACCCGTGTCCCCTGCATCGGCAGGCGGACTCTCAACCACTGCGCCACCAGGGAAGCCCCATTCATTCTTTAATCAGATATCTATTAGGTGTCAATAATGTGCAAGGGGCACTGTGATAGGCAGTGGTGATACAATGAACAATAATACAGCTTCCCTGCTCTCCAAGTAGCTCAAAATCTAGTAGGGAAGACGAACAAGCAGTAAGAACAGGTAAAGGGAAACCCAGAGGAAGGGTGCTAAAACTAGTCCTGGGAGGACAGGGAAGGCCTCCCAGAAGGGACGCCAAAGCTGAAACATAGAGAATAAACAGGAGTTAGCCATGGCAATGGCAAGTGTACATCTCCCCACTACAGTGGGTGACTTCAGGCTCATTTCTCTTGTGTTTATGCTGAACCCCACATACCTAGCATGCTGGCTTTCACATAATAAACAGCCAATAAATATTTGTTAACTGCATTAACTTACTGAGATAGGAAAGAGGGAAGAAAGAGGATGTTCAGAGGAGGTTCTTGCTTCCTATTTATTTAAACAAAATACTTACCTTCTCTAAGCCTCACATCCATAAAACTGAGAGGATAACAATACCTGCCTCAAAGGGCTGTCAAGAAATAATCTGAATTAAGTACCTAAGACACTGGCTGGCAAACAGTAAGTCCCCAACAAATATGGTGGTATTTTTTAAGGTATTCTCTTAACTACCGGTTTCTTCAAATATTTCCTGAGCTCCTCAACAAGCCAGGTCTCGTTCTGAGCTCTGGTGATACTGCAGCAAACAAGACAAGACCCTTACCCTTCTGGAGCTTCTATGCTTGCATCCCACCCTCCCCCTGCATAGTAGTCCCAGAGCCCCCTAAGTCAGCCTCCCTTTTCTTAAGGACTAGTTGAACTATCACTTCCTACATAGAGTCTTCTTGGACATCCCCAGGAAAAATTTAATGTTTTGCTCCATTATGCTCCCTCATCAATTCTTCATATCTTCATTATCATCACTTATTGCCCATATAATGAGGACTCCACAAGGACTATTCCTTGTTCATCTCTCTACCACCAGCACTGGCATAATATTTGGCATACAGTAGGAACTCGTGTAAAATTTAAATAAATCCATTTTTATCTAATTTATCACAGAATTAATAAAATAAGCCATGCCCTACGATTAAAATGCAATGCCTATCTCTACCACTATCTAGCTGGTTAGTCACTGTATCAGAATATCTTTGTTTCTAAGTTTTAATGGCCAAGTTCATCAACTTCACCTACTTTTCAAAAGCTTAACTTAATGCCATTTTTGTGGGCTCAACAAATACTTTAAATTTCACTATTACCATGTAATAATAAATGCACTTACTACTGTCAAATAGGAAATAGCAATTCAATAACTAAAAAATAAAAAAATAAAATTAACTGGAACGTGAAACTCTGAATATTTTATGGAACTTTTTCTTTTTAAGATCTCATCAGTGAAACTAAAGCTAAGTATAAAATATAATTAACTATATCTGTACCAATATCAGTAATTCACAATATGCTTTTATATATTATGTCAATATCACAGAACTCAGACATAATAAAAGGATATGCTTTAAAATAACATGACCATCCAACAGTCAAACTAGTTGTACTACAGATAAAACTATTAGGAATGTTTTGTAACTTGTTTGTATGAAGTGATATACTAATTACCATGTTTACTAATAACCAGAGAAATAGTCCTCTTTTGTCACCGGTATTTTGTTTGAAAACATTCTATTATATTAACAGCTGGAGAATCAAATGCTTTTATTTGCCTGCAGGCATCACAAGTACTAAGTACCTCCATTACTATGGGGACGGGCATCACGTTATCAGATGTGATGTTTACTGAGTCCCTACTATGCGCCAATACCAAAAGCCACGGTGTGCCCACAGAAGGGAGGCTGAGACAGATGGAGGAAGTAAACTGCAAATGTAGTCAAACTTCAAAGCTGGGAAATTTATACTAAATCCTGGGTAACGTAAGCCATGAGGGTCATGTGAAAAAGCAATCTAAACTATGTCTATTTTATGAAACGCCTCTCACGCCTTTAACAATACCTAAATCTCATGATACAGAGTGCTACTGACATGCCCAAGATGGGATATTTGTGTTTGTGGTCCCGAAGAAACAATTCTGAAGTATGCTTTAAGTTCAAGTGTCTAACTCTGGCCGTAATTAGGATCAAAGTTTAACCAACTAAATTCAAACCACTAATAAATCATTAAAATTAAACAAGTCAAAAATATTCATATTAGGATTATTAAAACCCAGTGTATACTGAATTTGGTACTATAGACAGCTATATGCCATAACCTAAAGTTTAAATGTAAAATAAAAGTAAATGAAAAGGATCATGAATCTAGGAAACATAGATGCTCTGAGATGGCTAACGCATTTCTACTCCCTAGACTAACAATGCAACTTCTGGCCTTTCACGAACCTCTAAATTTTACAAACACTGATGTATAAGAGAACCTGCTTCTATACAAAATGAATTTTTCCCACATAAATAGTTCTAAAGACCAAGAATATCAGCTATGAAGGCAGCCTCAGCATTTATAATGACAGATCAAATGAACATAACTGGTTTGATGAAAACTACTCCTACGGGAATAAAACACAGACCTACTAGAGCATGGACTTGAGGACATGGGGAGGGGGAAGGGTAAGCTGTGACGAAGTGAGAGAGTGGCAGGGACATATATGCACTACCACAGGTAAAACAGACAGCTAGCGGGAAGCAGCCACATAGCACAGGGAGATCAGCTAGGTGGTTTGTGACCACCTAGAGGGGTGGGATAGGGAGGGTGGGAGGGAGGGAGACGCAAGAGGGAAGAGATATGGGAACATATGTATATGTATAACTGATTCACTTTGTTGTAAAGGAGAAACTAACACACTATTGTAAAACAGTTATACTCCAATAAAGATGTTAAAAAAAAAAAAAAAAAAAAAACTACTCCTTACCTCATAGGTTGCGAGTCGATCTAAGTAGGTTAATAATTTCAATCTACAGCGGCAAAGCTCCTTTTGTTCCAGTGTTAACCTGTTTTGAACAACTGTATTAGGCCACTTATATTTACCTACAAGCACATTTCTCTAAGATCTAAAATAGAATGAAAATGATCAATATTCCATTATGCCTCAAATTCATGGAACAGTACACAAAAGCACAAGGGTAAAACAATACTAAATGCACTTGATTTAACTTGACGAAATAATGTACAGCAGTCGTCACTAGTAAAGAACACACTTAGATTACTAGTTATTTTAAAGAAATTACCAAATGAACAGTAATAAATCATTTACTTTGAAAAGTTCACTAATTTAAGTAGTTCTTGTCTCTTCCTGAGCTCCTTCTCCTTCTTCTTCTCAGCAGGCTCTTCATCAGGTGGGGAAAGCTCCTCGTAGGACATACTGTCAATGTCCATTTCACCAAGTAGTGTAAATCTGTGAGAAAAAAAGAAAACCCAAATCTGTGTATTTTTTTAAATTTCATGTAGTGAAGAAGTACCTTCTCCTATTTTGATTTTATTACATTGGTTTCTGCAGAAACAGAAACAAGCAATTATTTGAAAGAAAGCTTTTGCTATTTATTACAAGCAAAGCGATTCTTTCATTTATGTCCATAGGATGGGCAAAAAGTCATCAGTAATCATCACATGTAGAAACTGTGAATATCAAGAAAATGAAAACTGCTTAAGAAAACATGGGAGGTTATAGTCACCCAATGTGAAACAGCCTATGAAGAAAACGTTGCCCAGAGTTTACAATGTGAATCACTTCTACTTAAGGTCTTAAAATGGTAATGAATGTCAGTCTTATTTAAATTACTTATCAAATACACTATCACATTTACATCCCCCCAAAAGTTCCAAATGTTTGACGAACAGCAGCCCTTGTCAAATAACTTTATTACTGTTATTAACTGACATTGGTAGGGTGCTTAAAAGTTTATGAGGTGACTCCCTCTTGCGAGAGCACCGGAATCACAACAAACTGCTGAACAAGCATCGACAGAAAGACACTGGAACTCACCAAAAAAGATACCCCACATCCAAAGACAAAGGAGAAGCCACAATGAGATGGCAGGAGGGGCACAATCACAATAAAATCAAATCCCATGACCACTGGGTGGGTGACTCACAAACTGGAGAACATTTATACCACAGAAGTCCACCCACTGGAGTGAAGGTTCTGAGCCCCTCCCAGGGTCAGGCTTCCCAACCTGGGGGTCTGGCAACAGGAGGGGGAATCCCTAGAGAATCAGACTTTGAAGGCTAGTGGGATTTGACTGCAAGACTTCAACAGGGCTGGGGGAAACAGAGACTCCACTCTTGGAGGGCACACACAAAGTAGTGTGCGCATCGGGACCCAGGGGAAGGGGCAGTGACCCCATAAGAGACTGAACCAGACCTACCTGCTAGTGTTGGAGGGTCTCCTGCAGAGGCAGGGGATGGCTGCGGCATACCGTGGGGACAAGGACACTGGCAGCAGAAGTTCTGGAAAGTACTCCTTGGCGGGAGCCCTCCCAGAGTCCACCATTAGCCCCACCCAAGAGCCCAGGTAGGTTCCAGTGTTGGGTCGCCTCAGGCCAAACAACCAACAGGGAGGGAACCCAGCCCCACCCATCAGCAGACA
>NC_041225.1:36408661-36411228 GCF_002837175.3 Physeter macrocephalus
AACCATAATTCAAAAAGACACATGCACCCCAATGTTCATTGCAGCTCTATTTACAATAGCCAGGACATGGAAGCAACCTAACTGTCCATCAACAGATGAATGGATAAAGAAGATGTGGCACATATATACAATGGAATATTACTCAGCCATAAAAAGAAATGAAACTGAGTTATTTGTAATGAGGTGGATAGATCTGGAGTCTGTCATACACAGTGAAGTAAGTCAGAAGGAGGAAAACAAATACCGTATGCTAACACATATATATGTAATCTAAGAAAAAAAATGTCATGAAGAGATTAGTGGTAGGATGGGAATAAAACACAGACCTACTAGAGCATGGACTTGAGGACGTGGGGAGGGGGAAGGGTAAGCTGTGACGAAGTGAGAGAGTGGCAGGGACATATATGCACTACCAAATGTAAATTAGATAGCTAGTGGGAAGCTGCCGCATAGCACAGGGAGATCACCTCTGTGCTTTGTGACCATGAGAGGGGTGGGATAGGGAGGGTGGGAGACGCAAGAGGGAAGAGATATGGGAACATATGTATATGTATAACTGATTCACTTTGTTGTAAAGGAGAAACTAACACACTATTGTAAAACAGTTATACTCCAATAAAGATGTTAAAAAAAAAAAAAAAAAAAAAACTACTCCTTACCTCATAGGTTGCGAGTCGATCTAAGTAGGTTAATAATTTCAATCTACAGCGGCAAAGCTCCTTTTGTTCCAGTGTTAACCTGTTTTGAACAACTGTATTAGGCCACTTATATTTACCTACAAGCACATTTCTCTAAGATCTAAAATAGAATGAAAATGATCAATATTCCATTATGCCTCAAATTCATGGAACAGTACACAAAAGCACAAGGGTAAAACAATACTAAATGCACTTGATTTAACTTGACGAAATAATGTACAGCAGTCGTCACTAGTAAAGAACACACTTAGATTACTAGTTATTTTAAAGAAATTACCAAATGAACAGTAATAAATCATTTACTTTGAAAAGTTCACTAATTTAAGTAGTTCTTGTCTCTTCCTGAGCTCCTTCTCCTTCTTCTTCTCAGCAGGCTCTTCATCAGGTGGGGAAAGCTCCTCGTAGGACATACTGTCAATGTCCATTTCACCAAGTAGTGTAAATCTGTGAGAAAAAAAGAAAACCCAAATCTGTGTATTTTTTTAAATTTCATGTAGTGAAGAAGTACCTTCTCCTATTTTGATTTTATTACATTGGTTTCTGCAGAAACAGAAACAAGCAATTATTTGAAAGAAAGCTTTTGCTATTTATTACAAGCAAAGCGATTCTTTCATTTATGTCCATAGGATGGGCAAAAAGTCATCAGTAATCATCACATGTAGAAACTGTGAATATCAAGAAAATGAAAACTGCTTAAGAAAACATGGGAGGTTATAGTCACCCAATGTGAAACAGCCTATGAAGAAAACGTTGCCCAGAGTTTACAATGTGAATCACTTCTACTTAAGGTCTTAAAATGGTAATGAATGTCAGTCTTATTTAAATTACTTATCAAATACACTATCACATTTACATCCCCCCAAAAGTTCCAAATGTTTGACGAACAGCAGCCCTTGTCAAATAACTTTATTACTGTTATTAACTGACATTGGTAGGGTGCTTAAAAGTTTATGAGGTGACTCCCTCTTGCGAGAGCACCGGAATCACAACAAACTGCTGAACAAGCATCGACAGAAAGACACTGGAACTCACCAAAAAAGATACCCCACATCCAAAGACAAAGGAGAAGCCACAATGAGATGGCAGGAGGGGCACAATCACAATAAAATCAAATCCCATGACCACTGGGTGGGTGACTCACAAACTGGAGAACATTTATACCACAGAAGTCCACCCACTGGAGTGAAGGTTCTGAGCCCCTCCCAGGGTCAGGCTTCCCAACCTGGGGGTCTGGCAACAGGAGGGGGAATCCCTAGAGAATCAGACTTTGAAGGCTAGTGGGATTTGACTGCAAGACTTCAACAGGGCTGGGGGAAACAGAGACTCCACTCTTGGAGGGCACACACAAAGTAGTGTGCGCATCGGGACCCAGGGGAAGGGGCAGTGACCCCATAAGAGACTGAACCAGACCTACCTGCTAGTGTTGGAGGGTCTCCTGCAGAGGCAGGGGATGGCTGCGGCATACCGTGGGGACAAGGACACTGGCAGCAGAAGTTCTGGAAAGTACTCCTTGGCGGGAGCCCTCCCAGAGTCCACCATTAGCCCCACCCAAGAGCCCAGGTAGGTTCCAGTGTTGGGTCGCCTCAGGCCAAACAACCAACAGGGAGGGAACCCAGCCCCACCCATCAGCAGACAGGCAGATTAAAGTTTTACTGAGCTCTGCCCACCAGAGCAACACCCAGCTCTACCAACCACCAGTCCCTCCCATCAGGAAACTTGCACAAGCCTCTTAGATAGCCTCATCCACCAGAGGGCAGACAGCAGAAGCAAGAAGAACTACAATCCTGCAGCCTGTGGAACAAAAACCACATTCACAGAAAGACAGACAAGATGAAAAGGCAGAGGGCTATGTACCAGATGAAGGAACAA
>NC_041225.1:36411815-36413730 GCF_002837175.3 Physeter macrocephalus
AAAAAAGAATGAAAAGAAATGAAGACAGCCTAAGAGACCTCTGGAACAACATTAAACGCAACAACATTCACATTATAGGGGTCCCAGAAGGAGAAGAGAGAGAGAAAGGACCCAAGAAAATATTTGAAGAGATTACAGTCGAAAACGTCCCTAACATGGGAAAGGAAACAGCCACCCAAGTCCAGGAAGGGCAGAGAGTCCCATACAGGATAAACCCAAGGAGAAACATGCCGAGGCACATAGTAATCAAACTGGCAAAAATAAAAGACAAAGAAATATTATTGAAAGCAGCAAGGGAAAAACGACAACATACAAGGGAACTCCAATAAGGTTAACAGCTGACTTCTCAGCAGAAACTCTACAAGCCAGAAGGGAGTGGCATGACATATTTAAAGTGATGAAAGGGAAGAACCTACAACCAAGATTACTCTACCTGGCAAGGATCTCATTCAGATTTGATGGAGAAATCAAAACCTTTACAGACAAGCAAAAGATAAGAGCACCAGCACCACCAAACCAGCTCTACAACAAATGCTGAAGGAACTTCTCTAAGTGGGAAACACAAGAGAAGAAAAGGACCTACAAAAACAAACCCAAAACAATTAAGAAAATGGTAATAGGAACATACGTATTGATAATTACCTTAAACGTGAATGGATTAAACGCTCCAACCAAAAGACACAGGCTCGCTGAATGGATACAAAAACAAGACCCATATATATGCTGTCTACAAGAGACCACTTCAGGCCTAGGGACACAAACAGACTGAAAGTGAGGGGATGGAAGAAGACAGGCCATGCAAACGGAAATCAAAAGAAAGCTGGAGTAGCAATACTCATATCAGATAAAATAGACGCTAAAATAAAGAATGTTACAAGAGACAAGGAAAGACACTACGTAAGGATCAAGGGATCAATCTAAGAAGAAGATATAACAATTATAAATATTTATGCAACATTCTCCAGGATAGATCACCTCTTGGGTCACAAATCAAGCCTTGGTAAATTTAAGAAAACTGAAATTATATCAAGCATCTTTTTCTACCACAATACAATGAGATTAGAAATCAATTACAGGGAAAAAAAAACGTAAAAAACACAAACACATGGAGGCTAAACAATACGTTACTAAATAATCAAGAGATCATTGAAGAAATCAGAGAGGAAATCCAAAAATACCTGGAGACAAATGACAATGAAAACACAATGATCCAAAACCTATGGGATGCAGCGAAAGCAGTTCTAAGAGGGAAGTTTATAGCAATACAATCCTACCTCAAGAAACAACAAACATCTCAAATAAACAACCTAACCTTACACCTAAAGGAACTAGAGAAAGAAGAACAAACAAAACCCAAAATTAGTAGTAGGAAAGAAATCATAAAGATCAGAGCAGAAATAAATGAAATAGAAACAAAGAAGACAATAGCAAAAATCAATAAAACTAAAAGCTGGTTCTTCGAGAAGGTAAACAAAATTGATAAACCATTAACCAGACTCATCAAGAAAAAGAGGGAGAGGACTCAAATCAATAAAATTAGAAATGAAAAAGGAGAAGTTATAGCAGACACCAGAGAAATACAAAGCATCCTAAGAGACTACTACAAGCAACTCTATGCCAATAAAATGGACAACCTGGAAGAAATGGACAAATTCTTAGAAAGGTATAACCTTCCTAGACTGAACCAGGAAGAAATAGGAAATATGAACAGACCAATCACAAGCACTGAAATTGAGACTGTGACTAAAAACCTTCCAACAAACAAAAGTCCAGGACCGGATGGCTTCACAGGTGAATTCAATCAAACATTTAGAGAAGAGCTAACACCCATCCTTCTCAAACTCCTCAAAAAACTTCAGAGGAAGGAACACTCCCAAACTCATTCTATGAGGCCACCATCACCCTGATACCAAAA
>NC_041225.1:36415422-36443271 GCF_002837175.3 Physeter macrocephalus
GGAGAAAAGACAGTCTCTTCAATAAGTGGTATTGGGAAAACCGGACAGCTACCTGTAAAAGAATGAAATTAGAACACTCCCTAACACCATACACAAAAATAAACTCAAAATGGATTAGAGACCTAAATGTAAGACCGGACACTATAAAGCTCTTAGAGGAAAAACATAGGAAGAACACTCTTTGACATAAATCACAGAAAGATCTTTTTTTGATCCACCTCCTAGAGTAATGGAAATAAAAACAAAAATAAACAAATGAGACCTAATGAAACTTAAACGCATTTGCAAAGCAAAGGAAACTACAAACAAGACGAAAAGACAGCCCTCAGAATGGGAGAAAATATTTGCAAACGAATCAACAGACAAAGGATTAATCTCCAAAATATATAAACAGCTCATGCAGCTCAATATTAAAAAAACAAACAACCCAATCCAAAAATGGGCAGAAGACCTAAATAGAAATTTCTCCAAAGAAGATACAGATGGCCAAGAAGCACATGAAAAGCTGCTCAACATCACTAATTATTAGAGAAATGCAAATCCAAACTACAATGAGGTATCACCTCACACCAGTTAGAATGGGCATCATCAGAAAATCTACAAGCAACAAATGCTGGAGAGGGTGTGGAGAAAAGGGAACCGTCTTGCACTGTTGGTGGGAATGTAAATTGATACAGCCACTATGGAGAACAGTATGGAGGTTCCTTAAAAAACTAAAAATAGAACAACCATATGACTCAGCAATCCCACTACTGGGCATATACCCAGAGAAAACCATAATTCAAAAAGACACATGCACCCCAGTGTTCACTGCAGCACTATTTACAATAGCCAGGACTTGGAAGCAACCTAAATGCCCACTGACAGACGAATGGGTAAAGAAGATGTGGTACATATATACAATGGAGTATTACTCAGCCATAAAAAGGAACGAAGTTAGGTCATTTGTAGAGACGTGGATGGACCCAGAGACTGTCATACAGAGTGAAGAAAGTCAAAAAGAGAAAAACAAATATCGTATATGAACGCATATATGTGGAACCTAGAAAAATGGTACAGATGAACCGGTCTGCAGGGCAGAAATTGAGACACAGATGAAGAGAACAAACGTATGGACACCAAGGGGGAGAAGGTGGCGGGGGGCGGTGGTGGTGGTGGGATGAATTGGGATATTGGGATTGACATGTAGACACTAATATGTATAAAATGGATAACTAATAAGAACCTGCTGTTTAAAAAATAAAATAAAATAAAATTCAAAAAAAACAGTTTATGAGGTGCTTTCACAAGATATATAACTTAATCAAGGTAATTCTCTGAGGAAGGACACAATGCTACAGATAAGGTAAGTGAGTGAAGCTCAGAGTTGCCTACGGTGGTTCAAGTCACCGGTAAGCACACCTAGGCGCATGCCGCCTTAACCTCACAGCTTAGAAACGGCCAGCACTCAATAAATGGAGAATGTGCTCTTTCCTTGGCATCAAGCTATCATATATAAACGTATTTAACTTAAAGGAAAGAAAACTGACCCCAGATAAAGTATTAATCAAAGGCAACTGCTTCACTGCAGAATAACCTAAATAAAGAAAAGTTTACCCTTTCCAATGTCTCAGCTTAAAAGTTTTCACAGAGTCACCTTTACTTCTATCCACATCTTTCCGGAACCAACCTGCCATCATCTGCTCCTTCCCCTATGGCTAAAAGAGCCTCCAGGTCTGTGCCTTTTAATCCATATTGCAGCAGTTCTTTTGCAGCATCCACATTTTCAGGAACTCTTTCCAAGCACTCATGAAGAACCCAGGATCGTTTCTTTATTTTACTCTGGATATAGAGAAAATTAAAAAACAGAGGCATTAAAGAAATCATGACATCTGAGAGCACCTGAGAACCGCCTTCTAGAATTATAAAGCTATACGTAAGAGAGTAGAGCTACCTAAAACCTTGGCCACAAGCAGCTGCTAGAGCATCTCAACGTTAAAAAGCTACTTTCCTAACAGTGATTAGGACTGGGCATAGGGCATGTGATTCCAACTGCTTTCTTTCTTCATCTAATGAAACACACTGAAACACAAAGTTCAGTACTCTTTTTTGGAAACATAAAAAGCTCTTTCCAAACTTTTTCGTTGCTCTTTAGTTTGCACCTGTGCTGTATAGAAGAGCAGAAAATAAAGAAGGCAAGATTTATCTTCTTGTAACAAACATGTTTAACTTTGAAACACAACTAATGAGGCATAGCACGTCAAGGTTCTGTATTTACTTGACCTTGAGATGTACTCCAAAGCACAGATGATAATTTAATCATAAAAAGTCACGGTATGTTGTTCCTTGGAAAGACGAAGGGCCCATATGTACTTCCCTCCCAACAGCTTCCTCTGACTCCATTCAAAATTCCTGACTTGCCCTCTTCCTAGAAAGAGTCCTTGTGGATACAAATTTAGGGTAAAATCTGACTCACACCCTACACATTCCTTCATATCAATTCTTTCCTCAAATGTCTCTGATCTCACATCCCCTTCTCCACATCTATGGTCTCCGCATCAGTCCATGTCACTGACACGTAACAACCGGGACACTGCAGGAGTCTCTTGCCTTTGGCAAGGTTTCCCACCTGAACCCAAATCAATGTATCTTTCTAATCAATAGGCCCCAGTGTTCACCATGATGGGATCTCAGAACCAACAGACTGGTCTCCTTACAGAGCCATTCACCCAGGAAATATTTACTGAGTACTTTTTGTGTGCCATGGAAACAGAGCGATGAATAAGCCAGGTTTAGTCACCGGCCTCATGAGTCATGCTCATTTTCCTTTAATTTGCTCACACCACTTGTCCCATTAAGAATGCCTTCCTCTCTCCTAGCTCTACTTTGCACCCTGTCAAATCCCTGCCCCAAACACCTTCACCATACGAAGACTCCCATAAGCAGAGTCTATAATGGTTGCTCCCTTCACTGGGGCCCCACAGCACTTGTCCGCAATCTTCTTGAATGGTCATTTCTATAATGAAGGCATAAAGCTTGTCTTCTCGCTAAGATTATAAGCTCCCTAAAGGCGAAGGCCATATTTATGCCACTCTTGTACCCCTCTACCATTCCTGGCATAGTGCTTTTACTCTTCACTGCCTATTTATTTTGCTGAATTAAGTATTTCCCCCCAATAAAAAATGTACATAATTTGTCTCTCCTAACATTTGTCAGCTCCTTCAGAGACCAAATCTGCTTTCTACTGTGTTACAGAGAAGGCCGTTAAGTGGATATACATGAACTCATGAGCTCACTGTCCCGAGTCACAAAAGAAAGAGAGATAATATAGGTTTGCCGTTCTGATAGTCTAAAGAAAATACAAGCAACTTCGTCTTCTTCCTTTATTTCATTATCTTTCATGCTCTCTCAACTCTGATGTCTGACTTGTATTAACAGTTCATCTTCCTGTTTGGCTGAAGCATCAACTTCCTACACACAACTTTTTCAGACTACGTTTTTATTTATTTTTAATTACTCATGTACATGAATTTTTAGGGAAAACAACTACCATGAAAATTTCCCAACACGTCTTAGAATATTCCTAAATGCAAAGGTATCTGCCTTCCTAAATGTCACATGAGACAGCACCTTCTAAAAATAGGTATGAGTCCAACTACTTCCTTACAAAGGTGCCAACGAGTCAAATAAACAGCCAACATAGTACCCCTAACTGTGGAAGCACACAGCAGGAAGGACTTAACTGTAGGATTTAAGCAAAAAGGGGGTATTCGGCAAGCTTGATATGACAGTTATCTATTTATTGCCTCTCAGCCTCAAAAGTACTCTTCAGAGCCAGCTATGGGATAAACAGCCTTTCCCATTTGCGGCTGACACGATATTAAGCTTTGTCAACAGAGGGCGCCGGAGGCCACTGCAGAGGGAGAGGCTCTGGTCTCTAGTCCACATGTGCGCCGGTTCTGTTCTTCTTGCTCCTGTCTTGGCAAGGCCGGCAGGCAACATCTGGTGGTGCTTACTTCCCCCTCCCTCCTTTGGAGGACAGCTTCCCACTTAGTGTGGGCTGCACTCCCATGGACAGATTCCTCCCCAGCGAATCCTCCCCGACACCTGAAGGGGAAGCTCCCTAAACTAGGCTCGCCTACACTCCAGGGGGAATTTTTCTCTTTTCAGTCCTGGCCACGGTTCCTTATCTACCAGCCTTCATGCTGGTGGGGGGCTCCCTACTTACCAGCCCCTGGGGTTTTCCGACCCCCCCAACCTCAGTTCACGGCCACCCTAGCAAGAGGCACCCAGCTGGCCCATCCATCCCACCTTTCCCTGCCTGCCAGCCTTGGCTACGGCGGACCAGCCGTGGCCTCAGGCATTCCAGAGAACTGCTCTTCCGTCCAATGTGCTGCGACCGCTCCTTGTCCAATGAAGCCTGAATCCCAGCCCAAGGGGAGCCCCCCCCTTCCGAGTTTGTCCTCTCCTTGGGTACAGTCCGTTCAGCCCCAGGGTATTCCTTAGGGTTCTCTTTGACCTCATATAGTTAACCTCTCGTTACTAGAAAATATCAATTCTCCATATTAAAACTGTTCCTGTTCAAATTACTGTGTGGTTCCTGGCTTCTGACAGGACCCTGACTGATGGAGGTGAACAGAGGTTAACTGAGGTAGATGAAGGGAAAGGATTAGGCCAAGACCACGCAGTTGGCTGGTTTATCAGTGAATATTTGGACACATGTCTTCTGCACCAACGTCCAGCTGCAGGGCCGACAGAACCTGATGAGATAATTTTTCCAAGGGAGAATAAAACACATCATAGAGAAAAGTCACCAGTGACAAGTACTCCAGTATGAAGCCCGACAGCCAAAAGTTATTCCGTAAGTTTGAATTTTACTGCACGTTACCAAAAAATTTAAACATACCAAGTAATTCTGAATTGAAGCAATGTTGACAGCCGACTTCCTCCACTGCCTCTGATACACCAGGTCAGTATCCAGGCCGTAGGTCTGAGCCAGAGACAAGGCTTCCTCATACTCTTCACTTTCGATCTTTGGACAAGGAAATGGAACACGAACGTGACATTACCGAGCAGTCTGCAGTGTCAATACGATGACAGAATGAACGATGACAGCGTAGGTCATTCCTAACCACCTTCCTGTGCACTGTGGCACCAGAAGCTCACAAACATGACAAGGGGCAGATGGATCAAGTATCTCTTGTCAGCGCTTTAACAGAAAGATGAGAAACAGAGGTGCAACACCCACGGTTATCAAGTAAAACGGCAAAACCAGGACAAGCAGGGCGGCCCGACTCCTCCTCCAGGACTCCGCTTGCGAGACCGCAGCACAAACACGCGGAATGCTCAGTGTTGATCAAATCTGCTTCCCAAGCAAACCCCGGACTAGAAAGCAAGTCTGCAGCTCTTCCCTCACCTGCTGCAGTCTGAGGAGACAGCTGTACTCCAACACAGAGGAAGTGAGAGCTGAAGGCCACACGAGGTGGAGCGAAAGCCTGGGCGGAGCCACCAAGTGGACAATATGGGTCCACGTGAACTCACCTCCCACCCGCTGCTCTCACTGTGACCGCTCAGGCACAAAGAGCAGCAGTACCCTCAGCAGCTTTCTCATACTGACATGGCTAAGGTGTCAACGATCATAACAATCCCTCTTTAAATTTCTTCCTTTATTAAAACAAATAGTCTTTTCTCAATAGAGGCAAAGCAAACCTGAGGCTGTGACCGTGGACAGCAAGGGGACACCCTCACCTTCCTCTGGTAGAGCTGCTCTGGGGTCGTAGACCGCAGGCTCACCAGGCGGTAGTTCTTAGTAACGGTTCGCGGGCGTTTCCGGGCTGGTGCGAACCGCTCCATCTCGGTCACTAAGTACAAGCCCTGCTTTATGTAACCAAAGTAGCGAGCCGTGGCAGGTACTTCCTGATCGGAATCCGAATCCTCTTCTCCTTCACCTTCTTCTCCCGCCCTCGTCTCCAAACGAGATCGTTTGGGGGCAAGTTTAATCTCGCACTGAATTGAAAAAGGAGATGTTAAATGCACAGTGAGGAACTAAAGATAAGTTTTTAGAGCTAATGAGAAAAATATCTTTAATTCTACTCTGGTTTGATTCATTACATCAGCCGTGGGATTAAAACTAAGAATGGAATTCAAAGAAACCCAACAACAAATGTTATATATTTACATCAAGAGCTCCACAAATAAGCACAGAAGTTATTGGCTCCAAATCTCTAAAACTGAAGCCTGTTTTAATAATAGGTCATTAATACGGTCTTGTAAAATATATACCTGGTAATTATTTTAGGGAAATAAAGGAGTTGAGAATGTTAATTTCTTTCTTTTTGATATTTTTGTACCTGCCGTGAAAAGATTTTTTTCCATCTATTTAGCAACATGAACATGAAGGTATTTATTTGCTTTATCAAGAATAGCTCCTCCTCCTCCTCCTCCTCCTCCTCCCCCAGCTTTTAAACAATGTCTTCACAAAGTTCTGAGTCTGAAGGCTGCCTGTTAAAGATAACTTTCATTCCAGACCTAACAGAGTTGCCTTCGATTTTAAGCCCTGGTTCTCTTTAAAGAACATCTTTAGACTCGGTACCAAACTTCAGGGTAGAAGACATTTGTCAGCCTGCACCGAAGTGAAGGCTATTGAAGGCCATTACCTTGAAAATCTTAAAATAATTTTAAATGACCAAAACATAACTTTAAAATATTAGCCTCTTTTCAAAATTTTTGTCATGATAAACAAGTTTTTCTTAATAAAAGAACCAAAAGTTTTAAGCTGTCATATTTCATAGGAATAGGTTAAAGACTGTATTTCTTACGTAGTGATATTATTTATATTTTTAAGATAACTAATCCAGGAAAAAGAAAAAAGATATCATGTCAATGAGGAAGAAATGCTTTACAGAGAGCAAAATGACTATAAATGTTCTTCGTTCTTATACAAATGCAATTTTTTTAATTGTCTAAACAATAGATCTTTTTTATACTGCACTCAAGTTCTGATTCCAATAACAAATTTTTCTTTTTAAAGACAAGATTAAATAATGGGATAACCAAAATTAAAATCAGATATTTAGATTTTGGGGGTAATAAATGTTTACTCTCAAACACACCGATTGCTTTAAAAGTGAAAGCATTACCTCCAAAATTAAAAATCCCCCATCATGGGTAGCAGTGACTTGAGGGGATGGTTCAAACCATTCACAGGATTTCCCCAGTAAATTCTTCAAAGTTTTCACCGACGAAACAGTCAAAGCACCAGAGCAGCGAGCCAAAATCACTGCACTGTCCACCCACCAATTCACATCTATCAGTGGGTAAAAGGACTCTTTATCTAATGGGGGGAAAAGCAAATCAATACAAGTCCATCCATCAATGTGGTTTAAATACAACACACTTAGTCCAATAATCAATCTTAAAACCACGTGAGTCCTAAAGGTATGACAAATAATAAGAAAAAAATAAAATGTAAGTCACCACTCAGGTTTTTACTCAAGTAGAAGATACAAAATGGTAATTTATTTAATGAACATCTGAATGCCAACAATTTGCCAAAGTCCAAAGTTCTAGGGATGCAGAGGTAAATATATTAAGGTCTTTCTGCTCAAAAAATGAAAAATATTCAGAGATATATCACCATTTTCAACATATAAAAAAAGGCAGGTGTGTACTGAGAAATGGCAGACTCAGGAAGAACTCTGACCTTCCTCTGGAGCAGGTCCTAAGATCCTCATGTGAGAGGTACCTTCTTTATATCTGGAGGAAAGGAGCATCCTTATCTCCAAAGACGGAGGGAAGCCAAGAAAAATGGAAACAAACAGGCCTTGCTAATTTCCTCCCAGTTTACTACCCTTAGCTCAGACCCTTCTGTCTCTCATGTCTTTCTACAACTTTCCACTCTTCACCCAACCTAGTATAAAACTGATCAGGTTTAACTGTTCCTCAGGTCTTCATTTCCTTATGAAGGCTCCTGTGTCCCTAAAACATATTAAATAAATGTGTATGCTTTTTTCTTTTTGTTAGTCCAATTTACTGGGTCTCAGCTGGAGAATCTAGTAGGGTAGTAGGAAAAAGAACTTTTTCCTGCTCTATACTTGCAACTAATCAGAAAGAGGAAAACATAGTCAAGACCAGTAAGGAATTGCAGGGGTTGGGGGAGGGTAGAGAGAACTGAACTGTGGTTCCCCAAATTGAGGCATTCAAAAGGAAATGGCAAGATACTTACTATAATTTTATTGCCCTTTTATACCTTACTTGTTCCACGAAGGATCTGATGAGGTTTAAAGGTAATACATACAAAGTACACCATAAATTTTAAAATATATGTAAACATTTGACTAAGGAGATAGAGATTTTAAAATAGGAGGTTAACGGCATTCCCTGGCAGTCCAGTGGTTAGGACTGGGCACTTTCACTGCCGTGGGCACGAGTTCGATCTCTGGTTGAGGAACGAAGATCCCAGAGGCCACGCAGCACGGCCAAATTAAAAATAAAATAAAATAAAATAGCAGGTTAACTCCATGAGAATAACTCATTATTTTAATTAAAAAACAAAAACCATGACAACTCAACATTTTCTTCCGATTTAAGCCTAAAGCAATCTATATAAATAAGGAATTCCAAGAAAACACGAAAAGCAGTGTTCCTAGGCTTACAGCTTAACGTATTGCGGGATGAAAAGGAGCAAATCATTTAAATATGCAGTCAACCTTCTAATTTGACAAATTATATTTTTTCTCAAAAATGTTTTTCTGAATGAGTATTTCGGATGATTATTTAACAAACGCGAACACATGAACATGACACGTGATATTAACGAATCAATACTTTCAGGGTCTTTAAATGTGAATTAGAAGCATAATTTAGTAAAGATTTCGAACCTGGTAACTATCACTAATTTTATAGGAGACACTTAAAACTCCAGCAGTGTTTAACTTGGGGAGTTTCACCTGAAGAAAAAGGAACCAATTACTCAAAGTAACTCTTAATATTTTAATTTTTGTTTTTACTTTTAATCTACCAATTAAATAATCACTATTGCTTTTAATTAAATGTAAATACTGGGCTTCTTTTCTATTTATAAAAGTAATACATGCTCACTGCTAAAAAAACAAAAAACAAAAAAAAGCTTAGATATGGAGATGTATGAAAAGAAAGAGAAAGTCCCTCCGACCTCTCTCGTTACCTACCATCTACCACACCGGCACCCCAGCCCCAAAGATAAACTACTCAGAGTTTACCCTTTGAGGAATCCCTTTCGGCTATCCCCTCCGTGCTCATTTACAAAGGAGTACACTTACGAGCTTTGAACTCAGTGTGCCATCTCCGCGCCAGCCTGCGGAGGGAGAGCCATGCTGCATGCCACAGGCTCCGCCTCAGCCTTGGGAAAACTCCAAATACTAACACCTGACGGTCAGAAAGCTGGATCTGTTGCCTTGTCCCCGTCCTATGAAATCTTGGTGCTCCTTCCAAAGTGAAGCAGAGGTATCTAGAGACTTTTATATGCAGGGTGGCCGAATATGCCACCCCAAAATGTGCCACTGTGGCATAAGGATTATCTGGGGCTGGAGGCCACTGAGAAGAAGCAGACACAAGAAAAGCCCCCCGCCCTCTACCTATCTGCGTAAAAGTAGGACATAAATTTACAAAGTTGTTCCCCTCTCCGCTCTCTACCATGAAGGACAAGAGTTCATCACTGGAGACAAATTTAGACCCTTATGAGCCCAGAGACGGCACCGAAGGAATCTACATAACTAACTAGTGCTTATCTTCCATTACTTTCCCCACATATTTGCCTTCCCACAATTTGCCACTCCTAGAAACTCCAACTGCTTTTGTCTGTCACTTCCCTAAAAATTTACTGTTTCTTTGTTTAGATGCTGTAGAAGCACAAATTCCAACCACCCCTCGGAGTTACTCATCCCTGGGTACCCCCATGTATAAACTCAATGTACAGGCTAATAAACTTCTGCTTGTTTTTCTCTTATTAATCTGTCTTTTGTCAATCTAATTTTACAGAGCCCCAGCCAGAGAACCTAGGATAGTAGAAAGAAAAGGAGATTTCCCTCCCCTACATATACCATACCATCTACAAAGCACCTTTATTAAACAACACGAGTCTCTTAAGGTTTTAATCATCATACATCATAAAACTCACCTTTGATTTTTTTTCTCTTCTCAGTAGAGAGTCTCCAGTCAGGATTAAGGTCATCATAGCCTGGCTGAATTTGAAAAATAGGCACATAAATTCTTGGATCAACAAGGTAAGAAAATTATGAGAACATCATCAAGAACTTTGGATTTTTTTTTTTGACAAAATACGGAAATGATGCTTTCCTTTCATCTCTTAGTTACACCTAGTTGAAATCTATTCCTCTCCAAGATCTTGAAAAGCAATTGTTCTAATACCTAAGATGTGCACATGCAAGTACTGTGACTCAATTTAATGAAGAAAGTAGCATGAATAAGAACCGTGATGGCAAGCATACAATTCATACAAATGAAAGCAGGATACGCTAACAATTCTGCACACACACACACACGCACACACGCACACACGCACACCTGCACACTGGGAGAACAGCCATGCTGTTGTGAGTAAAACACCAGCCTGGATGTGAGAGCTACCCTGCCACTCGTAAGGCAAGCAACCCTCCAGGTCTCAGTTCCCACAGCTCTGAGGTTGGACTCCACAACTTCCGTGTCATCCCCAGTTCTAACTTTCTATGACTGAAAACCTATTGTACTAAGTCAAAATATATAACCATGCAATCCTCAAATTCAATATATTCACAGTCTTATCTCACGGCAACACGATGTCCTGCCCACCTTTGTGAACGTCAGGACACACCACGATCTCTCAAGCATCACAAAACAACAGAGATTAAGCCACTGCCAGACACTTCCCAGGCCCACGTTAATTCCATAGCCTCCAGAATCACAACAGTATGGGGGGAGAAACAACAAAATATCAATTGGGGGGGGTTATCTGAAATCTTGAGCCTAAAAAGAGTGATGCTGTACTTATGTCAAAATGTGCTTTTTCATCTTATGCAACAGAATAAACATATGTTTTATGACCAATTAATCAGTGGCTTATACGTTAGGGTATTAAAACTGATATTTCTTTCCATACCCTGAGAGAACTTTCTGCTCTCCACTACTATAAGTCGCTCAGAGCAGACCCTGAGAACAGAAGATATAATTCATTAACTTTATCAGAAAAATGTTGCCATAAAAGGCTATTTATATACTAGCCGAAGAAATGGATTGTCCTTAAGATTAAAAAAAAAAATTAAGTTTCAAAAAATTAGAATAAGGTCCGTATTACTGAAAATAATCAACTAAATTCAAATCTTATTTGACCATTACAAGGCACCTTAGAAGTTTCAGTAGCTCCGAACCACCAGCTGCACCTCCACCAACAGCACCAGAGGCGTGCCAGCATTTATTTACGTGATGCCATGTGTGTCTCCCCACGTACATTCTGGAGTACACAAGGAAAGTATGGGATAACACTTTAAAACTTTAAGCCCCACAAACAACAACAATTATGATTCAGCCTTGGGTAAATTTAAGGACGTATAGATTACAAAGAAATTTAACAAGAACTCTTTTTTTATTTTGTTTTTTTAATGCGGTACGCGGGCCTCTCACTGTTGTGGCCTCTCCCGTCGCGGAGCACAGGCTCCGGACGCGCAGGCTCAGCGGCCATGGCTCACGGGCCCAGCCGCTCCGCGGCGTGTGGGATCTTCCCGGACCGGGGCACGAACCCGTGTCCCCTGCATCGGCAGGCGGACTCCCAACCACTGCGCCACCAGGCAAGCCCTAACAAGAACTCTTGAGAAAAAAATGTAAAAAGAAGTCATCTCATTGGCATAAGCAAGTTGAGAATTCGAAGTGTGCTTGTCCTCATCAAAGTTAATGCTGAGCAAGAGGACCATGAACGGGCAGCACTAGAGTCTCGCAGAGGCGACCTCCACACTCCGAGACTAGACTGCTCCATGCAGATTGCTTAAATAATGGGTATCTCTTGTGAAACCCATTTTAAACCCAAGGTGAAGATTTGTTCCTCTGCATCCAGGACTCTGTCAGTCATCCTTGTACTCCCACGTCTATCAGTGCCCACCCCTGTCACAGTAGTTAAATGCTGAATGAGGGAATGAACTAATTAATCCTTTGAATCACTGAACTCTAAGTAGAATGTCTAAGCTATAGAAAAATTAGTTGACATAGTACAAATATTCCTACACCTTCTCAAAAGTGTGGTTTCTTCTGCTATTTAGTCAATGAATACTATGCACTTAAACTATGAAAGAAAGAAGGAAAAAAAAAAACCAGACATTACATGCCTTATACTCAAGCACATAGATGGCTAAGAAATGGGTATAACTAACTATAACCGAAGGTCAAATTTGATAACTGCCCAAAAAAGAGGGATAGATAAAAGTGCTAAGGGTCTTCAAAGGATCAGGAGATCATTTTGGATATGGGCTTGAGAAAGATGAAGGGAGTTCAAGAGGATCAAAGAAAGCCCGACGGTGTTATATATATGTTTATGGCCGGATAAGACCTGGATGTGGAAAATGGGAGGAGGACAACGTTCCAGTGGGAGACCACAGTGTGCACGGAAGGACACAGGTAGGGAACGACTAAGCCTATTCAGGAAAAAACAGTAGGTCAAAGTACGGGGCTACAATGCGTCATATTCTAATTATATGCATTTTTGTTTGTTTTAGGGTTTGGGGGGGAGGAGAGGATTAATGAAATCATTTTTTTTCATTGTGGTGAAATGACCATAAAATTAACCATTTTTAAATGAATAATTCAGTGGTATTCAGTACGTTCACAATGTCTGCCACCTCCATCTAGTTCCAAAACATTTTTATCCCTTCAAAATAAAGCTTAGGCATTAAGCAGTTACTCCCTTTCCCCTTTCCCCAGCCGTAGCCACCACCAATGTGCCCTCCATCTCCGTGGATTTACCTATTCTGGGTATTTTGTATAAATGAATTCAAACAACCTTTTGTGTCTGGCTTCTTTCACTTATCATAACGTTCTCAAGGGTCATCCAAGTTGTGGCATGGATTGGTAGTTCATTCCTTTTTTATGGCTGCATAATATTCTATCGCAAGTATATACCACAATTTGTCCATCCTTCTGTTAACAGACATGTGGGTTGTTTCCAGCTTGCGGCTGCTGTGAGCATGTATGTGAATGCACTTGTTTGACTACCTGTCTTAAATTCTTTGGGGTATATACCTGTCTGTACTTTTGTCTTAGAAGTACACAGCAATTCAGTCTACATATCTGAACTAAGCATTCAACTTCACAACATGTGGGAGTTTGATGACATTATCTGTACAGTATATTTAAGAAAGAAGCCCAAACAAAATCCCAAACTTACCTCTGCCTCAGGCAGAGGTGGCCTGCCAGACCAGCAACCTGACGGCTTGTCCCTTGCTGCTTTCTACAATGACATTCCCACTGCTCCCGTTATACTATGCAAACTGGCCCCAACTTACCACCCTTCAGAGCCAAGGACTCTGTGAGGAGAACCAGGATCTGGCTGTGCTTTATGACATCTGATTCAAACTCTGTAGGCTGCTACTTTGAAGACAGGATCAGCAAGCTCCCAAGACCCCCAGGAAAGCGGGGCGGCGGGGGGGGGCGGTACTCAGTCCCAGTACTCTGTTGATATATCCTGAGCAGCAGCCTCCATGCCACTCCTCTCTGCATGACGCGCTACCGTATGTCTGAAAACAGCCTCAGGTGCCCTCACTTTATAGGACAGCAGTAGCCTAGAGGAGGATGTCCTAAGGATACAGTTATAGATTTTCTTCAGAGAGGCTATTATGGCTAAAGCATATAGCTTAAATCTGTTTTCTTCAGATTTAAGGATTTTATTTGCTGACTTTTTTTTTCTTTTTTTACAGCTAGAAGCTAAATATAACAAAGACCCTGTCACCAACAGCATAAAAGCAACCTTTAAATGTTTATTCATTCCACAAACATTTATTATTAGTGTTTAATACACCAAGTCCTTTGTTAGCTCTCAGGGAAGAAATGTATATTCAATTCAGCGCCTCTTCTCAAAGAGCTGACAGTCTAGTGAAGTTGTGAAAACAGCTGTGGTTTAGATCACTATTAACGACATGAACTGTCGTCTTCCCATTTATCCTTCACTGATTCATCCACTTTAAAAAATTAGGTCAGTACCTACTATGTGTCAAAGAGAAAATACAATCAAATGGAAAAGGTTAGTTTTGTGTCTACTACATCCAAGTAAGTACAAATAAGCAAGTAATAAAACTTCTTCAGAGAACAATTAAGGCCAAAAATGAGATGTAAATATATAAACATAACATATGGGAAATGTTTGAAATGAAAATCAGTTTGGCAATTTTACTATATATTCCAAACATGAACAAAACTTAATACAGATTTCTAGCCAGATGGATTTTCATATTGACAATGAAAGCCAAAGTATTTAATCAACTAAAACCTGGACAGAAGTAAATCAGAACGGGCGCTTCCAAACTATCTTTAACCATTAGATTTTACAGAGAAAATACTCATTCAAACAAAGCATATTACGAAAACTAATAAAGTAGCGCATTGCCTGAAGAAAGGCCCAGATGAGCTGAATTCACAATTTGCTAAAAGACTTTTAAGTCTGTAGAGCGCAACAGAAACATTAGTTTTTTTCTCAGGCAATGTTTAAGGTAAAGTTATAAGCTAACTATACACTATATATTATATACTCTATTTTAAACTAATTGGCTCTCCATTCATTTCCCAGAGTAGCCACAAAGAAATCCAAAGCCTGTCCTACCTGGCTGACCCAAGGTCACTTGATTAAACTGGACGAATGAGAAAAGAGCAGCTGTTTTAAGTGTTTTTCAGCTGTTTAAGAGCTCTTCAGTGATTTTCAGCCAGTGATGAATACACAAAGTGACACCATACATTTGGTAAGTGACAATATTATACCTCTCGCTTATTAATATTTTCACATTCCCAGTGTCTCTACATAATGAACTGTACAACTCCAGGTGTCATTCGTATAAACCACACAGGCTACCTCTCCCTGTTTTCCATTATCATCTTAACTAGTACCCAATTTGCCCACTTAAAGTCAGCACTTCTAAATATAAGCACTGTAAGAAGATTCTCTGGAAAAAAGTCTTGACCTACGAAGTCAGAGGACCTGAGTAAAAATGGAACATTGATTCTAACATTTAGTGATCTAAGTTAACTTCTTTTAGCACTATTCCCATCTCTTAAAACGAGTATAAAAACATTTTTTACGTAACAGGGTTTTTTGTGAAGTAAATGAGAGAGCTGAAACTCGCTGTTGATAGCCAAGCCTTACTATACAGACACTATTTACTCCCAACAATCCTCCTCCCCAAAACCACCAACTGAAGCATGCACCATTCCTCTGAGCTTATCTTTTCATAATATTAACATGTTATTTTACTAATTTGTTCATAATTTCCCTTGCAAGACTATGAATGTCCTAAGGGCAAGGATCGTGACTTATTGCATTTTCTACTGTAGTACTTGGTAGAAATTCAAATACCTGAACTTTATTATTTTATGATAATTATTCTGAATAAAGTAACAACCTACTCTTGATAGCACTGTTACATGCAAGCTTTATAACATTTACTCTAATGCACTATTCCTTTTATTTAAGTATAGTTCATGTACAGTATTAAGTTACAGGTGTACAACAGAGCGCTTCACCATTTCTGAAGGTTATACTCCACTTCCAGTTATTATAAAATACTGGCTATATTCCCTGTGTTGTACAATATATCCTTGTAGCTTATTTCATACATAATAGCTTGTTCCTCTTAATCCCCTACACATATCTTGCCCCTCTCCTCTTCCTTCTCACTACTGGTAACCACCAGTTTGTTCTCTATATCTGACTAGTACACTAGATTTTAATGACTCTCTTCGTACATTAAAGTCAAATCTAAAATGTCCAATATCCAATGTGATTCATCCCCGGAATGTAGGTGAAAGACTCAAACAAAGTATGGTTGTTCGAACTTCTTTCGCGGGACAAAGAGTTACCACCCTCACCTCACGTCACCACATCATAAGTACTGTGATATGATATCTATCATAAAGTTAAGGGTTTAGCAATGACAGACTTTCTCAATTACTTATTCTAGTATCTGGTACACACTAATTAGCTCAAGAGTTCAACACATCTGAGAGGGCTGAAGAAATCCGTGTTACATTCGCAGAGAAAAAGAATTTGTCTCTTTTCTTTTGAAGGTCACATCAAATAAAGCCTAATAAAAAACCTAACAAATAGGGTTTTTCCCACCTTTTTTAAAGTGTATTTATCTTCTCACATGGTCATGGAAAGAGCATGGACATCAGAGCCAGAGAGCTATGAAATCAAATCTCAGTTCTCCTGCTTACTTGCTGAAAAACCCTAGGACAAAATTAATGCTCAGTAAATAATAATAGGGATTATTATTCGAGTAAATTTTATAAAAGCTGCAAGACTATGTGTGCATGTACCTCGATCCGACTGAGCTTTATAAGCCTAGATTACGGGTATCAAAAGAAAGCAGAGCGTTCTGTGAAAAATGATGACGCCTCACAGGAGTCTGTTTATGATGGAATGAAGTTTCACAAAGTAAAATACAAAGGGTTAGACAAAAGTAGGGAGCAGGAGAGGAGGGTTCAGGGAGCAGGTATACAGCAGTATAATGACCAGACGAGAAAAGATGGCCCGTTAAATGAAGGAGCTTTTGCATTTTGACCACAGCCTTTGAACAGATAAAATTACATGCCCTCCCTGTCCCCCGCTTTGGACAAACGTGTGTTTTGGGGCCAGCACAGCAGGGGTCTCAGAGGGCAAAGTGTGTCCTGTTGGGCTAGTTCTTCCCGGTGCTGAACAGCATCAGGAAAGGGCGGGCTTGGCAGCCGCTGGCCCGTGACGGGATGTGCTCTGGAACGAGGATGTGCTCGGCAGCCTTGGTGACGGCTACCAGGTCCGTGGTTTTCAGCTTTGGGAGCCCCAAATCCCTCTGTTTGCCAGTTTACTCAAGCATTCCAGGGAGATCGTTTATACCAAGCAAATCAGAAGAAACGGATAGGCAAGCCCCAAAAGGTGCAAATTAGAACAAAAGATACAACTAGCTAGAGGAGTTGCACCATCATACAGTCTGTGTGCAGACTGCAGGCGTGAGGCGGAGCACTGAATCCGAGCCACAGAGGTTAGGTGGAACCTCTCTGAGGTACAGCAGAAAAATCGGGCTTCAGCAATTCCTGACGAACTGCCTTCTAACCTCTCAGCATATCTCTGTTCAAAAGACTCTCCCTAAGACAACACTAGAGACACATTTCTGGCCTGAACTCATGTCCTCCCACCATGCATCTCTGTTGCCATTTCCGAATTCCCTTCCTTTCTTGTCACATTACCTTTCTCGTGGCCTATTCCAAACGATTGAGATATTTACATTTATTCATTTCCTGAGTTTCAAGATTTTTAGACAATTTTTGTGTTTTTAATAGAATCATCATAAAAACCCAGTGAATAACATTCATGAGCGAAAGAGTAATGAATTATAATGAAACTGACTGGCAACTAACGATAAAAATGTCTAACCAGTTAAAAATTCAAGTATATGCCAATAAGGACGACAACAGATGCAGTTTATCTTTGCATGCAAAACAAACAAACAAAAAAAAAGGTACCCAGAATTTCAGAAAACGGAACAGCATACTAATGAATTTTTTTTAATACCCCTTATGCTATATGTACGACATTCTAGGACACTCACAAGATGAAACATTAAGTGTGCTTCAGAACCTGATCAGTATTTCTATTCCAAATGACTAATATTCAAAGTGTTCACCTTTTAAGAAAAAACTTGCTCAAATGTAAAACTTCCCATATATAATAGAACATCAGGGTCTTCCTAAATAACAAAAGCTAAGAATCTTAACACTACACACTGAGAACCATGAAAAATGCACAGTACCTTCTGGATCAATTATCTGATGAGCCTAGCTGAATACATTACAAAAAACAGTTTCGAAAGCTGGTCTACTCCACTTCTAGAGTGAAGATATAAGTCAACTTAGCTCTCATTTCAGAGGAGACAGAAAGAATGTCCCTCTACTTGGCTACTGAGGTTGATAACTGAGGAGAATCTCTTTCTTCCATTTAGAACAAATCTGGATCCAGTAAGTAAGACAGAGTAGCAGAGATGTGGAGACCAAATTAAATTCAACATGGTGAGGAACTGGGGGGTCGGGGGGGGGAGGTGGGGGAGGGAATCTTCCTACAATTGTGTCTAAGAGAAAAAATTGAAGAACAGCAAAAACAAATAAATTTAAGTCTGTGAAAAGAGTATGAAAATGTAGAGCCCCTTTCTCTTTTCCTCTATTCTGAGAAATACAAAATACTATTTGCTTATTAAGAATTCTTTTATAGTGCAATTTAATGACATGAAATTCAAAACAATGCTAGTAAAAAGACCTTGATCCATTCAGACCTTGCAGGGAATATGCTCCTTTCTTAGAATCACAGAAGTACCCACCAAAGCTGGTGACAGGATGCTCCTACAGGAAAGGGGAATGGGGTGTGAGGGAAGGAGAACTAACACTCAAAGTGCTGACGTGCAAAATTATCTTCAGAGGAGTGAAAGATTTATAACATAAGCTGTACCTAATTGAGAAGATTTTTCTTAAATCTTCACTCTATCACAATGTGTGGTATTAAATGACCATTATACCTTACCTGCCCATCCTGATTTTAGACTACAATAGACATTGATACTATCCATCACTAAACAACTCAATTGTTTAATTCTCAAACCCTGTTATTTCCAGACTCTCAAAAAATGAACAGTTCTCTCTCTCTCTGTATCTTCTCTATCTACCCTTTGAGTAAAGAGAAGATAACTCCCTTCAACCTTAAGGAAGCCCAGGATTACCAGCACTGCAAGATTTGGAAAGAAGTCTAACCTTTTTACGATATTGACCCTTCAAATCTTTGATATTAGTTAACTTTTGCTGAAAACTTAACATCTCCATTCTGTATTTTTGCAACGAGAAAGGGGGAAATGCAGAGATCAAAGGACAGAGGACACTCAGGATACAGAGTGTCCTGCTCTACAAATTAGTATCAGCACAGAGTGCTACTCTGCTCTTCATTTGTCCTACTACACTGATAATAGTATAATCTAAGTAAAGAATAGGACAGCTTTGGAATGATGAGAATAAGTCATAGCTGTGAGCTACATTTTAAAACGTAAAATATCATCAAAATGAAATTAGTATTGCCAGTACTCACCCTTAAGCGAGAATCATTCTAGGAATAATCATAATCAAGAGACACACCTGCTCATTTTGATTCCACTCCCCTTGCTGCTTCAGAGATGGAATGGCCCAGATGCTTAGTTTTCCTGAGAAGTGAACGGCTGCAAGGAGGGTCCCATCTGGAGAAAGTCTCATCTTAAAGATCCCATCCTAGACAATAATTATATTACATTAATGTCAGAGCAAGAGACTTGTAGCCAAATAGAAATAACTTTCAGAATTAACGCTCTTTATGGGTGCCATATCATAAACGAGCTCTCATAACTAAGGATTCTGACAGCTTCATAACACTATAAATGTGCTCCGGAATATTAACAACAGGACTCTTGCCCTTAAGGAGTTTTTTTAAATCTACTTTATAGTGTTACGATTTACATATAACCCAAAACCCAAATATGTGAGCATTATAAAAATATTCCTTTATATCACACATAGATTACCATGAGTTCTCAATATCTCTTATGAGTGGATGTTGACAAAATTATGAATTTCTTGAATTTTGGGTACACACCTTTACAAGAAACTTTACAAGATTCTATGCGAACACAATGCCTGGAATATTCTATACCACGGACAGGCCACAAATCCATGCTATGAAAAAGAAGGAAACGGAGAGGGAGAAAGAGAGAGATGAAGGAAAAGAGGGTCCAAATGGTGATGGGAATAAAAGACCGACTAGAAGAAAGTGCATTCCTTAATTTAAGAAATACCTTAAATGTGTAACGTATTCCAGACCTGCTGGCAAATCATTCAACTTAAGGATTCTAAGTGTTGCCACAGAACAGAGACATTTTGTAACACACTGATTTTACATGGCCAACCCCGGGTACACAGAGAAAGACTTGCCTTCCCAGTTCTACTTGTCCAGATAATCTCTCAGTCCTTTCCCATGAGGATACCAGGTTTGCTCAGTTACCACAAGAGAAACCATCTGAGCAGAGATGTTACCTGCCTACCAACTACAACAGAACCAGAAGAACTGAAAAAACACTAACTAAAGACCTATTTCCCATTCAAGCATTTATTAGGAACACGGTCTAAGGTAGCTTCCCCACAAAAAATAAAAGAGACCAGAAAATGGCAGTCCACAACCATATTTCTCCCGAATATTTAGAAAATCGGGTAACATGGGGCCCAAATGGCAATAATCAGATGGGACTAGGTAGTATATGCCCTCCTGAAAGGGTCATAAGCTTTCCAGTTAGCCAAAACCCCCATCATTCTCTATTATGGCCCCAAGATTAAGGCCAAAAGCTGCAGAACTGAAAACTAAAGATGACTATACTGAAAAACCATAGTTTACAACAGGTTCGATTGACAATATTATCTACCTGGCCTCTTGTAGACAGAGTCTAAGTCCTCAGGTCTAAAACGACTAAGGCACATTACCCATCAAAAACAAAGAGAACAATTTCAGGAAGTGAGGAACATTGCTGCATGAGTGGATAGACAAGAATCTCGCTGAGGACTAAAATCACTTTAAGGAGATGTAACAGGTCTATCCCACAGTGTCATAATTTAATGTAAGAAAGACTAAAATACAAGTGCCTGGGGAGGAGAAGCAATAAAAGCAAAAGCACTTTAAGCAAAATTTTAAATACATCAGCTCTCTTCCTCTGTGATGGAGACGGGGTAATGAGTAGAAGATGAAGGACCTGGCATCTTCCTTTCACGACTCTAAAGTCAATTAGCTCTATGGTTTTGCACAAGATGGGCCTCCAAAGCATAGATTTGCATTAATTAATGTGCCTCCAAAGCACAGATTTGCATTAATTAGAAGAACTCTCAGGGCTTCCCTGGTGGCACAGTGGTTAAGAATCTACCTGCCAAGGCAGGGGACACGGGTTTTTGCCCTGGTCCAGGAAGATCCCACATGCTGCGAAGCAACCAAGCCCGTGCGCCACAACTACCGAGCCTGCGCTCTAGAGCCCACGAGCCACAACTACTGAAGCCCGCGTGCCACAACTACTGAAGCCCGCGTGCCTAGAGACCGTGCTCCGCAACGAAAGAAACCACCGCAGTGAGAAGCCTGAGCTCCACAACGAAGGCTAGCCCCAGCTCGCGGCAACTAGAGAAAGCCCACGCACAGTAATGAAGACCCAACACAGACAAAAATAAAAATAAATAAAATAAATTAAGAAAAAAAACCTCTCCACCCATCCTTTAGCGTTTCAGATGACGAAACTGAAGACCTGAAGGGTTACAACACTTGCCCAAGATCATCATTCAGTGTAAGTAGCAAAAGCTGAACCAGATGCAGTCTTCCATCCCCCTCCACGTCCCCTGATGGCACCATGATCACTGCCCTCACCTGGGCCAAAGCCTTTCTAGTAGTGACAGGCATGCTCCTCAGTAGAAGTTATGACCAAGTATACCTTATTATTTCATCACCTGAACAATTAGTCACGTGTGATCTGTATGGTAACCTGCAGGTACACCATACGTTCCATTAAACAACCCCACTAAAAGTGCTCTGAAAGCAAGTAGGAGGTTTATGGATCTCTTCAACAAAAAACAAACCAAATAATGTATACTGAATAATGTGAATAATTTAACAACAGCATTATGACCAGAGAAATAATGAGTGAATATGCTAAATTGCCTTTTATTTTCATTCCTCCCTCCCTTCCTTCCATCCTTCCTCCATGCTTAATAAATATATTAACTAAAATGTTAACCATTTGCTTTTTTTTCTTCATCCCCTTAGTTTCATTTGATGCCATGACATTCACACTGCAAGCTTACCATTCCTTTCCACAAGCATTTTGTTGTAGAAATTTGCACTCACACACACAAAAGTAGAAATTGCAGTATAATAAATACCCAGGGGCCCCACAACCATCTTAAACAAACATGAACATTCCAAGCTTGTCTCACATGTCATTCCCCAATCACCACAATGCCCTCAGGGACCTTTGTCCCCTGGAGGATTTTAAAGCAAATCTCAGACATCACATGCATACACATTAAGTGTACATTTCTTTCAAGTCCCAAGTTTTCTGTTTAACTTGCATAAATATGCACAGTAAGAAGATATGGTTATTAGCAGCAACTGAATTGTAGCCAGCTGATGACACAGACAACTCACCTATGTTACTTGAGAAACACAGTGATTTCCTTCTGAAATATAAACTCTACTTCTTATTTGTAGAAACTTTTCTGAATATCTACAGCATGCAGGGTATTTCTGGCCCAGAAAGTAATTTATTATCCTGACAGTAACTGTGACACAAGTTGTAAAGCCAGAGTTAGAAAATCCATGCTAAATTCTATAAGCAGAGTCTGCAGTATTTGGAAACCTGAATGCCTATTGGTTGGCAAGGAAGAGAATTCAGGAGTGTATGTTTTGGAAATAGGAGGCAATGGCTTTTCAATCAACTGTACATCACAATAAAAGTAAACTTCTAATATTCAAATCATAACCCCTCATATTGTATTAAGATTTCTCAGCGTAAGTGAGTAACAATCTTGTTCTCTTCTCCTCCATTTGAATTAAGTAGTTGTAAAGGCAATAAAATTTAGGTGTAGCTGTAATTTTCACTTTGGTTAAAATGTGTCTGTGAATTTCTTTCACACGTCTCAACTACGAATGCCATTTTCATTTTAATCATCATTTCAACAGTTGGAATGTTGGTCAAGAATACAGAACTTGGCAGGGAAAAGAGGAAAGCTCCAAGATGAGGAACAAGACAAGGATGCCCTCTCTTGCCATTTTTATTCAACATGGTACAGAAAGTCTTAGCCAGAGCAATTAGGCAAGAAAAAGAAAAAGCACACAAACTGGAAAGGAAGAAGTAAGATTGGCTCTGTTTGCAGATCACATATTATACATAGAAAACCCAAATGACTCCATCAAAAAACTGTTAGAATAAATAAATTTGTAAAATTGAAGGATACAAAATCAACATACAAAATTCAGTTGCTTTTCTATACAATAACAGTGAACTCTAGGAAAGAGAAATTAAGAAAACAATCCCATTTACAATAGCATCAAAAAGAGTAAAATACTTAGGAATAAATTTAACCAAGGAAGTGAGAGAGATATACACTGAAAACTATAAAACATTAATGAAAGAAATTGAAGAAGACACAAATAAATGGAAAGAAATTCCATATTCATGAATTGGAAGAATTGCTATTGTTAAAATATCCATACTACCCAAAGTGATCTACAGATTCAATGCAACCTCTATCAAAACTCCAATGCCATTTTTTACAGAAATAGACAAAATAATCCTAAAATTTGCATGGTACCACAAAAGACCCAAGTAGTCAAAGCAATCTTGAAAAAGAAGAACAAAGCTAGAGGCATTATACATCCAGGTTTCAAACTATATTACAAAGCTATAATCATCAAAAACAGTATGGTCTTGGCATTAAAAACAGATACACAGGTCAATGGAACAGAATAGAGAGGCCAGAAATAAACTCAAGCATATATGGTCCATTAATTTACAACAAAGGAGCCAAGAATACATAATGGGGAAAATAGTCTCTTCAATAAATGATATTGGAAAAACTGGATAGCCACATGCAACAAAATGAAATGGAACCCTAATTTACTCCATATACAAAAGTCAACTCTAAATGGATGAAATACTTAAACTTAAGACTTGAAATTGTAAAACTTCTGGAGAAAGCATGGAGTTGGGTAAACTTCTTGACACTGGTCTTGGCAATGATTTTCTTGGATTTGCTATCAAGGCAAAGGCAACAAAAGCAAAAACAAGTGGGAATACATCAATCTAAAAAGCTTCTACATAGCAAAGGAAACTACCAGCAAAATGAAAAGACAACCTACGGAATGGGAGAAAATATCTGCAAACCATATAACCAAGAAGGGGTTAATATCCAAAATATACAAGAAACTCATACAACTCAATAGCAAAAGACAAATAATCCAATTTAACAATGGGCAATGAATCTAAACAGACATTTTTCCAAAGAAGACACACAAATGGCCAACAGGTACATGAAAAGTTGCTCCACATCACTAATCATCAGGGAAATGCAAATCAAAAACAATGATATCATCTCACAACTGTTAGGATGGCTATTATTATAGAGACAAGAGATGATAAACACTGGTGAGAACACAGAGAAAAGGGAACCCTTGTACACTGTTGGTAAGAATGTAAACTGGTATAGTCACCATGAGAAACAGAACGGAGTTTCCTCAAGAAATTAAAAATAGAACTACCGCAAGATCCAGCAATCCCACTTCTGGGTATATTTCCAAACGAAATGAAGACATTATCTCAAAGAGATCCCTGCACTCCCAAGTTCACTGCAGCATTACTCAGAATAGCCAAGCTATGGAATACACACACACAATGGAATATTATTCAGCCTTTAAAAAGAAGGAAATCCTGTCATTTGCGAAAACATGAATGAAACTGAAGGGCATTTTGATAAGTGAAATAAGCCAGATACAAAAAGACAAACACTACATGATATCACTTATACATAGAATCTTAAAAAAAAAAAAAAAAAAAAGTCAAAATCATAAAAACAGTGAGTAGAACAGTGTTTGCCTACCAGGGGCTGGGGGTTGAAAGAACAGGGAGAGGTTGGTCAAAGGGTACAAACTTTCAGTTATATGATGAATAAAGTCTGAGGATCTAATGTATAACACTGGTAACTATAGGTGATAACACTGTATTGTATAATTGAAATTTGTTAAGAGTAGGATTTAAATGTTCTCACACATATACACAGACACAAAAAGGAAATATGTGAGGTGACGCATGTATTATCAATGGGGGAAAATCCTTTCACAGTGTATAGGTACCTATATCAAATCATCAACTTAACTATCTTACAATTTCATTTGTAACTTATATCTCAATAAAGGTGAGGAAAAGAAACAGAAAACAGTGACTATCACTTACCACCTGCTTCCGTTTACGCCATGAGGTTTTAACGTCATTCAAAGGTAGTCCAGCTAAATAAGTACTTGATTAGTTAGCATCCCTGGGTAGACAGCATAGGGCATAGGAAGAGGACTTTGCACAGTAAACTGTCTTCTTACATTAGTCATTCATTTATGGCCCTTTTAATTAACTTCACTGTCAGTCCTCCTATCTACCTCCTCATCTCAAATCCCTTCCTAAAACTTTTCAAAAGATATCTTCCCTTACTTCATTGAGTCTTTTGTGTAGCAATGTGATACTAACAAAATACTACTGAAATTAATAATGTGAACATTATTTTAACGTCTTCTCATTTACACTAAACCACTAGCTCAAATGTCCATTTGATCCTGTGTTAATTAAAAACACTAATTAAAGCCTTCTCCTACTGGAGCAATATTTGGAGTAGGAACTGTGTCTTCTCTCAAACACTGCAATAAAACTTTTCAACTGTCCTTTCTAAAAGAGAGATTTTTTTTTAATGTTAAATATCAGACCTTCGTACTGAGATTAGTTTAAATTGCCTCACTTTCTTCAACTGCCTATCATCTATATAGGACAATTAAAAATGAGTGATTTCCAATTTCATTATACCTTTCAAATGTACAAGCTATAGTAAAATCAAAGTACTGAATTCTAGTGCACACATTCAAAATGTTCTAAATTACTATGTATGCTTAAAGGAAAAAAAAACTCAGCTCAATCAAAGGTGAATTTGTAAGTACTGCTCTTCCAACACTCAACAATGATTTTCTGAATATTACATATTCAATAATACATAGTACATGCCAGGCACTGTTTTATACTCTGGGGAACCTGCAGTGAAAAAAACAAACATAAACCCCTGCTCTCAAGGTATTCAGTAGGTATTCTAACCCACTGAAGTTTAGAAGTCTGACCCCAAAGAATAAACAGAAATCTATTTTCAAATCAAAAGAAAGTCATCCTCAAAAGCCTGGTTAACAACCTGAGGGCGAGGGGGAACACTGCAAAAGTATGAAGGAAAAAAAAAAGCCTTTGGAGAAAAAAAAAGTTTCCAAGCTAATACCCTTTTCCAAAAAATTATTTTTTAATTATAAAACTTTAGTTTATTAAAACTGTAAGATATTGTCATGAGAATAGACATGTACACCAATGAAACAGAAAAGAGAGCAGAAAAACAGAGCTACAATGTACCCTCTGTAAATGTCTGTCCTGACAGACATTATATAAATTATGGTGGCAGTACATAAATTATGGCATTATATACATTAGTTGGGAAAAGAATACAGCACTGAATTAATGGTACTAGCCACATAGAGCATATTATAAATTAGATTCCTACTATATCCAACAAAAAGAAATTCAAGATGGATTGAAAACTTACAGGTGAAAAGCAAAACCATGAAACTTTTAAAAGAAAACATAGAACATCTTTACAATATCAGCATGTGAAAGAACTTCGTAAGACCTCAAAGCCCAAAGCATAAAGGAAAAGATTTAAATTTAAACTTTCTGGAGGAAGGAAGGATGGGGAGCTCGGGATTAGCAGAAGCAAACTATTACACATAGGATGAATAAACAACAAGGTCCTACTATATAACCATATGCAATATCCTGTGATAAACCATAATGGAAAAGAATATGAAAAAGAAAAAAAATATACGTATAACTGAGTCACTTTGCTCTACAGCAGAAATTAACACAAGATTGTAAATCAACTATACTTCAATAAAATTTAAAAAATAAATAAAAAATAAATTTAGGGCTTCCGTGGTGGCGCAGTGGTTGAGAGTCCGCCTGCCGATGCAGGGGACACGGGTTCGTGCCCCGGTCCGGGAAGATCCCACATGCCGCGGAGCGGCTGGGCCCGTGAGCCATGGCCGCTGAGCCTGCGCGTCCGGAGCCTGTGCTCCACGACGGGAGAGGCCACAACAGTGAGAGGCCCGCGTAACACACACAAAATAAATAAATAAATAAATAAATAAATTTAAACTTTCTGGTGACAAAAGAAGCTCAGAAGAAAACAAATACTTTTGATTATTCATATACTCTTCAAAAGATAATATATGCCAGACAACCAGCAGTTGATTATCTTGAATCATGTAAATTTGGGGTATACTAAACCACAATTAAAAAGGACCCACAGGTCCGCAACGGGAGAGGCCACAACAGAAGGAGGCCCGCATACCACCAAAAAAAAATAAATAAATAAATAAAAAAAAAAGGACCCACAGACTACTAATTATTGGCTCTATGATTATGGATATAAAGAAATTAACAGATCAGAACAGCAGCCACCACTACCATTTATCATGTGCCTGCAAGGTAGCAATCACTGCCTTAGCTATTTTATATATATTCCCTCTAATACTATCCAATCAGTGTTGCTACTTTATAGTCTGACAAGTGAACAGAACAAAATGAACTAAATATTAACCATGTGGTTACTATATAGGAAAGCAGTTGCTCTTTAAAAAAATAGCAGTAGTTAAGAGATAACACATTTTAAAAGAGAAACAGAATTGCTGCCAAACTTGAGTAGTAAAAAAGATCATTCTTTCTGAGATAATAGGTAATTTTTAACTTGGGCTACTTTTTTTTTTTTTTTTTTTTTTTTTTTTTT
>NC_041225.1:36443719-36508502 GCF_002837175.3 Physeter macrocephalus
TGGCTCACGGGCCCAGCCGCTCCGCGGCACGTGGGATCCCCCCTGACCGGGGCACGAACCCGTGTACCCTGCATCGACAGGCGGACTCTCAACCACTGCGCCACCAGGGAAGTCTTGGGCTACTTTTAAGTACAACATATCTTGGCTTCTGCTTCTTCAATTGTCCAACTAAGGGTTTAGACAAAAGCCAACAAGAGGGAGTGAAAAAAAAAAGCACTAGATCAAGAGCCAACTCAAGACCAAACCCATCTCTGACACTATCTAGGTAGGTGAGTTTGGGAAAGCCATTTCTCTTGAGGCTTTAATTTCTTCATCAATAAAATAGGCATCATACTGCCATTAATGCAAGCTTCCTCTGAGATCATGCGAAAGGACTTATAAGCTAGAAAGTATTCACAATAATCAGGAATTATTAGATAATCTCTACGAGACCTGTCAGGTCTAAAATGATGGTGCTAAAAATGTATGCCCCATAATTATTTCTGGGCTAGGAACCACGGAGTACAAAGAGGATACTCATATAACATTCAGATATTTACTGAAAGGCCCTGATTTTAGAGTACTACTTTCATAAAGTCTTTTTAAAAAGTCCAAACAGTTAAGGATTCCAGTACAAGGTGCCACAAAGAAAGATCAAAACGTAAGGAAATTAGTTGCTACCTTCTCCCTCCTTCTGTTCAATCAGAGAGGATACCGATAAAAACAAGAAAGAGCTGAGCTCCACACAAAAGAATAACCAATAGCAGGAGGCAAGGTAACATGAATCTGGAGTTCCCAGGAGGTAAGACAGAGTAAAAAGAAGACGGACATTTTATACTGATTGAACAGAGTTACATTTGCCTATTAATATACCAAATCAACTAATAAACACAGCATTTAATATGTGAAGGATATGGTACAAAGGAAAGTCATGTACCAATATATCAATCCCCAAATAATTCTTGTTCTAAACATAATACAATTATGTTGGTCCCAATAAAATAACTATGGAACACAAACAGTAAGAGACCACGGACCCTGCCCCACAGCAGAGTGGAGCGTTCTGCAGTGTTCTCCGACACTTCCGGGACTTTGCACGTGCGGCTCCCGGACTGGAAACAACCAGCCTTCCCCTATCCGCCTGGGAAACTCTTACTCACTTCCAAATCAAGTGTCACCTCCAGAGTTCAATGGTCCCTCCCTGCACCGCAACGGCGCTTCATATTATATGACAGGACAGGTTACGAAACGTGTCATATTGTCCCGTTCTACGGCTGCTTCTACATCTGACTCCCGCACTACACTGAGGGCTCCTTGAGGAAGCACGCTGCATTTTATTCATCTATTTATTCTCAGCTCTACCACCACGGCTGGCTCAAAGTGCGTGCCTGCTGACTGACTAAAAGAATAAATCAATGCTGAAACTCCACATAATTACTTAATTATCATCAAAAGAATTAAAAAATGAACCCTTTAAAATTTGTTAAAGATAGAGTTATTATTTAGACGGAATTAAAGAGAATGGGAAAGGATCCAGGGAGGAAAACAAAGTAAAGCTCTCATGCACTATTATGGTAACAGAAAGACCAACAGAGGCAACACAGTAAATTAGAAAGAACAAAGTACACGGCAGAGGCCAAGGCATTTAGTCTTGCTTATGGTTCTTCACCTGCAAAATGAAGACAAACTGCTTGAAATGACTAAAGAGAATGCCAACTGGAAAACTGTAAACATACAAGGCATTAAAAATGAAAGTGACTTTCCAGACATACAGAGCAGTGTTATTGCTCAATTCTACACAGAGAATGCCACACCAACCCGGAAGACATGCGTTAGCGGAAGTCAAGGGCACAGAAATAACTAGAGCTCAACATTTTAAATATATTAAATACAAGTGCAGCAAGAGAATACATGTTATATTTCTTACAATTTCCATATTTCTTACAATTTCCCTTAGTTAAGAAATTGAAGAAACGAAAATTAATTTGCTTGACTCCCCCCAAAACAGGAAGGAGTATGATCTGAAGCCCCATGTATGTCAAGACTCTTGTGAGAGCCACGTAGAGGGAATGACTATAACCACCTCCCTCAGAGAGAGTGCCAAAGCATATCGGTATATTCAGGAGGAGACTGCCGAGCATCTTTGAGATGGATCCATGTGTCTCCTATTGAAGAACAAAATAGTTAAGCCCAGGATCAATGTGGCTCATCCTCTTGAAACATCAATAATCTCAGATTTAGGAAGGAATCTTTTTTTATTTTAAAACCAACAAACATAAGGGATATGTTATGGACAAGGATACAAAAATTCACAGGATAAAATAAGAAACTTCAAAGATATATAATGATTCCAGGAGACTTCTTTGGGCTATATCCCCAGATCCAAGAGGACTAGATTCATTCTTTAAGTTTTTTTTTTTTAATTTTCTTTACTGAGATAAGAATGATATATATAGTAAAATGCACAAATCTTCAGTGAACAGCTCCATGAATTCTTATTAATGCATACACCCCTGTAATGTATAATTAAGAGCAAATTCAGATGAAAATCTATAATATTCAAGATTCATTCAACTCTGTCCTTAAGGGGACCCTGGCGAAAATGTTTTGTAAGGTTAAGCCAATTTGTATTACCTGTTCTTGCCCCTGGCGACTGTAAAACTTGCCACTTAACATCCTTAATAATCCCAGGGTCTTTGGTACCTACAAAATAGACACACATTATAAAAAAAAAAGATCAATGGAAGGCTTCCTCATTGCTTAAAGGCCTTTCATCATGAAATGAAAACTACAGCATATCTAGTATTTTAAGAAATGGTTAAGAAAATCATGAATAAGTATCAGAAATCTTGGTGAGATTTTGTTTTTGTTTGGGGAAAAAACTCCAACAAGTGACAAATCTTACAAAATGTACCCATAATCAAATGTATTTTTAAATACATACATAACAAGTCTAGTACAATCTATGCAAATTAGAATCTAATGAGTGGCTCTTCTCAAATGAGGCTGGCCCAGGTTACCATTTTATCCTAGCATCACTATGGAAAAGGTCAATACTCCCAACAGAAATTTCATTCATGAAGAAATTGATCCCATACTTGAAAAATACCAGAAAAAAAATCACTTAGAAAAAAGTATTTGAAATAATAAAACAAGATTATTTTTGTCTCTAGATTTAAGAAATATACTTAAAGCAAGAGGGAGAGATGTGTATAATTTTTTAGAAATGGAAAATAAGCATTGTTGAAGTTGTGGAGAATTTGGAACACTGATACATTGCTGGCAGGAACATAAAATGGTACAGCCACTGTGGAAAACAGTCTGGTGGTTGTTCAAAAGTTAAACGGAATTACCATATGACCCAGAAATTCCATCCTAAGTATATACCCAAAAGAACTGAAAACAGGTGTTCAAACAAATACCTGTACACACAAATGTTCATAGGAACATTATTCATAATAGCCAAAAAATAGAAACAACTCAAATGTCCACTAACTAAAGAATGGATAAACAAAAGGCAGTATATCCATACAACGGAATATTATTCAGTCATAAAAAGGAATGAAGTACTGATGCCCACTAAAATTTGGATGAACCTCAAAAATATGTTGCTAAATGAGAGAAGCCAGATACAAAAGTCTCATATTGTATGATTCCATTTATACGAAATTTTCAAAACAGGTAAATCCAGAGAAACAGAAAGCAGACCAGTCATTGCCAGGGGCTGAGAACAAAAGGGAGTGACTGTTTAATGGGTTTGGTGTTTCCCTTTGGGGTGACGAAAATGTCTTAGACCTAGATAGTGGTGACAGTTGCACAACACTGTGAATGTACTAAATGCCACTGAACTGTACACTTTAAAATATTTAATGGTCCATTTTATGTTATATGAACTTTACCTTAATTTAAAAGAAAAAGGCAAAGGGGGGGGCGGTATTCTTAAGCTGAGGTTAAAAACGTTCCTACCAGAACTGCTGAGCAGCTGAAGATATTACTGACGGCCTAGCTCCACATTTCCTCCAAAAACAAGAAAATACAAGAAGAGAAAAATAAATCTGCATGAAAACCACACCCTCACTTAACTTGAAGATCAAGGACAACTCAAACTTCAAAATCATTGTAAAGCAGAAAGAGAAAACCCACCAAACTCCAGTGTGTCATCCCCACTGCTCTTGCCATCCCCACGCTCCCAGCCACCCCGACCCAGGCCGACACAGGCTTGTGGTGAGCAAAAGCAGACTGAAAAAAACACTGCAGGGTCCAGGAGGACAGATGCGACAAGCTAGCAAAGGGGACTAAGGTCAATCTAAAACGACTGCCAAAACTTATAGTCTAAGAAAACTTTCCAGAAATGAAAAAAGACCTGAATCTATATATTGAAAGAGTGAACAGGTACCTGGGAAAATTAACCCAGAAAAATCAACTCCAAGAAATATTCCAGGAAGGATACTAGATTTCAAAGATAAAGGAAATCCTCAAGGCCTCCAAACAAAATGGCCAAGTAACATACAAAGAGAAGATAATTTGACTTGCATCAACTTTTCAAATTCCACATCCAAAGCAAAGCAACAATAGTGCTGTGTTTTTTTAAAGTTCAGTGAAAGAACAGGTAAACCAAAGATTTTATATCCAGATAAGTTTTCCTTCAAATGTCCAGGCTATGAAAAACAATTCTGACACACAAGAACTTAAGGAACTCTTCATCTATGAGCCCTTCTCAAATCATCTATTAGAGGATAATTTCATCCAACCAAGAGGTGACTGGGAAAACTTCAAACAAAGGGACAGTGAACATTTTAAAATACATAAATGAACACCTATGACTAAAGAAACATGACAATGAGGGTTGAAACTATCGTATAAATATTGTGTGTTTTGACAAAATAGAAATAATGCAACTAGAAAAGGGAGGAAAAAGGAGAAGGGGAAAATAAAACCAACTAACTGATGGTTGTATAGGCAATTAATAGGAATTAAAGAATACCAATAAACTGATAAACTGGTAAAATACTGGAGGGCACTGATGCCATCAGTAAGACAATTTCAGTGAAATCATGGAGATAAAGCCCCATTCAAGTGAATTCAAGAGAGAAAAGAAAAGTTGGAAATGGATCCAGTATAGCTGACTCTTGAACATGCTGAAGGAAAGGAACAAATGGGCTGGTAGCAGGATTTAGTAGGTTCTAAGTCCCCTAAAACTACAGAGTTTTTACAATGGGAAAAATAAAAGCATGTTGCTTGCTGATAAACCTAACGGGCAGCAAGATTCAGGACTTGGATAAACATCCTTCAATCAGCAAGTGTGAGATCCAGGGGACAGACAGAGGAGCTGGCCTCGGCTGGGGCAAGTACAGCTCATCTGTAATAACAAGAGAAAAGGTTCGGAAATTCGGTGCATATGTAGGCAGGTGGTAGGATCTTATGAAAATATTTTGATTACTTCTGTTTTCTCAGGGAAACAGGATTTCAAAAACCCTGTGTTCTTTCCAGAACAACATTCTGTACTGAAAAGGAAGCAGTATCAATAACAAAAAAGTCAGTTTTGTTCATGTTTTATACATTTTTTTCCAAAATTTCCACCTTAATAATACAAACAGATAATAATTAACACTGTAGAACATTTTATTGTTTATCAACGGCCTTCACATATTATTACCTCATTTGATCCTGGCAAGAGCCTTAAGACACCAGTGGTAAGTGCTGAGCTGGAATTCCAGTCCCAACCTTCTGACTCCTGAGCCTGGCTCCTTCCTTCCCCCCGGTGACTGAACTCTCCCCTGGTATCCGCTATAGCTTCTTGCCCTTATTTGTGGGCACAGCGGTACCTCCAGTACAGTAAACCCCTTGAGGGCTGCTACCTGTATGTTCTGATACCTGCGTCGGTGATTTGATGTTGAACAAATGAATAAATAAAACTATCTCCTACAGATGACACAGACATTAATTTGGAAACTTTGCTCAAGGTATATATGGAATTTTGCATAGCCTCTCTTACAACCCAGCAGCCTTGTGAGAGATGAGAATATATGTGTCAGCAGCATTTTTCGGTCGATATCCACCCAAAAACAATAGCAGCCTTAAACAAACAATAAGAGGTTCGATGCAAACAATATCCGCCACCTGACAAGAGGAACTAATCTTATAGTTTCAAATTACTTTGAGGTAGGGGAAGGTTACACAGAATGATTGTGCGTTTAGCTGCAAGACACATTAAAAAGGCACTAACATAATTAAAGTACGCTTGCAGCATTTCAAGAAGTTTATCATGTAGCGGAGCACTCACTTTGCAATTCAGTATTTCCCCCCACTTATTTTGTCACTGCACAAGCAATTTTCTTTTAAGAGACTCCAATATTGAAGCTTCAGGCCGGAGAGGGAAGGACCATACATAGCAGAGCAGATTCTAATACTTCAGTAAGGAGCAAAGTGAAAGCACGGAGAATTTAAAGAAGCCACGGTGAAAAAAGGTTTCATAGTAAGCAACAGTCCTCCGTGCCTTCCCCTGTCCCAGACTCTGTCACAAATATACTTGATTACACCATATTGAAATGGCCCTTCACAGTTTGCCTACTTTCTCTCGCCTTATATCCTCCATACTTACCAATTCTTTCTTTTTTTCCCCTCAACCTTTAATTTTGACAAATTTCCTAGCTACTGAAAAGTTGAAATGATTACACAATGAAATACCAGTATACCTTTTACCTGAGTTCACCCATTATTAACCTTTAGCCACATTTGCTTTATCTGTATGTGTATGCATACTGCTTTTAAAATTGTTTTTTGACTGAACCATTTAAAAATAAGCTACAGGGACTTCTCTGGCGGTCCAGTGGTTAGTACTCGGCGCTTTCACTGCTGAGGGCGCGGGTTCAATCACTGGTTGGGGACCACGTGGCGCAGCCAAAAATAAAATTAAAAAATTAAAAAATAAGCTGCAGACATCACACTCAGACAGAGTTAAGCTGTAGACATCACACTCAGACAGAGGCAAAGAGATAAAATTGTTCAAACTCTTTTCAGGATCTGCCCTGATACATCTCATATATAAAACGACAAGCTGGGTGTGAAATCGGAGAGAGGAACATGACTAAATTACAACAAATATGAAATAACATGTCCAACTGCTAACTCACTCTTTTTTAAAAAATAAATTATGGGATAATCATCACAGCATAAAGTTGACAATGCCAATGAGAGGTATGTAATTTCACATGGGGAGTGAGGAAAGTGCTAAACAGGAGCTACAAAATCTGCTTCCACCCCTGCTGCCCTATTTTTAGTTGTTAAGATCTCCCAGGGCCTTAGGCTCCTCATCTGTGAAATGTGGCTAATAACACTCAAACTGGACTCCTTACTGGACCCTGCAGAGAGAATAAGTGGGTGCTAGAGTGAGTAGAGGGACCACGAATGGAAGAAAAAGCACACGACACAGTACCGTATAAACCGGTGTACGAATATAAACTGTTTTAAGGTCTGGTGCCATACTGAACCAATAAGTTGACCTAATTTAAAAAAAAAAAAAACCCTACTACTTTGTTGGGTTAAATTCACAATCACATATTTCAGCATATGCTAAAAACTAAAGAAAATAATTAACGGAAGCTTACAATGATTGCTAAAGATTTCTTTTCAAAAGTACTTCTTCACTAGTTCTTCTTCAACATGAAAACGTTTAACCATTGTTTTGCAGGATTATTTTGAAATCTATATATTTTGAGGCAGAAATAATGGAACAAATACATTCATAGGAATAACTAGTATAGCACATTCACTTACACCATGTTTCACCTTAATTTCTTGGTTTCTTCCCTCATTAGAAAAATATTGTATCTGAGCGCCCACCAAATATCAGGCTAAGCACAGGGTACGTAATTATGATCATACAGTTTATACAAAAAAACCCAAGATATATATTATCACAGAGTGGCCAATATGGTAGAAACAATTAATATTCACTAATATCTAGTTTTTCTTGCCCTTCTGGACACACAGAAAACTACTTCCCAGGCCCCTTGAAGGTAGGAGGGGCCACATGATTCATTTCAGTAAATGAACTGCGAGCAGAAGTGATGTCAGTTCTGGTGTAAGATGGTTACGAAGTCCCACCGTTTAGTCCTCTCCTCCCCCTCCTAAGGCCGTAAACTGAGACAGTGGGCCCTCAAGAGGTCACCAGCCTCCACATATCCTTTAGTCATCACTTGGAACAAGCTGTTCAGGGTAGTCATGATATCAACAGCAGGCTTTGCCACAAATAAGGAACACACTTTCATGGGGTAACCCACAGAAATGTCAGGATTTTTCATTTGTTTGTTTATGTGGCTGCTTTTATTATCACAACAGAGCCTAGCCTATACTGACTGTTACAGCATAAAGGAGTGACTGACAGAAAACAGAAATTCAATTAAAGAATGAATAAATGAATGGTTGGACGAACAGTACTGATCAATATGGAACAAAATGGAAGTGCGAAGGCAGTTAAGAACTTGAACAGGGGAACTCATGCCAGCGTCTGTACCCTCATTCTGCCACTTGCTAGTGGGGTGACCCAGCTAAATTTCACTTTCCTCCTCAACAGACTGGAGCTACTAACAATACCTACCTCAAAGGGTTACTGAGAATTAAATGAGCTGATACACAGTAACAGCACTCAGAACAGCTGCCGGCACATCAAAAGGGACTTAATAAATGTTAATGTCTAAATAAGCAAATGCAAAATGTTAATGTCTAAATAAGCAAATGCAAGTAACGGGATTACTGTTAGGTTGTTTTTCTGATATCTGCAAATATTGTTACTAAAAATGAGGCCCAAGTTAAATAAAACATGCTTTAGATAAATTTGATATTTGAAAGAAGTCCTAAAATTTCACTTGCATTAGGTTACTTTCTTCATTTAACGCAAATTGTTTCCTTCTCTGTATCTTACAAAGGGCTTAACTAAGACCTATTAGCAAAGTGAAATACCACAACTAAGACTTACTGCAGTGACCCTGTCTCCACCATGAGTAACTGGCTTATAATAAGGTGATCCTGAAAGAACTCTCCAGGCAGAGAGTCCACAGCTAGCAGCTCTTGGTATGCCCACTTCAGCAGTTTCACATCCACCGACCAGTAAAAGTCTAAAAGAGAGAAAGATAAAAAGAATTGAAAAATTACAAATAGGAACAAGACAACATCAAAACAAAGAGAGCAGAAACCGTCACAAGGAAAACAGAAATAAAATTAGTACATACTAATCCTAGAAGGTAAATATTTTAGAGGAAACAACCAATAGAAAACCAGATGGGTTTTCAACTAGAATTTCACCTTCATTTACACATTCAAACATCTGAAACTCGGATGAGAACTTAGAAACGAGAAAAAAAATGTTTTCAGGTTGGCCACTGAATATCTAAGGAACTATATCAACACCAAGAAACTTTAATAAACAGATACGTCACCTCACATAGACACATATGTACTAGTTACAGCAGTGCATCAGAAGCAATGAGGGCAAAATTACAGATGCTAGAAAGAAATGACAGCTGGGATTGCTGTGGATGAGACACTAATAACTATACTGAAATAAGACTGTACATTATGACTGGTTCACTTTTCTGTTTGTTACACTTCATTGCAATTAGAGGCCAGTTACCAACAGGACAAGCCGTCTAACAAGTACTAAAAGTTAAAAGACTATGTGACCACTACACAAACTAAGCTGATTAATAATGGAACCCAACAGTCATGATTTTTAAAGTTAAGTCATGTTTAGTAAATCTGGCAGGGAACGTATAAGACATCATAATCACCTATAGAAAAAAGAAAAGTGTTTGAAAGTAAAACTTCTGATATATTAAAGGAAAACACTTGTCGTCCCCAATAGCGATAAGGCAATGGAGTAACAGAAGAGAGAAGCCACATCCTTCTTAATGTCTCAGTTTTTTAAAAAGGCCCTCCCTACAGGCAGCAGGAAACTCCCTGCTGCTTAAGAAAAAGACCAGGTTTCTCTGGACATGTCCACACAACGCTCCCCCCTACACAATCTACCACTATCCCAAATGACAGGAAACAACATCAGGCTCCCTTTACATCAAAACGTACCTGCTATCTACCATCACCAGGCCCCCACTGTGTCAAAAAAAAAGGATGCACTTCCTCACACAACAAATTAGTGCTTATCTTTTTCTAGACCATGCTCATAGATAAATCAAAACTTTAAAAATTTTAGTTTCTGCATAGAAATCAAAAGAGGGAAGGAAATGACACTTCCTAAGACTCCTCAGAGTTGGCATATCAAAAGACTGACTTGGTTTTATGGTTATGTTAACCAATGATAACTCTTAAATTTTCTATAGTTCTAAGTACCTCATGAGGTAACACCATGAGTTACTCAATATAGCCCGCTGAGACCCTCAGTAGAAGGGTATATGCTCAAGGGCAGTCAGACAGAGCTCTACACGTCAGTGCACAAAGCAACACCTGTCCTCTGTTAATTCTGCTTACCTTGCGGGGCAAGCAGAATAATGGCCCCCAAAGATGCCCATGTCTTAATCTCTGGAACCTGTGAACATGCTGCATCACGTGGATTTAAGGTTGCTAAGCAAATGACCTTAAAACAGGCAGATTATCCTGGATTTTCCAGGCGACCCAAATAACCACAAAAGTCCTTAAAAGCAGAAGTGGGAAGCAGGAGAGTCAGTGTCACAGTGATGTGATGTGAGAAAAAGATTCGCCCAGTCACTGCTGGTTTTGAGGACAGAAGGGGGCCAAGGAAGCTGGGCTGCTCTAGAAGCTGGCACAGGTAAGAAGACAGACTGTCCCCCTGAGCCTCCAGCAAGGACACAGCCCTGCTGACACCTTGATCTTAGTTCAGTGAGACCCATTTCGGACTTCTCACCTCCAGAAATGTAACATAAATTTATTTTAAGCCCCTAAATTTGTGGTAATCTGTTAGAGCAACCACAGAAAACTAACACCCATCTTGTTTGTTTCCCAGCCCCAGAATTCAGACAACCTGTCAGTCTCTAATTCCACCAACTGCCCTCTTCTCATTTGACCACCTTCCTAACTTTCTTTTTTTTCTTCACTCTTAATGAGATATAACTGACATACAGCACTGTATAAGCTTAAAGTATACAGCATAATGATCTCTTTTTCTGTCAGTCTGTTTTTGAAGCACAAGTGACCTACAACACCATGTTAGTTCCTATTCTGAACTAAGCTAACAACAATTAAAAAAACAACAATAATTTTTTAAAATCTCATCTCTACATATACTCTCAGATGTAAAACTTTCGAAACTGCATAAAACCCTTCTAGGTTTAGCCATAGAGCTTAGCCCAACTCAAAGTCTCAAAATTCATAAAGTAATGTAAATGTGCTTTATTCGCAAACACAACTTGAGCCTTCACTCAAAGCCTTTTTCCTACTGCTTTTATATATAGTCTAACAAGTTTCCATCACAGCAAATCATAAGCAACAAACTTTGAGAAGATGCTTGAAGCAACCTGCTGGGCTATTTCTACCCTCCGCCAGTCCTCAGAGCTAACACGTAATTAACCCTGTTCACCAGGGCAAAAGAGATTTTGGTCCAAAGTCAAGGTAGGAGTACGAGTATTACTTGCCTATAGCCACCATTCTGCTCAAATGATTTTTACACCAGAACAATTTCAAAAAAAATAAGTAGACCTAATGCAGATAAAATCATATCATTCCTCTGGCTCTAACTACCAATTTGAAAAAAATACAGTTGAAAAAAGAAAAATACTTCAAACAACACTTCAAAGATGCAATCTAAACAACGGGAAATCTAAATGTAAAATGGATAGCTAGTGGGAAGCAGCCACATAGCACAGGGAGATCAGCTCGGTGCTTTGTGACCACCTAGAGGGGTGGGATAGGGAAGGTGGGAGGGAGAAGCAAGAGGGAGGAGATATGGGGATATATGTATGAATATGGCTGATTCACTTTATTATACGGCAGAAACTAGCACACCATTGTAAAGCAATTATACTCCAATGAAGATGTTAAAAATAAATAAATAAATAAAAATAAACAATGGCAAATCTAAAAAAATCTACACAGTAGAACACTACAGAATAAATGACCTGGCTTCGTCCGAACACACACACACACACACACACACACACACACACACACTCTCTCTCTCTCTCTCTCTCTCTCTCTCTTTGTACGACTGAGAGAGGAGGAGAGAATGGAGAGCAGATCAATGAATTAAAAGAGAACACAGTCTGGATATTTGAAGATATGGACAAATTATTGTTAATTATCTTTGTATATGACAATGGTTTCATGTTTATGTTTTTTTAGAGTCCTTATCTTTTAGAAATACACACTGAAATATTCAGGTGAAATACTACGCTGTCCAGAATTTACTTCATGATATTCTAGGCACAGGAGGGTGGAGGTTCGGCTGAGGCCATAGATGAGATGAGGCTGGCCACGAGTCGACTGTTAAACTGAACGGCAGGCACAAGGGAGTCAGTACATTCTGTGAACATGCTTCAAATTTTCCGTAAGGAACTTTTTTTTCAAAAGTCAGTTTGTTAGGAAAAACTCCTCTGAATAAATAGAAACAAAACAGGTAATTCTGAATATCTACATTTCTGAATATAGTCACAGTACTTTTGAAACAGAAAACATATGATTCTCATAAAACATACCTTTAAAAACCAGTAGCCTATTGTTCTAATAAAAATAAAACACTATTTGAGAATTCAACAAATCTCTAAAGGGCCAGGATAAAGCAGATCCTGATAATGAAATAATTTTTCTCTACTCAGTGTACAACATTGACCATGTATAAATAAATATATATTTTTTTATAGTAACCATATAATTCTTTTCTCAAGGGGTTGAGCATTACTATTTAGTTTGCACTACTATGTCATGGAGAGGACAGATGTCATATTTAATTTTCAGATTTTAAAATATATGTATAAAACTTTACGTTGCCTAACTGTGGAAGGAGAGCTAACTGAGATTTCAGATTTCTTCTTATCTCCTGGTCTTGATACTAGAAGACACTTCCTCCCTATGAATTCTGATAAACATGGCCGTGAATAGATCAAATTGGTTACAACAAGATAAGCTCGATTGAAAATAAAAGAGATTCTATCTTTAGTTTTTTGAGACCCAGCAATCCCACTACTGGGCGTATACCCTGAGAAAACCATAATTCAAAATGAGTCATGTACCACAATGTTCACTGCAGCAGTATTTACAATAGCCAGGACATGGAAGCAACCTAAATGTCCATCAACACATGAATGGTTAAAGAAGATGTGGCACATATATACAATGGAATACTACTCAGCCATAAAAAGAAACAAAATTGAGTTATTTGTGGTGAGGTGGATGGACCTAGAGTCTGTCGTACAGAGTCAAGTCAGAAAGAGAAAAACAAATACTGAATGCTAACACATACATCTGGAATCTAAAAAAAAAAAACCAAACTGGTACTTGATGAACCTAGTGGCAGGGCAGGAATAAAGACACAGACATAGAGAACGGACTTGAGGACACGGGGCGGGGAGGGGGAAGCTGGGGCAAAGTGAGAGTAGCATGGACATATACACACTACCGAATGTTAAATAGCTAGTGGGAAGCAGCCGCATAGCACAGGGAGATCAGCTCGGTGCCCTGTGACCACCTAGAGGGGTGGGATAGGGAGGGTGGGAGGGAGAGACTCAAGAGGGAGGGGAGGGCTTCCCTGGTGGCGCAGCGGTTGAGAGTCCGCCTGCCGATGCAGGGGACGCGGGTTCGTGCCCCGGTCCGGGAAGATCCCACATGCCCCGGAGCGGCTGGGCCCGTGAGCCACGGTGGCTGAGCCTGCGCGTCCGGAGCCTGTGCTCCGCAGCCCGGGGCCGGTGCCCCGCAACCGGAGAGGCCACGGCTGTGAGAGGCCCGCGTACCGCAAAAAAAAAAAAAGAGGGAGGGGATATGGGGACATGTGTATGCATATGGCTGATTCACTTTGTTGTACAACAGAAACTAACAGAAACAGTACTGTGAAGCAATTATCCTCCAATAAAGATGTATTAAAAGATAAATAAAAATAAAAGAGATTCAATAACTGCTTCCAAACAGCCTTTCCTCCATTCATGCCAGACTGAAGAGTAAGTGGGAGGAAGGCAGAACGATGGAACTAATCGTGTATTGTCCCCACCAGATGGTATGGCAGCTTTGGGACGCTGACGCTCCAGCTACAAGCCCGTGCATGTGTTCAGCCGTGCAGACAGGCACGTGCGTGCTTACTTGTGTTTAAAGGGAGTGGGTACCGAGATGCGTTCATCAACATATTCACAAAATGGGTAACCAGCAGCTATTGTGTGCCAGGCAACGTGCAGGGCACTGAGTATACAGAGATGAACACGGTATGCTCCCTGCATTCAGAAAGCTCACTCTCTAATTAAGGGCACATAGAAAGGAAGAACAGCTGAGAGCCTAGAATTAAGTGGTGCGAAGATAATAGCCATATATGGAGATAACCCAGTCCACATCTCCTGAAGGGTTATCTTCAGTTATACGTGCCAAGGGGTATCAATCCCAATTCAAGATGTTAATTTGGTCCATTACTTTAATGATTCACAGGACTCAATGTGGACCAGGGCTCAGCTACAAGTGATTTAGGAAAACAAAAGCAGGTTGGCAGTGATGCCTGGCCTAGTAAATAAACCTTCTTCATCATGATCACAGTGTTAGAACAGGCTTCCTGGGCAACTCTAGCCAAAGTGAAGTGACACCATGTAACTAAACTGAAAACAGTCGATGGAAATGAGAGACGTCCGAGGCCCAGCACCATATATGCAATGAATGTCTCCTGAGTGAGTGAGTGAATCTAAAGCTCCAGCTTCCTCCTGAAGTAGCACAGAGAGAGACATGTTACAGCCCCCCTCCCCTTGCCTGCCCTCGCCCGTGCTAGGTTGCAGCAGTAAGATATGAGAAGATGAGGCAGGGAGAAGAACAGGGTCCTGGCAACAGGGGTGGGGAGTCACAGTGATAAAGAGGGCAGCAGACAACGCTGAGGCGAGAATCTCGTAAAGGAAAGCATCAGGGAGAAAATTTCAAAATGTTCCTGAAGGACACACAGTTATGCATAAAGAGACAAACCATGTTCTTTGACGAACTCTCAATACCTTAAAGATGCCAATTCTTCTTAAACTATAAATTGAAAGAAATTTCAAATAAAATCCCAACAGAATTCCTTATGGAACTGAACAAACTGATGTAATGGAACCAGACAATATAAAATTCACATGGGAGAGTAGAGTAGAGTTCTATTAGAGTAGCCAACTCCATTCACACTGATAACCTTTCCCTTGATGGCTTGTGCTTTGTGCATCCTGACCTGTCAAAAACTTTCCTACTCTAGTGTCATTAAGATGTTCTCCTTCAAATTTGACCATATTAAAATCTAAAATTCCTCTCCATAAAGTGCAAAGACAAGGCACACACCAGGAAAAGTTATTTATAAGACATAAAACTAACAGGATAGGGCTTCCCTGGTGGCGCAGTGGTTGGGAGTCCGCCTGCTAATGCAGGGGACACGGGTTCGGGCCCTGGTCTGGGGGGGTCCCACATGCCGTGGAGCAACTAGGCCCGCGAGCCACAACTGCTGAGCCTGCACGTATGGAACCTGTGCTCCGCAACAGGAGAGGCCGCGATAGTGAGAGGCCCGCGCACCGCGATGAGGAGTGGCCCCCGCTTGCCACAACTAAAGAAAGCCCTTGCACAGAAATGAAGACCCAACACAACCAAAAATAAATAAATAAATAAGCCAAGCATTTGAAGCCCTTAAAAAAAAAACACTAACAGAGTATATGTTTTAGCAGACAGAATCCATAAAGATCTCCCAAAACCAGCCCAAAAGAAAAACAGACAAAGAATAAGCAAGTCACAAGAAGAGAAATACAAAAGCCAGTAATGAAGATCAAAACAACAAAGATTTATGCCAGCCACCCTCTACGCTCAGAGACACAGTAACTCTCATAAAACTATTGGTAAGACTGTAGTAATCATTTTGGAGAATGATATGACAATATCTAAAAAATGCACCCCTTCCCAAAAAATACCCCAAATTGAGTTCTGAGACAACTCTAGAGAAATTCTTGCACAGGTATATTTATCTCTTGGTAAAAGAATACCTCATGTAGCACTATTTATAATGCAGAAAAATTAGAAATATTTTAAATGTTTAAAAGGGATAAATAAGTTCAGTAAACTGTTCAGGGAAACATATAGTGTAAAAAGAACAAATATAAAAATACATATTTGAAGGTCACACACTAAAACCACGAGAGCAGGCTGCCTCTAGAAAGGGAAAGTGAGACAGAGGAATGGAAGTAAGAAATTTTGTCTGTACTATTGTCTCTCTTTTATTTATATATCTGGGTATAACTATACACATACATACACACACACCTTAAGTAAAAAATATAATCTCAATATTTGTTAATGCTGGGTAGTAGGTACTTAGGTGTTCATTAAATCATTCCCTGTACTATTCTGTTTCTAACTTAAAAAGAGGAAAATCAAGATACAGTATCGCAAATTATGTACCTAAATTTCTTCCAGTTAATTAAGTCCAAGAGAAAAAAATTCAGTAAATTGGCTGTAACACTTAGCATCAACCCACAAGTCTAGTCAAATACTGAAAAAGAAAATAGCATATCATTTGCTTTGTGACATTTTGAAGCTGTTTATATGTTAATAGTTACATCTTAAGCATTCTGTGATTTACTACTGAAAGGATCACTAGATTTTTGCAAAAATTAAAACCACAGACAATACTGCAGAAAATAACTTATATCATTAATGTTATTTTCTGTTGCAGTAAGCTCCTCCACCCAGAAACATTTACATGCAGTGGTAAGCAAAACCTCCTTAAATATACAGTATTTGGCTCTTATGTACTTACTTCGGGAATCACATTTTGAAGCAAGTGATTATTTTTAAATTATTCTATACAGACATAAAGCAATACGGAATTTCTATAGTACATATTAAATTCTGAAGACTAAAGCCCTCGATGTGTAGGAGTTTAAACTACTCGTTAACAAAAACACGAAGAGTAGGAGAAAGAACTTTCCCAATAATCTTCAACCTCAAAATTTTGTGGACAATAGGAAAATCAGCGGTCTAGGAATCAGGTGTATCAGGTTCAAATACCTTTGCAACAGAGTAACTGTAACATTAGTTTCCTTCATCCCATCAAAATTTATAAACGCAAACCATGTGCTCAGCAATCAGGAATGTGCAAGACAAATAAAGAGCTTGCTTAATAAACCACTTCTAATTCTCAGAATCAATTTGTAGAGTCGTGTTTCGCTCTCCCAGTGCGTTAGTACCAACCACGGGGTGAGGCTCGGGGGCGCCCTCCTTTCTCAGACGGCCGCGGACACATATTCATACACGAGAACGACAGCGAGCACTGTCCACTCCGGGGGAAGGACAAGCCAACCCAGACCACTGCCGCAGGCACCCTCGAGTTAGGCACAAAAAGAGCCTCAAGGACCAATCAACTGCGCGGAGGAAGAAGTCAAGGAAGGCTTCACAGGGTAACGCCAGAGAAAGGTTTATCCTTTAAACAACTTCCCAAACAGATAAAGGGATCAGGTAAAGAGCCTGCTCAGCCAAGAGAACACGATGTACAAGAGCGCGGGGACGCGTCTGTAAATGGTGCGCTGGGAGGATGGTGAGAAACGCAGTGAGTGCTCCCAGCCTGTGAAAGGCGAGCGGGGGTAGCAGGGCAGAAAGTCCGAAGGGCCCTTAACAATACAGAACGGTTTATCCTGCTCACTTCCCGAGCACATGATCACCTGCTACCTTCAAAGCGGTAACAGTTACTTAAATCATGGCTCCATCACTAAACGTTAAGCCATTCGGACACAGAGACCGGGTCTGTATCCTTCAAAGCATTTACCACAGCTGTTTCATTCACGAAACATCTGTCTGCACACTATGTGCCCAGAACTGCAGGGGCGCGAAGATAAATCCGATCCGGAGCCCCCCGCTGTCCTTGGCTTAACCTCTGCAGGCGTCAGTTCTCCCACCTGAGAAACGAAGGGGCTCAGCCAAACGATGCACGGAACTCTTTTCCAGCTCCGACGTTCTAAGAGTCTAAAATTCAAAGCAGGAATGTTTGATTCAGACAAGAAAAATAAACTGTAAGTGATGGAGCCAAAAACCACAAGGAGTGAACTAAATGAGCAGGAGGAAAGGCAGAGGCCAGGGCAGAGCAAGAGGCAGTGAGAAGAGGGTGGTCAGGCCCGTCCGAGGAAAGAAAGGGAGGGACGGGATGTGTGCCCCACGCATCACACCAGACGTGATCTGGATGCCCTGGGAGAGCTAAAGCTGAGCCTACAAATTGATTACAAGAAGAGTTATAACTAGTTTATTAAGAAGGGTCTTCAGTCTAGTAATTGTTGAAAAAAATCTGCCATCTAGTGGCTTAAAACTCCTTAAAGCCAAGGAAATGAATTTGAAATAATAGAGCAAGAAACTCTTGTATGTTCCCTGTCCAGTGACCAATGGGCTTGTGGCATACAACCAGCAAGAAAGGGGGAAGAAGGAGGGAAGGAGGGAAGGAGGGAGGGAGGAAGGTTGGGAGGGAGGGAAGGGAGGGAGGGAGGGAGGGAGGGAAGGGAGGGAGGGAGGGGGGGAGGGAGGGAGGCAGGGAGGAAAGAAAAAACCAACCCTGAAAATGTAAATAAGTGTCATCATTTGGGGCAAGAGAAAAAAATGACAGTGCCTCCATATTTGAAATTATGTCATAATCGAGGGAGGGAGGGAGGGAGGAAGGAAGGAAGGGAGGGAGGGAGGAAGGAAGGAGAAAAATTTACATGCCCCCAAATTAAAAGTACTTAAGACCATGCCTGGCAAAGTAAGGGCTCAAAAACCGTTACCTACTACCTTCACAGTTAGAAGCCGTTCTTCTCTTGGGATCATAGAAATGTCCCCAATTTTAATTCATTCTAATTTGATCTTAAATATTCTTTGCTACAAAAATCTTACCAGTTCAATATTAAAAATTCTGTTCATCTTGGATTTCTTGAATGTGTGTGCCCCGTTGCCATCCCTCAATCCACAGCGGATGACAATGATCATCATCTAAACCCTTAGTTCCCTCCCCATCATTACGACGGATTTAGGCAACTTCACTGCAAAAGCACAATGTAATATGTTCAGCATCCCTCTGTCTGATCCATTCCATGTCTACTTTGAATCCTGATTTCAGAACAGTCCAGGTTCTGAAACCAAATTCTCACCTTCTATTTCAAAACCAATAGTTTAATTTTTGAAGTCTTTCTCAAACTTGTTCTCTCAGGAAAATAAGTCTTGTCTTTGAACCCTACCTCCCCCCACTGGATCCTGCTAACTGCTGCCTGCCAGCTGTCCCCGACAATGAATTTCCATAATGCCTGCTACCAAACTCCCTGCCACAATTTTGCTCTGTTAAATGCTACCTAGTAGCCTATACTAGATGTCCTTGGTACTTGAGCAGCTTGCTAAAACCACCATCTACTGTCTGTGCCCAATGCAGTGCAGCAAAACGTGGTCCAAAAAGAATGACGACTTGAGGTTACAGAGCTAAGAAGTAGCACAGATTTCCTGTCTCCTAATCCAGTACACATTCTATCATATCACAAATGTACTTTTTTAATTTTCTAATTATTTATAAAACAAAATTAATAGCATATATGTGGAATTTGAAAAAATTGGTATAGACAATCTTATTTACAAAGCAGAAATAGAGACACAGACATAGAGAACAAAGGTATGGACGCCAAGGGGGAAGGCGGGGGTGGGATGAACTGGGAGATTGAGATGGACACACATACACTATTGATACTATGTATAAAATAGATAACTAATGAGAACCTAGGTGACCTAAATGGGAAGGAAATCCAAAAAAGGGGATATTTGTATACGTATAGCTGATTCACTTTGCTGTAGAGTAGAAACTAACACATTGTAAAGCAACTATACTCCAATAAAAATTTTTAAAAAACATAATTAAGCATCATTCCTTAATTCCTATAAAATAACCTAAGATAACTCAATAGTCTTCTTTCAGCTCTCTACTCCAAAGAGAGATCCACAACAGCTAGCATCACTCCAAGTATAAGAAGAAATTCAATCTGGCCCAAGTTACTTCTTAAAATTGCATTTCCAAAAATTTTGCAAAGGGATTATGGAGTAGTCCTTAAAATCAGGGGGGGGAAACATATAACCCAAGTACAAAATATCTTGCTTAAGATTAATGAAATTCACTGACATATAAAGTTATCAGGTTAAACTACAACCAAAACGCTCGGCGCGGGGCGGGGGTAGGGGGGACGGAGAGAGAGCGAGAGGGAGGGAGGGAGGTTAGTTGATTTAACAGCTGAAGAGATTAAAAACTTTATTAAGGTCTACAAAGGCCCATTTAAATGTAACTGTAACATAATGAGAACTAGCCCCTCCTATCAAAGAATCTCCAAAGAGAGGACTGACTGATGGGTTAAAGCTGATTGCCAAATAATTTAATTTCTTTCCGTGGCAGGCAAAAAAATGTCAAACTAATAAAGAAGACTGTCTTCTTAAAAGACAGCCAGGTGGAGGCTGTTAAGGACCAAGATATTTCTGAGTCACACATGTCTATCTATCTGTAACATATCCTGGATAAAAGCAGATCACAGGATATGGCCAAGACTCTCCACTTCCCTGCCTCCCCAGAAACAAATGCCTGTGGGAAAAAAAAAGAAAAATCAGTCTGTGAAGCTCAGCAAGTCCCTCAATTCACACCTAAGGACTTTCACATCCGCCAAGACAATGCAGCTTTCTGTGCAGAGAACAGCACTTCTTCATTTCTCTTCAAAAACCCAACCTGAACTCAGGGAAAGAAGAATTTTCTCACAGTGGAGGAATGAGAATTCTAAAGGCAACATGAAAAGCTCCTTAATATAAGTTAATATACTCGATTACTGACATTCATACTTCCCAGCTACAAGGCTGCACATTAATCTCTCAAATGTCAACAGCCCCTGCATTATCAAAGGCTGAACACACTCTCTCACTGCAGTGGAAGATAATTAACAAGGATTAGGACTACAGTACTCATTCCTTTTCTAGAAGCAATCCTTCATGAAATTATTAATCTTATCTAGTTAGGGCTTATGAAAAACTTCCTAATGCAATTTATACCCAACTGCTCCTCCAGCTGTCAACAGAGTGTATCATTTACACATCACTGCCCTGATTCTCATAGAATATATATGACCTTAGGAACCAGAGAGAAAGATGGGCAATTTTATGGCAATGTAACGGCTATAAAGGCCCACTGATTAGCTTCCAAAAGCATCTCACAGGTCTAGATGGATCTCACACCTTATAAGAGGAGAACAAAATTTACCTACGCCCTTGGGTAAACCTTTAATTAGGGCACTCTCAACACTATCTCCTCCACAAGATATAATTTAAACATTTGTGGGACCGATGGACATTTCCCTAGACAGGGGTGATGTATGAAGAAGAGATCGTGGCCCCCTATGCATACTCTACTGCACCCTATCCCACTCTATGCCCAAGACTGTTTTCCTTCCATTTTGTGCCAGTGAAGTCATCATCACGCCTCCTGAGAGCTTATTCACATGAAAAACATTTTTGATCCCCCCACTAAATACTAGTTATTTATTTGGAATACCTCCTCTATCCCATGAGTGTAAAGCACTCATATTTAAAATGCTGAGGGACTTTCCTGGTGGCGCAGTGGTTAAGAATCTTCCTGCCGATGCAGGGGACACGGGTTCGAGCCCTGGTCCGAGAAGACCCCACATGCCGTGCAGCAACTAAGCCCGGGCACCACAACTACTGAGCCTGCGCTCTAGAGCCCGTGAGCCACGACTGCTGAGCCCACGTGCCACAACTACTGAAGCCCATGCACCTAGAGCCCATGCTCTGCAACAAGAGAAGCCACCACAATGAGAAGCCTGCACACCGCAATGAGTAGCCCCTGCTCGCTGAAACTAGAGAAAGCCCAGAGCAGCAACGAAGACCCAACACAGCCTGAAATAAATAAATTTTTAAAAAAATAAAGTGCTGAGTGTTGGTTAGGGGAAATCAGAAACCCCCAAGAGATGACCAAATCAGGATGTGTAAACCATAGCCCTTTAGCACTTCAACGTGCCATTACTTAAAGCTATCCCTCAGTCTCCGCCTAAAATTAACAGCTTTCTAAAGACATCTCCTCTTGCATCTTCTGAGCCTTCCCAAGAATAGTAGCAATCCCTATCAGTGCACGCTTAGGAGAATGCAATTACCAAACTACTCTTTAGCCAGTTCACTCCTACCTAATCGCAATCTACTAATAGGCAAGCTGACACTTAGTTTATTATTCCTTGTAAATGTCTCAAGTTCTTTCTGCAGAGTTTATTACTCCTTGTAAATGTCTCAAGTTCTTTCTGCAGAGTTTATTACTCCTTGTAAATGTCTCAAGTTCTTTCTGTGGAATCTGTATCTGGCTTAACACAGTTGACTAAAAGGATCAAAATTAATCACTCAAATGCTTGGATTCATCCTTTGTACAACTATGACATTCATTATTAATCAATCATGATTCTTCCCCCCAGACTGTATGAAACACGGGCATCTTTCTTAACATAAACCTTAGTATCCTTAACATAAAGATAAAAGTGTTCAGTTGGTGGAAATGTAAATTGGTGCAACCACTATGGAAAACAATATGGAAGTTCCTCAAAAATCTAAAAATAGAGTTGCCATATGATCCAGCAATCCCACTCCTGGGCATATACCCGGACAAAACTATAATTCGAAAAGATACACGCACCCCTACGTTCATAGCAGCACTATTTACAATAGCCAAGATGTGGAAACAGCCTAAGTGTCCATCGACAGATGAGTGGGTAAAGATGTGCATACATACACAATGGAGTACTGCTCAGCCGTCAAAAAGAACGAAATACTGCCATGTGGAGCAACAAGGATGGACCTAGATATCATCATATTAAGTGAAGTAAGTCAGAAAGACAAATACCATATGCTATCACTTATATGTGGACTCTAAAATATGATACAAATCAACATATCTATGAAACAAAAACAGACTCACAGATATAGAGAACAGACTTATGGTTGCCAACGGGGAGGGGAAGTGAGGGAGGGAAGGAATGGAAGTCTGGGATTAGCAGAGGCAAACCATTATGTATGGGATGGATAAACAACAAGGTCCTACTGTATATCATAGGGAACTATATTCAATATCCTGTGAGAAACCATAATGGAAAAGAATATGAAAAAGAATATATATATATGAATGTATATGTATAACTGAATCACTCCTGTACAGAAGAAATTAACACAACATTGTAAATCAACTATACTTCAATAAAATTTTTTTTAAAAAGCAATGTACACCAAAAAGAGTGAATTTTACTGTATATAAATTTAAAGTCATTTTTTAATTAAAAAAAAGATAAAAGTGTTCAAATGAAAGCCTGCTTAAAGGATCTTTTTTTTTCTTTTTTATGCATTCCTTTATTTTTTACAGTTTTACTGAGGTGTGATTTACATTCCATGAAACTCACAGGCATGAGAGATCTTTAGGGACAATGGAAATAGTCTAAAACTGACTGGAGTAGTGTTTGCACAACTCTACACATTTACAAAAAATCACTGAATTATACACTTAAAATTAGTATCAAAGAGTCATCAAGGATTCTGAGAATGGGTGGCTTCTCAAAAGGGCCCAAGAAAGGAGACATGTTTTCTAGCTTTTGTCTTTGTTGATATGTAATTCAGGATCTAGAAAAAGTTACCTTCAAACACTATCTTTGCATAGTTATCAAGGAACTATTGGATATTCAAAGTTGAATAAGTCAGATATGGCTTGTAGAAATTTACAATAAAATTAGGATCAAAACCTCAAAAAAAAGAAGCTGTTGAAAGCAGGATACAGTAGTCCCACTTATCCACAGTTTCGCCTCCTGCAATTTCAGTTACCCACAGTCAACTGCAGTCCAAAAATATTAAATGGAAAATTCCAGAAAGAGTTCATAAGTTTTAAACTGCACGCCATTCTGAGTAGGGTAGTGAAATCCTGCACCTTCCCGTGCCATCCTGCTCCATGCAGCCCAGGAGGTGAATCCTCCCTTTGGCCGGTGTACCCCACACTTTAGGCACTTAACAGCCATCCACGTTTTCAGACACGGACTGCTGAGGTACTGCAGTTCTTGTGTTCACGAAAGCCTTGTTTTACTTCATAACAGCCCCACAGCACAAGAATAGTGATGCTGGCAACTCAAATATTCTCTTACTGAGCCTAATTTATAAATTAAACTCTATCACAGGTATGTATGTATAAGAAAAAAACATAGCATATGAAGGTTCAGTACTACCTGTGATTTCAGGCATCCACCGGGGGTCTTGGAACATATGCCCCGTGGATAAGGGGAGACTACTATACACAGATAAAGTATTGTATCTGAACTTACGTTACGTGGGTGCCCTTATTTACGAATGTATGACTCCCAAAAGAGACTGTACACTCCTAGAGGGCAGGCACCACATCTGAATCCCCACCACCAAGCACAGTACCCACCTGTACTGAAAGTTTAAACGTCATCCCCTCTAAGAATGCAGAGGTACTAGATTCCTCTTAGCTGGAATCAGGGTACAATGTAAGCCAAAACTAACACAACAAAGAGGACACTGAAAACAGAAAACAGAAGGCAAGGAAGGGTTGGGATAGGTGTAGGAGGGAGGGCAAAACTGGAATATGAGATAGTCTGGAGAGGATAAAATGCATTCATTAGGCTGTAAGTTAGAATACGTAAAAAGAAAACAGTCAAAATCAGCAAATCCACAGAGCTTATCCCAAAGTCTCTCAATTAATTTTTGTTTCGTATTACCCAATTTACCACCCCAATTTCTCTTCTTCAACAGTGCTCACAGCATCAAGTAAAACAGTGAATTTCATAAAGCCTTGAGTTTGTATATTACCAATTTATCCTAACTCCACTCTGGCTGATATATTTCACATTTACAAAATCCTTGTGGATGGTAAATATCACAAGATCACATTACGAGAATAACCAAAAATAAATAAAAATGTGATGGGCTTCCCTGGTGGCGCACTGATTGAGAGTCCGCCTGCCGATGCAGGGGACACGGGTTCGTGCCCCGGTCCGGGAAGATCCCACATGCCGCGGAGTGGCTGGGCCCGTGAGCCATGGCCGCTGAGCCTACGCGTCCAGAGCCTGTGCTCCGCAACGGGAGAGGTCACGGCAGTGAGAGGCCCGCGTACGGCAAAAAAAAAAAAAAAAAAAAAAAAAAAAATGTGATGAATATTTCAGCTTCTTTCCTTAAAAAAAGACCATACGGTGGAAAATATAAACAACCTAGCAATATTTTTATCATGCACAACAGAGCATTTACACATATTCCTTGCTTTATAACAATTTTCATTCAGAAACTTTAATGCAGTCATCCATCTCCAAGTTGACTGCTATCAAAAGTTGTATATGATTGCAGAACCAAGAAGAAGCCCTCCTCCTGTGGTTTCATAATGTACTTACCTTTCCAAAATTTGTGAGACCATTCCCCCAGAAATACCTTTATGTACTTACATCCTAGGCCAAAAACTGAAAGGCTTAAGAAGTAATAAGGTAATCTGACTTATGACAAGTTATTATCATGTAATAACTATTGAAGGTATGATCAATTCAAACCTACGGTCCCAAGTGAACCCCACTTACGCTCCTGAAACAGTGCTAGGAAAAAAGAAGTCCGATACTGACCTTTGTAAAAAACCAAGACAACGGAATAGTCATCATGAAATAAACTAAACAAAGCAAAAAAACAGCAAAAGATTAAGACATAAAATGCACATCTTTTAAAAAAGACAAGAAAAATAAAACAGAAAAATGTGGGGCAGAATACAAAATATAAGAGAGAAAAAAGGAAGAGAAAAATCAAAAAAAGAAACATAATAATTTTTCTTCTCCACTCAAGAAATTAGTCACTTATCCAAGGAGCCCACAGATGGAGAGGTACCAATTGACAGAGCTCTTATACTAGATGTTATTGCTTAAATGTACACTGCATGTATTTGCTGCCTTCAATTATCTGAAATTTTAATTGGAAATATAAGATTTATTAATCAAAATTTAACAATTAATAAAGTACGATATATATGCATACATAGTAATTCTATGTATGAAAATGAACAGGCCCTAGTTGCCTGTGGCCTGAACTATGGCCTGAACTTCGTCACCTATGAGTCACCCAGCCACTAGTATCTCCAAACTAAATCAACATTCCTCAAAGCATAGTTGATATGTTTCCTCATCTCAAAAATCTGAGTTCCTTAAAGAACAGAAAAGCCAATTAACGCTCCCAATTACCTGACCTCAGCGTGCCTTTCACACACCCATTCTCCCACCACAACTATCACCTCTCCTCCCCTCCCACACACACCCTACAGTGTCAGCCAAGCTGCACCACTTGAAATTTTCCAAAAATAAACTGTGGCTTCCTGTCTCTTGTCACTGTTCACAATGTCACTTTGTCTGGAACACCCATCACGTCCAGATCATATCCATTCTGCAAAGTAAGTCCTAATGCCACCTGCCATACTCCCCTGATCCTTCAAGGAAATAATATCTCCTTTATCTGGATCCCCACATCCCTATATGTGCACTCTTTTAAGGCCCTTACTTCTTTCCAGTTTGCAATCCTGTTATATATATGTATGTATGTGTACATATATACACACACATATATTTAAATAAAGAAATAAATATATTTGACATTACAAATATATATATGTGTGTGTGTGTGTGTGTGTATATATATATATATATATATATATATATATATATATATATATTAGATATACAGTTGACCCCTGAACAGCACAGGGGTTAGGGGCACCAATCCCCACCCCTAGCAGTCAAAAATCTGTGTATAACTTTACAGTCGGGCTTCCCTATCCACGCATGCATGTAATACTCAACCAACCGTAGATCATGTATTCCTATAGCATGTATTTAGTGAAAAAAATCCATGTATAAGTGGACCTGCACAGCTCAAACTCATGTCATTCAAGGGTCAACCGCATATGCATATACATATATGTGCATATTATTTCTCATTCAAGCATATGAGACCTTGAAGTCAGGATTGTTCTCCATCTTTATATCTTCCACAAACCTAACATTGTGTTGCACACGGCAAGCCACAATAAATAAGACAGTAGTGGAAAGGCCAAATAACAATAGAATAGACTTTCTACCTCATCAATCTTTACTAATAACAGGCAGACAATTCCTCTAACAGAACACATATACTTTTTAAGGGACAATAGATTAATTTTTTTAATGTATATAATTGCTGAGAAAGATATTAATAACTGCACTAAAACAATAAAAATAAGTTGAACTAAACCAAGAAAAGGACTTAAAAGAGCAAAGAGCAAACCTCGCTTGAGGTTTATATAATAAAACATGGTATCAAAGAAGATGTAAACATAAAGAAATAGGTCACCCTCAACAAAAATCAAGCCAGCAATTGGAGTGTCATGGGTGCGATATGTGATGACAGTCTGAGTATGCACTGTCTAGCCTTGGCAAAATTCACAACAGAGAACTAAGCACGTCAAAGCAAAACACATTCTATCCCCTTTCTAGCAGCAGAATTTAGTGACGACATATTAGTGAAGCCATGCAAGGAAAATACAAGATCTGAAACATAAAAACAAACATTAGGGCTTCCCTGCTGGTGCAGTGGTTGGGAGTCCGCCTGCCGATGCAGGGGACACGGGTTCGTGCCCCGGTCCGGGAGGATCCCATATGCCGCGGAGCAGCTGGGCCCGTGAGCCATGGCCGCTGAGCCTGCGCGTCCGGAGCCTGTGCTCCACAACGGGAGAGGCCACAACAGTGAGAGGCCCACGTACCGCAAAAAAAAAAAAAAAAAAAAACACCAAACATTAAAAGGCCATACTTTATATAAGAAGTTGACAGGAATAAAAAACAATGGACTTCCCTGGTGGTGCAGTGGTTAAGAATCCACCTGCCATTGCAGGGGACACGGGTTCCAGCCCTGTTCCGGGAAGATCCCACACACCACGGGGCAACTAAGCCCAGGCGCCACAACTACTGAGCTTGCGCTCTAGAGCCCGCGAGCCGCAACTACTGAGTCTGTGTGCCACAACTACTGAAGCCCACGTGCCTAGAGCCCGTGCTCCGCAACAAGAGAAGCCACCGCAATGAGAAACCCGTGCACCGCGATGAAGAGTAGCCGCCGCTCGCCAAAACTAGACAAAGCCCGCGCGCAGCAACGAAGACTTAACGTGGCCAAAAATAAATAAATAAATTTATTTTTTTAAAAAAATACAATTTTCTTTTTCTTATAATGTTTATTTTATCATCAAAAGAAATATTTGATTTAAGAAAACAATTATTTGCAGCTTATACAATTACATTCAATTTTATAAAATGGGAAGAACTCTACTCTGAATGTGATCACTCACCTTCATCTAAAGTAAAACAAAGGTCTATTAGCATTTCAGATTTATTGTATTTAGAAAATTCTTTCCTATTTTTAAATTTTTTAATTGGCTAGACTTTTGAAACTGATCTTCAAATTTCTTAAGGATATACCAACAGACTCTTCAAGACAGAATCTACACAAATCAAAAGGGAAAAATTAATAGCATTATATTTGTTCAATCCTATCATTTCCTGAATATCCACTATGTATTTAATCCTCAAAACAACTAGTGGCTCACTGAATACTCATTTCAGTTCCTTTTTCTCCCTTCCTAAGAGAGATTCTTAAAATAACTACATAGAACTTGTAGAAATAAGAAATGTAAAAAAATGAAACTAAAAATACAATGACTAGTTTTGAAAAGAGATGAGGCACAGAAGAATTAGTAAATAGAAAATATATCAGAAAAAATTAACCAGAATACATGATTTTTTTCTAAACAAGATCATATGTATCAATTTATTATATTTATAATAGATATCAAAAGTGCTTCAAACTACTTTCTTCCTTAAGTAAATAGCTATACAGAAAAAATTAAAATAATCTTTTACTTCTCTTTTTCAACAACAACAAAGGGGAAAAAAAGAGAATGAGAAAATTAAAGGTGAGTCCAGGATACTCAATATCTAGATAATAGACATTCTGGACAGAAGAGAGGAAACAGAGGGGAAGAAATAATCAAAGAAATAATTCAGTGAATTTTCCCAAAGGTGAGTATCCAAATTGAATGGCCAATACCATGGATATTTGGGGAAAAAAAAAAAAAAACCTACTCCAAGACATAACACAGTCAAATTTCAGAACACTGGGGGAAAATAGAAAATAAAATCTCAGCTTTCAGACAGAAGGGGGACCAAAAAAATAGACCAAAAAAAAAAAAAAAGGGATTTTACACTAGAGTAACATTAGAATTCTCAAGAGCATCTTTAGACATACAAGCCCTCAAAAAATATACTCCCCATGAATTCTTTCTTAGGAGGTTACAGAAGGTTGTGATTCACCAAAATAGCCAAAGGAATCAACTAAAATAAGCTAACCACTATTTACAATAGCCAGGACATGGAAGCACCTAAATGTCCATCAACAGAGGAACGTTTAAAAAAGATATGGTACAAATATACAATGGAATATTACCCAGCCATAAAAAAGAATGAAATAATGTCATTTGCAGCAACGTGGATGGACCTAGAGATTGTCATACTGTGAAGTAAGTCAGAGAGAGAAAAACAAACATCATATGATATCATTTATATGTGGAACCTAAAAAAATGGTACAAATGAACTTATTTCCAAAACAGAAATAGAGTCGCAGATTTAAAAAATAAACATGGTTACCAGGGAGAAAGGGGGTGGGGAGGGATAAATTAGGAGATTGGGATTGACATATACACACTACAATAAAATAGATAACTATAACTAATAAGGGCCTACTGTATAGCACAGGGAACTCTACTCAATACTCTGTAATGACTTATACGGGAAAAGAATCTAAAAAAGAGTGGATATATGTATATGCATAACTGATTCACTTTGCTGTACAGTAGAATTTAACACAACATTTTAAATAAACCATACTCCAATAAAAATTTTTTTTTAATAAAATAAGCTAAAAGTGGAAAGCAAGAAATTGGGTGGAGGAGTCAGTTTTTCAAACTATTTAATACTTGGTACTACGTACAGATATAATTCATAAAATAAAAGGTAAATTATACGGAAAAAAAAAACTCACATGTTGGGAGAAGATACGCATCATGCATATAATCAACCCAGAATTAATATCCAGATTATAGAAGAATGTCAAGATCAAACACCCAATAAAAAAATAAGAAATGATATAAAAACATTCTACAGATAAGAAATATGAATGGCCAATCACATGAAGTTTCTCAATCTCATCAGTTATCAGGGAAACTCAAATTAAAACTACAATGAGATACTCTTTTACACCTACTAGATCAGCAAATATTTAAAAGTCTGACATCAAGACTGCTAGTAAGAATGTGAAACAACAGAAACTTTCATACACTGCTGATGGGATTGTAAATTGGTAGAACCACTCTGGAAAACATTCGTTTAATCTAGCAAAGCTGAAGATGTATTTACCCAACAATTCAGCAATCCCACTCCTAGTTATATTATCCTACATAAATTCTTGCACATGTGTGAGAGAAATGCACAATAATTTTTGCCACAGTACTTTTTTTTATAACCAAAAAGATACTGGGGGCTTCCCTGGTGGCGCAGTGGTTGCGAGTCCGCCTGCCGATGCAGGGGAACCGGGTTCGCGCCCCGGTCCGGGAGGATCCCACGTGCCGCGGAGCGGCTGGGCCCGTGAGCCACGGCCGCTGAGCCTGCGCGTCCGGAGCCTGTGCTCCGCAAAGGGAGAGGCCGCGACAGTGAGAGGCCCACGTACCGCAAAAAAAAAAAAAAAAAAAAGATACTGGAAACAAGCTAAATTTGGAGAAAGGATAAATATGTTGCAATTTATTCACAAAACGAAATATCCTAATAGTACTTAAAAAGGAACGAACTAGAGCAACATACATCAAAAAGCAAGTCACAAAGCAAGACTTGTATGTCTCCTGTATGATTCCATTTATATACTCATAACTAAATATGAATAAGTGGTAAAACTACAAAGAAAGCAAGAGAATGATAAGCAAAACTCAGGACAGTGGCTATCTCTAGGGGGTCAGAGAGGACGGGATCAAGGAAATATAAACGGGACTTCAGTGTAGCTGTATGCGGGTGTGTGTGTATTCTTTTGTAGTATAAAAATTTCATAATAATAAAAATTCCAAACAAAACACAAGGACAAGGGCCTCCGTGGTGGCGCAGTGATTAAGAATCCACCTGCCAATGCAGGGGACACAGGTTCCATCCCTGGTCCGGGAAGATCCCACATGCCGCAGAGCAACTAGGCCCGTGCGCCACAACTACTGAGCCTGTGCTCTAGAGCCCGTGAGCCACAACTGCTGAGCCCTCATGCCACAACTACTGAAGCCCGCGCGCCTAGAGCCCGTGCTCCACAATGAGAAGCCACCGCCACGAGAAGGCCGCGCACTGCAACGAAGAGTAACCCCCGCTCGCCACAACTAGAGAGGGCCCGCGCGCAGCAGCAAAGACCTAACGCAGCCAAAAATAAATCAATTTAATTAATTAATTAAAAAACACAAGGTCAAACCTATAATTGAACAGAATACAAAACTTCCATACATTTTCAATCAAAACACTTAAGTACATTGAGGGTCAGAGAGTTTAAAGACTTGCCAAGAGAATAAGTCTCAAAATTCAGAACTCAAGCTAGATTTGCCTGACTCAAAATTTTATATTCTTCCCTTTTAGAGAACCAAAAAGTTAGCTTGGCTAATTTACAAAATATATGTAAATTTCATTCTCAAATAACAAAATGAAAGGGAGAAATCATTGGAAGTAGAAAATGTCAAAAGTTTTAGGTAACCCTCAATGTAGATGGCAAATATATACATGAAGAAGTGGCACATATGAGAAATGGAATATAGAGGCACAAATCATTTTATTGTGCTTCGCTTTATTGCACTTTACAGATATTACGTTTTGGGGGGGTTTTTTGTTTTGTTTTGTTTTGTTTACAAACTGAAGGTTTGTGGCAACCTTGTGTAAAGCAAGTCTATCAGCACCACTTTTTCAACAGCAATTGCTTCTTGTCTCTGTGTCACATTTTGGTAATTCTCTCAATATTTCAAACTTTTTCATTATTATTTTATTTGTTAATGGTGATCTGTGATCAGTGATCTCTGAGGTTACTATTGTAATTGTTTTTTGTTTTGTATTTTTTCATTAAGCTATGTACATTTTTTTTAGACAGAATACTACTGCACACTTAACAGACTACAGTATAGTGTAAACATACTTTTATAGGCACTAGGAAATCAAAAAATTCGTGTGACTTGCTTTATTGCAATATCCCCTTTATTGCAGGGGTCTGGAATTGAATCCACAGTTGTGCCTGTAGTGGTAGGAATCGACTATGCAGCAATCAGTGCAGCCCTAACTTTCACAGAAGGAAAGGAGAAGGGAGGAACATCTATTGAGGTCCTTCTATGCAAGGGCATTTCACATGCACTATTTTTTAACTCTCTCAACAATGCTATGTGTTATGCATTAACCGCATTTTACAGATAAGAAAAATAAGATTTAGAGAACTAAGAGAGAAGATATTCCTCAGTGGATATTCCCAGTGCCCGATCAGACTCAGGAGAAGCTCAGTCTGCCAAACAGATGAGCATGAATGTTCAGAAGACGAATGCAACAGGGGCTTCCCTGGTGGTGCAGTGGTTAACAATCCGCCTGCGAATGCAGGGCACACGGGCTCGATCCCTGGTCTGGGAAGATCCCATATGCCGTGGAGCAACTGAGCCCGTGCGCCACAACTACTGAGCCCATGTGCCGCAACTACTGAGCCTGCGTGCTGCAACTACTGAAGCCCGCGTGCCTAGAGCCCGTGTTCCACAACAAGAGAAGCCACCAAAATGAGAAGCCTGCGCACCACAAGGAAGAGTAGCCCCCGCTCGCCGCAACTAGAGAAAGCCTGCGTGCAGCAACAAAGACCCAACGCAGCCAAAAATAATAAATATTTTTTTAAAAATAGAAGATGACAGCAACAATATTTCGGACGTTAGGATAACTATACACAAGCGGGGGAAATAAAGAAACCAAAATAAAAATCAGAACGGACAACTTCTTCTCTCTGAAACTGTGCCAAGACTTCTACATCCACCTAATACTCCACCAAATATGAGAGCAAACAGTTGCTTACCTGTGCCCAGGATGGTAAATAGCTGTGTTGATTCCATGAGGATAATGACTACTGAAGCTGAAACAGTGACTCTCTTGATAGCTCTGATTTGTTCCAACACTACATTCAAGAAGGTAAATAAGAAATAAATACCATTAAACCACAGTGAGATACCACTAAATACCCATTAAAATGTTTAAAATTAAAAAGATAGACACCACCAAATACTGTTGAGAACATAAAACTACCAGAACTCTGATAAATTATTAGTAGGAATATGAATGATATAACCACTTTGAAAAAGCTCTGGCAATTTCTTATACAACCAAACTATCCACCCTATGACTCAGCAGCTCCACTTAAAGATATTGACCCAACAGAAATGAAAGCATGTATCCATAAAGACTTGTACAGGGACTTCCCTGGTGGTCCAGTGGTTAAGACTCTGTGCTCCCCATGCAGGGGGCCCGGGGTTCGATCCCTGGTCAGGGAACTAGATCCTGCATGCCTCAAAGAAGATCCCACATGTGGCAATGAAGATCCCACGTGTTGCAACTAAGACCCGGCATAGCCAAATAAATAAATAAATATTTTTTTTAAAAGAAAAAGATTAACTGATTTGGGAAATAATTACATTTGGAAAATCCCTTCACAGCAACACCTAGATTAGTGTTTGATTTAATAACCAGGAGAAAGTGTGTGTACACCAGAGGCTTGGGATTTGGGGAGCCATCTTAGAATTCTGCCTACCACAGTAGGATTTAGCAACTGGAGAAGATGAGCTAAGACCCGGCATAGCCAAATAAATAAATAAATATTTAAAAGAAAAAAAAAAAAAAAAAAGACTTGTACAAGATTAGTCATAGCAGCCTTATTCACAAAACCAGAAACTTAGAGGTCCATCAACAGAAGAATGGATAAACAAATCATGAGTGTTATGGACTGAAGGTTTGTGATCCCCATAGATTGAATGTCTGTATACCCCAAAATTCATATAAGACTCTAATGTCAATGTGATGGTACTTGGAGGAGGAGTCTTTGGGATCTATTAGGTAAGGCAAAAGAAAGGAACCCCCATGAATGGGATTAGTGTCCTTATAAGAAGAGGCTGGAGAGCTAACTAGCTCTCTTTCCACCATGTGAGGATTCAAGGAGAAGTCAGCCGTCTGCAACCCAGAAGAGGGCTCTCACCAGAACCTGACCATGCTGGCACCCTGATCTCAGACTTCCAGCTTCCAGAACTGTCAGAAATAAATTTCTGTTGTTGGTAAGTCACCCAGTTTATGGTATTCTGTTACAGCAACCCAAACTAAGACAAATGAGATATTCATACAATGAAATACTAATCAGCCATAAAAAGAATAAATTACAGATACATGTAAAAATAAGGATGAATCTCACGATAAGCTGAATGAAAGAAGACTTAGACAAAAGAGTACATACTCTATGAGTCCATTAATGTAAATCACTAGAACAGGCAAAACTAATCTATGATGGAAAAAAATTATAAACAGCAGTTGCTCTGAGGGTGGGTGTGGACAAAGATTTACTGGGAAGAGGCATGAGGGAACTTAATAGCATGATGGTAATGTTTTGTATCTTGACAGGGGTATGACTTGCACAAGTGTTCGTCATAACTCACTGGCTGGTACACTTAAGATCTGTGCATTTCACTGTATGCAAATTTTATTTCAAATGAAAGAAAACTATAAGCAAATATTGAACTTGAATTAATGAACTTTAATTAATGATATGCATGCTAAAGTATTTATGTACTGACTCTGAACTATATTAAAAAATAGAACTGATTAATGGCCAGATAGAAATATGGGTCAAAATACGACACAGCAAGAATAGTAAAATGCTAAATAGAATTTAAGTGGAGGTATGTGAGAGTTCACTATAAAAGTCTTTCAACCTTCCTTTTATATTTGCCATTTTTCATAATAAAATGCTAAAAGGAAAAAAAAAGCACCAAAATCCGACACTAAAGCAGAGAAATAAACATTATTTCAAACAGGGCATCCCAAATAAAGTGCATTTTTACCTTACAAGGTAGCTTCTAAGTTCTCCTCGGTAATTGATGACCAAGAGTTCTGCAGACCACTGTGCACTTGCTTTATACTCTAAAAATATCAACCCAGCAATGGCATAGCTCAGATCACCTGCTAAACTAGATGCCTGTGAAAGAGGAGGAAATTAAGTTACTAAAAAGATACTAGATAGAAGTTAACGTGTAATTGAAGGATATTCAAGAAACTAGCCTTGCCAGGTATCCTTTAAGTAAGATAGCCCAGAATTGATCATATGTGAAGAATCATGTAAGCCAAAGTGCCTAGAACTAGACACCCAACTCTAGACCAGCCTTCCCCCAACCACAGGCTGGAACCACAGCAGCCTCTTTGGGTGAGATGTTCCCCTAGTAGGGGAATTTCCGTGCAGACTATACTTCCACTGCAAAAAAAGAAGAAAAAAAAAATACTAATGCTATCATTCCGCCTCAAAGAATTCTACGATTCAGAATTCAGACATAAGCTCTCAAATGTTAATTTCCACTGCCAGTAGTACCCAATGCTAAAAAAAAAAAAAAAAAAAAGAAAGAAAGAAAGAAAGAAAGAAAGAAAGAAAAATGCCTCCAGTTACTTCCGTTTGCCTAATCAGCAATTTAAAGGGAAGGACACTTAAAACACTCACTCAATGCCAGCCTTTTTCTATCAACTAAATACCAGGCTATATCTGCTGAGGATCTGGAGGGCATGTGTACCTCAGCACACATAGCAAAGCGCAAAATGAAGTTTCCCACCCTGAATGGCTCCTCATCGTCTAGAACCGCTCAATAAAGTGGTGCAGCCACACACAGCTGCTAAGCACTTGATGCATGGCTAGTCCAAATTGAGATATGCTATAAATATAGAAATACACGCCAAATTTCAAAGACTTATGACCAAAGAAAGAAAGTGAAATATTTCATTAATCATTTTTACACTGTCATTTCAACATGTAATCATTTTAGATATGTTGTAATAAATAAAATATATCAAATAAATTTCACCTGTTGAACTTAACGTTACTAAAAAATTTTAAATTACACACGTGATCACATATATAGCTCACATTACGTTTCTGTTAGACAATGCTAGTCTAGAAAATAGTAACTCAGCCTACTTAGTTTGCTTTCCCAGAACTTCTATACCAGGAGCCCAATGTACTTTTTCAAGTTTTTCCACTCATTTCTGAACAAAAATCATTCTCTATATCCTTGGTTCTCACTCCTAGCTTCTCATTACAATCAGCTGAAAGCCTTGAAACAAATATTTAAGTCCAGGGCTCACTCAGATCAATGAAGTCAGACTCTCTGTGGGGGGAGCCAGGGCAATCCAGCAATTTGTTTAGTTTTTCTTTTTCTTTTCTTTATAAAGCTTTGCAGGTGATTCTAAGATGCAGCCAGAGTTAGAACCACTGTTCTACCTGCCCCTTTATTTTGCTCACTTGAGGAAGGAGGATACAAAGTAAAGAGCACGAATTCCTGAAAGAGACACTAATTAACTGGATTACCACGGGAAAAGTCATTTTACTTCCTCACAATTTATGCTCTCTAAACTGTAAAATGAGGATAATAAGTACCCAATCTACTCAAAGGGTGTTGTGAATATTAAACAGGAATGTATATCAAAGTCATTAATAAAGTACAAAGCACTATACAAATATAAGTTATTACCACCATTAATTTTTTTCTCCACTCTCCATTTCAGTTTCTATCACTTTAGGGTAACAAATTCTAACTCCTCCCAGGCTGGTTCTGCTGCAAAGGCCCACTGACTTCTTTCCTTCACTGTAACTTTACAACAGCTTTCTGTACCTCTATTTAGTATTTACTTACTACCACCTTATAATAATGGTAGATTATGTCTGGATAGTGCATTACAAAATGCAAAGAATAAATATTTAGCGTACAGATCTCTAACTAGAGCTAAGCATCTTAAGTGCACAGCTTATTATTCTGATTTACATTTATAGTTCCTCTCTCACCACATTCATTCATTCAAGTACCTATACATGAAAGGTAGTCCAAAAAAATATGTTTTCAGTTTAAGGTATGTACATACCGGGGTTATAACAAAGAGTTCACTTCCCATGAGATCAAACACTCTCACAGTTCCCGTGCTTTCAGCATAGGCCAGCAGGGTGCAATCGTAACTCCATGCCACACGTCTCCACTGGGGTTTTGGGTCTTTTGGAACTAGAATGAAAAGAAAAGAAGTGCTTTTAACATTATCAAGATAGTTAATACCTATAGTTCCTGCAGCTAAAGAGAGTATTCAAGTATGACATCATTTCCTAAGGGTCTCTAAAACTCCTGTTCAGTAGAAAAGAACAGCTCCCAGAAAGCCACTTCAAGTAAGAGTGGGAAATGTAAACCGTGACAAGCCTTGCCCCACTTACTTAAGAAGCAAAGTCTACTGACACCAGTGGTCTGCTGAATGCTGAGCAAGCCCTCATCTGGTAAAGGTTCAGGAATGATATACCTCAAAATACTAATGAAATTACGAGAGATCAAAAGCATAAAGATTAAGCAGAAAACTATTACAATCCAGTGAGTTAAGTTCCTCCAAAAGCAAAAAAAAAAAACCTCAAAATTTCAACTGAGATCTTTTAGATATGTATTTCAAATATAGATGGTAAAGAAAAACAAAGTGGGATTATACTGACACAGAATTAGAAAGAGAAAAGAATACATACGTATATTAGGCAACTGAATCAGGAACTGTTCTCAATCAATTACAAAATTATAAGATTTTGAGAATGAACACCTTAATAATCTGACACCGGTATCTTCTTCTGTTCTGAATTTTTCAGTACAACAATAGAAAGGCTACCGGCTGCAAAAGAGAAAGGGGCTGTGAAACTCTAAACTGTTTTAGGTTTGTCTGAGGTTGCTGATGTTTCCTTTGCTCCTGTTTCCCCTTATTAGAATCCCAGAACTGAAGAGCCAGGTAGGACCACCAGTGCCTTCCCTTTACCAGCAAAAATTCCAAATCATTAGGAGCCTCAAGGTGACACCAGGAGTCACGATCAGAACAAACCCAGAACGTAAGCAGGCTGCCTTCCCGCGCAGTGTGCACTTCATTACAACACACGGCCCCTCAGTCAGAGCCTGGATTTAGCCTGAGGATTAATGACTCAGAAATGTTTCTGAAATTTATTGCCTTCTCTCTATTCCTCTGCTAATGTCACAATTCAGGCTTCATCATCTCTGGCTTAGACTCTCATGACAGCCTCCTAATGGGTCTTCCCACCTTCAGGCTCTTCCCCTCTAATCCTTCCTCAACAGTACCCAAAGCTATCTTTGTAAAAGAGAAAGATGAAGAGATCACATCTTTCCCCTGCTTTAAAATCCCTGATGTTTATCCATTTCCAAAAAAATCAAGTCCAAACTCCTCCATATGCATGAAAGGCCCTTCACCAACGGTCCCATCAGAGCTTTCCAATTCACCTCCCCGCCCTTCCTCCATCATACACCTAATAACCCACCAATAACACAACCACCTGGCAAATAAACCATGCATACTCCAGTCTGTGTCTCTCATGCACATTGCTGCTTCTACCTAGAATGTTCATCTCCAATGCTACTCCAAGGGTACTTGTTTGTTAAACCATCTGTGGTAACAAACTGTCACTTCTTCCTTCTTTGACACTCTTCAAAACTGACTGCCCTCCTCTGTGTGCCCCCAAATATGCTGTACAAGTCTCTCATAGTACTTATCACATCAGACGATGTTGTTTACATGATTATTTCCCCCACAAGTGTCTGAGACAATGTCTTACTCAACACTGCCATCCCAGGATCTGGAACAGAAAGTGATTAACGTTTCACTAATGAGCAAAGCCCCAGCCTCTCAGAAAAATCTAGAGTAACGGGGTAAGGTAATGCTAAGGGTTTACTGTTCCTCAGGGACTAACAATTAAACGTGAATTATATAACTGAAGTCTTCTCTCCACCTAACAGAGGTACTGTAGAATTTAAACCCCCCTCATCTCTGCAATATATGTAAAATATGTTCTGTATATGGGAAAAGTATACCAGATGTCAATGAGTTTCTTCATTTTGACTATTTTTCAAAGGTAAAAAGCAAGCCAAAAAAAGCCGAGAGAGGCCCCTGAACACAGAAGGGTCTAGGGAATTTTATTAAAGCCTAACGAAATACTGCATACACTTTGGAAAAGCAATTTTTTAAAGGTGGGAATAAAATGAAGAAAAAGATCAGTTCTCTGTCCTCAGTTTTAAAAAACAATGAAACTTGGAAGTAAACTTAAGCACAAAATGATAAACAACAGAACACTTCAAGACCCACAAATACACAGATGCTACACAAACACCAGCAAGAGGACAATTTAATGCCCTGAAAAATATTCATGTTCTAAAGAAACACAGCAACATGTTTCCACTGTCTCTGTTTTACCTGCGATAACATCTTTCCTCTTCATTTTGATAGGAGGATATATAGATTTATGTACTACCTTCTGTATCTGTCTGAAGTAAGTTCCACCTGAAGGGACTTTGTTTTTACTATTACTTCCAGTTATAACCAGCAGCTCCAGAAAACTCAGCATGTGTTTTGACCCAGATAAAGATATGTTTTCATTACAAGAGAAGGTTTCACACAACAATGTGAAAGTAAAGACATTATCGTCAGATTTTTCCAGCACCCTGTGTGGTTTTGGAGAGGAAAGAACAGCACAGATTTGTACAAAGCCAATGTCAACGGAGTTTCTGAAAAGTATTCAAACAGGCTGATGATAAAGTTAACCAGCAGTGTGACAACTGCCACGTTGCTGGTGAAACCACTTACAGCCGCGCTCATCCTGCACTGGCTGCGGCCCTTCAACCTGCACCACTGCCGAGCTTGCTTCCACCTCAGAGGTCCTGTCAGCGCTGCCTGCTCTGCCTGGAATACTCTTCTCCAAACCTGTCCCTGGCTCCTTTCCACCTTTCACGTCTCAATTTAAATCTTGCCTGCTTAGGCAGTGTGCTCTGACCACCCTGTCTAAGCAGCCTCGAGGTCCCGTTGTTCTTCTCCATTCCAATGATTTCATATCTTTCACAGCTCTTATCCCAAATCAGTATATATTTGCCTACTTTTGATTGTCTGCCTTATGCATTAAACTATAAATTCCAAAACGTCATGTGCTGTGTCCGTATTGTTCATAACTTTATCACCAGCATTTCGTACTCGGCTGGGACACAACAGCACTCAAGTGCTAAAGGAGCACACTTCAATCCAGTGCTCATGTACCCAAATTAGAAATGGAAAAGGGAAAAAATTACAAATAAGGAACACCGGGTTTTATTCTCAGTGCTGCCGTAAAACAGCTGGGTGTGACCATGGGGCGATCACCAAGGGTTCAATGAACACTCTCTCCCAAACATTCTTTGACTTTTACATCAAGAACCAGTGAGCAAGAGCAAACTAGTGGCACTAAGAGCCATGCAGAGGAGCTAAATATGTAAATGTTTGAAATTAAAGTAGAAGATATGAGAAAATTTTTACAATCCTAGAATAAGAAAGGTGAAAGCATACAAAACTTGGAAGTTATAAAGGAAAAAAATGACAAATGCAGTTACCAAAAAAAAAAAATTCACCATGGGAAAAAAAGACACTATAACACATTTAAAAGACAAATGGATTGGGAAAAATATTTGCAACATATATCACAAAGGGTTAACATTCATACTATATAGAAATAATAAGGAAATAGTCAAGTAAGGAAATAGTCAATAAGGAAAAGTCAAATAATCCAAGAGGAACATAGTCAAAAGGATATGATCTAACAATTCACAAACACACAAAAAAATAGCAACTTAACATATCCCCCTACCATATAACTAAACATATGCAAATTGGAAATGAGAAGCTTTTTTTCCCTCTGCCTAACCTGATGAATATTTTAGAAACAGGTAACATATGGTGCTGACAATGGAGAAAAGAAATAGCTTTATAATCATACCTTTTACATGGCTGTATAGTAAGTATAACTTTCAGGAAGGAAATATGGCAGTAGCTACATTTTGTATACTACACCCATGGACAAACAGGATGTCTTTTCCAGTGCTGTTAGAGGGGGAAAGGGACAAAGACGGGAAGAGAAAGAATAAAACAAGCCACCGTACACAATCTAAATTTCTACTAAAAGGGGAATAGATAAATAAAACGTGGTTCACATTCTCACAATGGAACACTGTGGCTTCATTTAAAAGACTGGATTACACCTGTGCACACTGACTGGGAAAGACATCCTCAATACAGTAAGTGCGGGAGCAAAAGCTGAAGAACAAAATACATAAGATGATCTTGTTTTTTTACCTAAAAAAAGTCAATCCATCTATGTACAGGTTCATATAAGCAAAGAAGGCTTTATATTAAACCATTAATGTAAGTTTCTATGAAGAATGCAAATTGAGATGATAAAACAATCTTTTTGTTACTTCTGCATTGTTTGAATTTGTTCAAAGTATGTACTGCTTTTGTAATTAAAAGAAAAAAAAAAAAACAATCCAGAGTAACTACTTTCAGACGAGGCTGCCCACCATAGCCTAAAAAAAGAGACTAAGTTAGGAAATTTTATTTGAATTTTAAATAATGTCCATAAATTTTGCAAATGTGATGAAATCTATGAATCCACTGATCTTAGACGGTCAATAAACCTAAAGCAGGAAAACTAGAAAAAAATCAAGTCACATGATAACCAAATTTCTGAAATCAATGAAAAAGAGAAAATCTTAGAAGCAGCTAGAAAAAAAAAGACACATTACCTACAGAAACAACAGCAATGACTGCTGATTTCTCATCAAAACAATGCAATGATATCTTTAAACAGCTGAAAGAAAAAAAAAGGTCAACCTGGAATTCTATATCCAGAGAAAATATTTTACAAAAATGAAGGCAAAAATCAAAGATGGTTTCAGACCAACAATAAGAGAATTTATCAACAGACCTGCATTACAAGAAATATTAAATAATTTCTTCAAGTTGAAGGAAAACACTATCAAATGGAAACTTTTACAGAAAGAAAAAGTTGAAAAGTAACAGAAATGGAAAATAGAAGGAAAAATAAAACATTTACCCTTGTTTTTAATTCCTTAAAAAGTTACTTGACAAAAATAATAATATAAATAATATATTGTAGCAGTTTAGCATTTATAAAAAGTTTGACAACAGTACAAAGGAGTAGGAGGAAATGGATGTACACTGTGTAATAAAATAATTTTTAAATGCACATTGTAAACCGCAGAACAAATGCTAAAAGGAAACAGAGAAGAGATAGGACAAATAGAAAAATAAGAAGGTAAAACCTAACCAGTCCAAAAACTGCATTAACTGTAAATGTTCTATTAATCTCCAAAATATAAAAGCAGCTCATGCAGCTCAATATTAAAAAAACAAACAACCCAATCCAAAAATAGGCAGAAGACCTAAATAGACATTTCTCCAAAGAAGATACACAGATTGCCAGCAAACACATGAAAGGATGCTCAACATCACTAATCATCACTATGGAGAACAGTATGGAGGGTCCTTAAAAAACTAAAAATAGAACTATCATACGACCCAGCAATCCCACTACTGGGCATATACCCTGAGAAAACCATAATTCAGAAAGAGTCATGTACCGCAATGTTCATTGCAGCTCTATTTACAATAGCCTAAGTGTCCATCGACAGATGAATGGATAAAGATGAGGCACATATATACAGTGGAATATTACTCAGCCATAAAAAGAAACGAAATTGAGTTATCTGTAGTGAGGTGGATGGACCTAGAGACTGTCATACAGAGTGAAGTAAGTCAGAAAGAGACCTAGAGACTGTCATACAGAGTGAAGTAAGTCAGAAAGAGAAATAGAGACTGTCATACAGAGTGAAGTAAGTCAGAAAGAGACCTAGAGACTGTCATACAGAGTGAAGTAAGTCAGAAAGAGACCTAGAGACTGTCATACAGAGTGAAGTAAGTCAGAAAGAGACCTAGAGACTGTCATACAGATAAAGCAGAAACTAACACATCATTGTAAAGCAATTATACTCCAATAAAGATGTTTAAAAAAAATGTAAATGTTCTAAACATTACAATTAAATGACAGAAATTGTCACACTGAAAAAAAAGCATGACTCAAATTATATGCTTTCTATAAGAGATGTACATTTAACACAGATAAATGAAAAATAAGAGAAAAAATATGTCATGCAAATGCTAATCATAAAAAAGCTAGAGAGACTATAATAATATTAGACAAAATAGAATCCAGGACAAAGAGTATTACTGGAGATAGAAAGGGACATTCCATCACAGTAAAGAAGCCATTTCATCAAGAAGACAAAATAATACGTGTAGGCACCTATAAACTAGAACCCCTAAATACATAAAGACTGACAGAACTAAAGGGTAAAATAAAATACACAATTATATTTGGAAATGTCAACCCTCCTCTCTCAGGAAATGACAGAACAACTAGACAGAAAATCAGCATATATAAAAATGTGAACAGCTCTAACCCAACTCAATGTAACAAACATTGTAAACCACGATACCTAAAAACTGCACCATATGCAAGAATCAAATTCTTTTGAAGACAGACCATATGCTGGGCCATAAATCAAGTCTCAATAAGTTTAAAAGGTTAAAATCATATTGAATATGTTCTCTGACCACAACAGAATTAGATATCAATAACAAAAATGCTTATATTACAACAAGCTTAAATGCTTACAGAAGAAAAAAAGGTTTAAAGTCAGTGATCTAAATTTCCATATTCCATCTAGACAAATATAAACAAATTAAATCTAGTAAGCAGAAGAAAGGAAATAATATAGATAAAAGCAAAAATCAAAAGAAAACAACAGAAAAAGCAATCAAAACCTATTTTTATTGAATATTAATAAACTGATAAAACTCTGGCCTGATCAAGAGAAAAGAAAGAGAACACAAATTACCAATATCAAGAACAAAAGAGGGACATCACTACAGGTCTGACAAACAATAAAAGGATAATAAGGAAGTACTACAAACAACTTTAAGCCAATATATGCTAAAATTTAGGGGAAAATTCCATTAAAAAGACTGGAACTGAAAGAAGAGGAAATTGACATTTTAAAAAGCTTTATATCTATTTTTAAATTTTAATTAGGAATTAAAAACCTACTCACAGGGGCTTCCCTGGTGGCACAGTGGTTGCGCGTCCGCCTGCCGATGCAGGGGAACCGGGTTCGCGCCCCGGTCCGGGAGGATCCCACATGCCACGGAGCGGCTGGGCCCGTGAGCCATGGCCGCTGGGCCTGCGCGTCCGGAGCCTGTGCTCCGCAACGGGAGAGGCCACAACAGAGGGAGGCCCGCATACCACAAAAAAAAAAAAAAAAAAAAAAAAAAAAAAACCTACTCACAAAACTCCAAGTTTCACTGGTGAATTCTATCAAACAATTAAGAAATAATTCCAATTTTACACAAACTCTTGCATAAAACAAAAAAAGAAGGAACACTTGTCAACTCATTATTTTGAGACCAGCGCTACTCCAATTCCAAACCAGAAAAACATTACCAAAAAAAAAAAAAAAAAAATCTATAAACCAATAGCTCCATGAACATAGATGTAATAATCTGCTACCTATGTTATACACAATTATCTGCACAAAGGCCTAATGATGGTTCTACCATGCTTGTGAAATCAAGTGTAACACTGAGGTACTTACTCCTCAGAGATCAAATTTATGGCACTTTCTGGATAATTTGGATGATTGGGAGACCTACATCTTAACACTCAGGAAGTTATCCAGTAAAAAAAGATCATAGAAGATACTTCGGAAAGTTCTTCTTGAACTTCAACCTAAAAGACTTAACAATCTATCTTTAAGTGAAGAAAGCAGATTATAAAACATTTTCCTTTCACAGAGCATATCTATAGTAACAAGCACTTACAGAAAAATGTCTGAACGAACAGATCATGAGATGTTAATAGTACTTATCTCTGGATAGTATGCTTATTTTTATTTTCTACTTTTTGCTCATTCTTAGTTTCTAAAATTTTTACTGAGAATGTGCATTATTTTTTCAACAGGAAAAAAATTTACTGAAAGTTATGAAAAGAAATAGTTGCCATATAACCTGAGGCTCCTGAATCACAGTTCAAGAATGAAATGTTTCATTTCAAACTCTGGGTGCTTCAGACAGTCTGTGCTTCCCAACCTTTTCCATGTCAAGACACACGTAGAATATCATGTTTGTATGGCACCTCTGGGTAAACTGATGAGGTTGCTGGAAACTGGAGGCAACCAGCCTGAGCTCAGGCTGTCAGAGGGCCACCGGGCCACTGGAGGGCTCATGGGACCTCAGCCCACCTACACTAGGCAAGCTGCTGCTCAGCATTAGGAAGCTCTGGTTTCCGGAATCTCAAAATCAGAAATACGAGAAAAGTCTCCTCATTAACATAGTACAGCTCTGAAAATGTCTAATGCCATGTGCTATTTTTAGGTCACTATTCAAGATAGAAAGAGAAGACTGAATTACTATTTATGGCCTGGCAAACAGCCAACAAGTTGCAATCCGCATTTAAAACATCCTCAAACAGCATATATTTTATAAAACAATAACTGAAAAATACCAAAGTGGAACCAAATGGCTCCTATTTCAGTTTGCAGACTACGATACGTAGTTTCAAAAACGCGTTAACAACAATCCGGCTCCTTCTCTCCAGGCAGACACAGGAAATATCATTTGGCATATGAGAGTTATTCCCATAAAGATGAGTTAGATAATAAGCAAATGATCACTACCTCACATTACATGAAATGGAAAGAAGCCATTAATGCAGCATTAAAGTCATAAATCCACACATTCAGAAGCCAACAAAATAAAACATTAGTTCTCAAAGTATTATTACCTCACTCATGCTGCCACGTTAACTGTACACGGTAAAAGCTCCAACAAATACTACAATTTGTGTAAAATACAGAAGGGGTAATCTTCCCAATTTCATGTTAACTTACAGATTTCTCAGTTTACTTACTGATTCAGGGTAGGGTCTAATGTCAAAGCTCAAAGGGGCTGTCTGTCTGAATCACTCCAACATTCTGAGCACACTTCTCAGAAGCCCACTGCAGGCTCCCCTAGCCCTCACCCAACAAAAGGGAAGCACTGGGAAAAAAGGCAATTGAATACCCCCAAATTATTCTTCTCAGAACTTCTTGATCCTTATACATTATTTAAGCCAAGCCTGGTCCACTTTAATAAGTGCTGGTGAAAAAAACTATAGGAAGCAAATTCAGAAAATGCTAAAGCACCAAGGTTTAGAAATTCACAAAAACTACTCCCCTTCGATTTATTTTCAAAAAGATACTAAGCAAACACAGCTTCCTACCTACTCTTGTTGTTCTAATTGTGGTATGTATACACACCTGCATACAACAGGAATAAAAAACAGTAAATTACCCATAAACTTATATATGTCTATATATATGTACATAATACATACATATGTGTATGTATTATGTATATATATACTCATACATACACACACACACTCATGAACTTACAAAATTAACTCACAAGAAACAAGCAAATACACTTTTTCATAGATTCATTCATAAAAATCTCTTTAATAGTTCCCAACTACCATTATCCACTTGATACGGTCAAAAACTGTGTGCCTGCTATGTGTCAGACACCATGCTAGGCACTAAGAATGGAAAAAAAAAAAGTTGAGGAAGGCAGAAGCCCTGTCTTCAATCTAATTAGGAATCAAACAAGCAAGTCAACAATTTAAAAAGGAAAGATGAGGCTAAATGAAGTGACATAGGTACAAAAAGTCCTACAGAAACATTAAGAAAAATGCACAAATCATGAGGAAGAGGGCAAGAAAAAAAAGGTTTCCAAAAAAAGCTGATGCTTGAACTAAAACATGCAGAATTAATTAATTAAATATAAAGGTGGGAGTTTCTAGGCTAAAGGAACCATCTGTACCAAGGCATGAAAAGTACAACGGTGATGGAAAACTGCAAGCTACTTTATCCTAGATCACAGGATGTGTGGCAGGGGTATCTTACAGGACAGACACCGGCTGACTTGTGTCCTGAACTAGAAAATATGAACTGCATTCTATAGTCAACAGTGAACAACTGAAAGATTTTAGGCAGAATAACAGTAATAGTAACAGTAATAATAGCTTAATGCCTCCTAAGTACTTAGTATGTCAGACATTACGCTAAGAGCTTTTTTTTTTGCGGTACGCGGGCCTCTCACTGTCGTGGCCTCTCCCGTTGCGGAGCACGGGATCCGGACGCGCGGGCTCAGTGGCCATGGCTCACGGGCCCAGCCGCTCCGCGGCACGTGGGATCCTCCCGGACCGGGGCACGAACCCGCGTCCCCCGCATCGGCAGGCGGACTCTCAACCACCGCGCCACCAGGGAAGCCCGCTAAGAGCTTTATATATATTAGCTCACATCATTTTTCCACAACCCATTCTATAAGATTTTGCCTGTATCACAGATAATTGAGGCTCAGAGAGGTAACTTGTCCAAGGTTAATATTTAGGAAGCAGCGGAGCCAGACCTGAAGGGTAATCTTGATAGCATTCTCAAGGAAGAATGATCAATTTGACAAGCAGGGTAAAGTAATGATAAGTGAAGGGCATATAGAAGAAAATCTTGTCAGGAGACTTTTGTAAGAAACCAAGTAAAAAAAATGTTAAGAGCCTGAACCAGGGCTGTGTGGCTGAAGTGCACAAGCAGGAAGCAAGAGCCACGTAAACAGATTCCCAGGACTTGGTGAAGTTCAGAGAAGGGGAGGCTTCTCCGCTGGGTCACTCAGTGTAAGTGCAAAGAATTACTTCTCTCTCTCTCCCCTGATGGGCTATAAACCCTTAAATCGAGGTAACCTGTGTCTTATTCCTCATTGTAAACAGACTGCCTAGGATAATAGTGTCTGGCATATGGTGGCAACTAAATAAATATTTGTCAAAGCAAGAAAGAAGGGAGAGAAGAAGAAAGAAGAGAAACTGTCTAGGTTTTTGGCTTGGTACAGATAATGGTACCACTGACCAGAGTACTGAGGAACAGGGTTCTCCAAGTAACAGAACAGAAGGAACAGATGTTAAGAAGGGGAGGTAAATTTATATAAATATGTAGGAAATTTCACATTTGCTTTTAAGTGACAATATACACTATACGTAAAGCTAACTCCATAAGAACTCTATTACTAGTTTATCCACTAGTATACGTGGAATTGTACAAGAATAACGATTCTGACATACTAATTCTATTAGTATGTCACCATTTATATGGGACTGAAAACATGTTTAAAATATTTGATTTTAAATCTTCTGAACACATCTGGACAGCTGAGAATGAGAAAAATGAGAAGGAAACTGGCCCTAGGCCACTAATGTTGCATTTGACCAGGAACTTAAGACCAGCCAGCGGGAATCCTCTGTCTTACCACCATTTTGTAGATTTCAAAACTACCAATGCCTCCCTTCTCCTTGCTCTTTCACTGTTGATTACTTATTCTACGCTAATGCTGCTTTAAGATAAGATATGTATACTATGTTCTTCCAAGTAAATGAGGAAAAGTCCATGTAAAGCATTAAATGCAGTGCCTGGCACACAGGAAGGACATGACAAGGGGTTGTCATCACCACAATGACCATGATTATCATCATGATGATTCCTACAACTACTCTACTGTTAAAGTAACACAAGGTCAGACAAATAGAACTGGAGGTCCTGTAAATAAAACATAAGTAACAGATTCATTTACCAACAGTACCCACTTAATTATTCTCCTCCCATATGGTTCTCCTACCTTTTCATACACGGCTCCCACAGATCAAAACACTCCCCCGTCTTCTCCTCCCTTCTACTCATTCTTAAGGTTGCTTTCCAAAACTCACTTTTTCTCAACAATCTCATCTCACACCCCTGGGTAAACTCTCACTCTGCTCTGTATTCTTCCTTCATCAGATTTATCAAAGTCTGTAAGGATATAGTTGAGGGTCTACATGCCTCGTGAGGTAAGTGGCCATGCCTTTTTGCTCACAATCATACCCCTAGGACCCAGAAAAATGGCTCACATACATAAATGATACTCAGTAAATTTTTGCTGAGTCGTATGTCAAACAATGATCAAATCCCAGATTATTTTTACTAGTCTATAACTGACCAACTCCTAACATATCTACAAATTATTTTCTGCATTGAATTCAAAATAAAAGACTATAGACACTTACAAATACTTTATCCCAAAACTGGCTTAGACTTTTGTAAAACAGTTTCAATTTCAAATCTCTCCAAAATTCAGATCTTAAAGCAAAACTTTACAGAATAGAAATCAGTTAAGATGCTTTAAAATTATTTTAATAAAGTCATAATAATCCTTGTCAATAAATAGTATCTATTCTGACTTCTAAGAAATATTAACTGCTGGGACTTCCCTGATGACTCAGTGGTTGAGAATCCGCCTGCCGATGCAGGGGACATGGGTTCAATCCCTGGTCCGGGAGGATCCCACATGCCGTGAAGCAACTAAACCCGTGCACCACAACTACTGAGCCTGCGCTCTGGAGCCCATGAGCCACAACTACTGAGCCTGCATGCCACAACTACTGAAGCCCACACGCCACAACTACTGAGCCCATGTGCTGCAACTACTGAAGCCCGCACGCCTATAACCCATGCTCTGCAACAAGAGAAGCCACCACAAGAAGCCCGGGCACCACAACAAAGAGTAGCCCCTGCGCACCGCAACTAGAGAAAGCCCGCGTGCAGCAACGAAGACCCAACGCAGCCAAAATAAATAAATAGATAGATAGATAAATAAATAAATGAGTTTTTTTTTTTTAAAATTAACTGCCGCAGATTTGAATTTTTCATTTTTTGACTCTTTTGGAAACTCTTACCTTGACATTTCCCAATAATAGATGTAAAATCATCTTTTGCAGACCTGCAAAATATATGTAAAATTAAGACAACAGTTTTGCCATAACAACACTACTGTGTAGTACTATAAGACATCACAAACACTTACAGACCAGACAACTTCTCTAGACAACACTAAATCATTCCTTCTCTCATATAGATGGTTTTGTGCCTCAAGTAAGACCCTTTCATTGGTGACAATCTTTTCTTCCAACCTTCTTATTTCACTAGGAACATAGCTACATTATGAATCTAGTGATACAAGCATAAGTGATTTTAAGCACAGTCTTTTCATACAATAGAGATGCCTGGACCCTATCCCCAAAGGCTCTGATTCAGTAAATCTGGGATGGGGCCCAAGCAAAAATACTTTTTTTAAAGCTCCACAAATTGAAAGAACCACTGGTCTATATCATATTACAGAGTTTAATCACTTAGGGAGAAAAGTCTTGTTTTAACAAGTCAAATAGCTTCAACAAGTGACCATCTTTATATTAGCGACCTACTTAATATCTGTGATATTGAAATATATACTAAAGTATTCTAATTATTATATCTTCAAAAATGAAAACTGGTAAACCTTCTAGAAAAGAATTTAGTAATAATTATCCAAAACTTTAATGTCCATAGTATTTGATCTAGCAATTTAAGTTCTACAGAGTTATCCCTAGGAAATAATTACAGATATCAAGGCAATTAATGCAGCCTAAGTTATGAAAGAGAAAAATACAGCCAGTATAAAGAGATTAATTATTAGATTTTGCTATATATAATCACTGAAATATTATGCTATTATGATACGTGACATGGAAAGATGCTGACAATATATTAATTTTCAAAAGTTATCAAGAAAAAGGTATCAAATAGAATGTAGAGCATCATCTACATATATATATGTAGTATACATCTACATATATTTTTTTTTACACACACAGAAAAGTGTCAAAGAACATATACCAAATGTTGACAGTAGACAACTTTGGACAGTAAAATTTGTTGTTCTTCTTTCATAATTACTTAACTGTATTTTCTAATATTTGTAAAATAACTAAGCATTACCTTTAAAACAAACTTTACAGACTCTTTAAGATTTTTAGCCATTTATTAAAATATTATAACAAAATCCAGTTACAAATATGGAAATAAATTTCCTCAAGAAATTGGACTATTAGGCCTCTATGTGGACTAGAGCAGAAAGGACATGATCTCTGAAGTGAACTTGACCTGATTTCAGCTCTCTGTGTAACCTGGACAAAATATTCAACATGATTTCATTTTCCTTTCAATAACACAGGATAAGTAACAGCAACTTCACAGCTTTGGGAAAAGATTAAATGAGACATTACATATAAATTAGCACGAACTAGACGAAAGTAAATGTTCATTACTTTCATCCTTAATATAATCACAAATAATAGTTTGCTCTTTTTGCTGGAAAAGGGGAGGGAGGGAGGGAGACATAAATTTGTTTTGTCGAAACTTCACGGAATGTATTCACTTAAGATAGATGAGCAAACTGGGGGAAGGAGGTGCCTTTTTTATAAGAGTCCCCTATTTTAATTCTTTTTGTTGTATTCCGTGATGGTTTCTAATTAGTTCCCATATTTATAACATATTACTTCACTATCTAAGAGTAAAAGAAACATATATTAACCACTGATAATCCATAACCACCACCAAATTACAAATTAAAGTAGCAATTCACAAGTCATTTTTCACCCATGTGAGCGCCACAAACAAGCAGGCTGAGTGCGCCATATGAGAACGAGCTATTGGAGTCATTTGCCGCTCACTACAGAACTAAAGTCGGGGAACAGCAGCCCCAGTCCTATCCTGCAAAAGGCTGAGCTGTCTCCTAAACTAAAGTGTGTTTCAGCTTTGCATGTTTTCCACAAAAACCATTTCACATTTATAACTGCTTCCTAACACTGAGTAATAACCCCAGATACTGTAATTATCTCTCATATTCTAATCCAATCCACGAATATTTACTGAATACTGGGTGCCCCACTACTATTACTTCCGGAGCCAACCTGGATTCTGTGTGCTCTTCACTGTGGTAGAGAAGACACGTCCGCGGAAGAGAGAACAAACGTCTTCAATATTATTCAGGCACAGCCACTATTCATAGCATTGACTTTGGGGATCTACCTTGCCCTTTTTCTTTGCTCACCAGCCCACATCCTTGCTCAAAGACACTTCCTTTCAGGTTACTGCAAAGTAAGTGTGGGTGTCTATTTTCAACAAAATTAACTGAGTGCCAACTCCGAGCAAGTCGGCCGGCTTGCCCTGTAACGCCCTCCCGGCATCTGCTTCCCCATCCCACTTGCAAACACACCATTTACTCATTAAACATAAACTAAGCACCTATTACATCCAAGGAAATATACAAGTCCTAGGAAAAAAGGACAGCCCGTGCCTCCAAGGAACACACAGTATAATGGAGCTGTAGACTTCAAATCCCATCACTTGAGTTTCAAGCAAATGGCACCCCCTGGAGTTGTGCAAAGCAGTGGCCCTAAATATACTGGGGGAAATCCACATATAGGCATATGGGCATAGATGGCTAAAAGGCATGATCAAAAGGTAGTATAGATCTGTAGATAAGAGCATAAACAATGAAGCTACGATGGCTGATTTCAAATCCCTGGGCAAGTTATTTAACCATATTGTGCCAGATTCCTTATTTCTAAAACAGAGAATAGTTATACCTACCTCACTGGCCTTCTGCAAGGATTGAGTTAACACATGTAAAACACAATGGTGGATGTTAAAAAACAAACAAACAAACACAGTGGTGCCCAAAACTGTTAGCATTACCTTATCATTAAGTATAATAAATGTGTTAATTATTATAGGAACAGAAGGGATCAGCACCTAACCAATGCGGGGGAGGAGGATCCACTGGGAATGAGTTCCTGTAAGGCTTCCTGAGAGAGGTGACTCTTCACCATACCAGAGTCTTTGCATATAATAAGTTACAAAGCTTTTTGGCAAACTACAGACCAGATGAATAAGATCCTGATGGGCATCACTTCTGTTGCCCAGAAATCGTCCCTCACCACTTAATCTCAAATGCATGAGTGAATTCCTAAAGAGCTGGATATAGGTATTAGTTTTATAAATATTATTTTACACACTAGCAATCCAGTAGCAAATGCTCTTATAAAAGCAAACAATTATTTTTTCTTTTCATCACAGTTTTTATTAACAAGTTCCAGAAACCCTTTGTCAAACTCTACTTCACAAGCCTAAACATCAATTCCATCCCCACATGCATGTGCCAAACTTAACACCTAAAATCATTCCATGAATGTTCTCATTTCATGGGAAGAAGATGGAATTTTGATTACCATCTGCTGTTCATAAAGAAGTCACAGATGAGCACATTTCTCCAAAAAAAAAACATTTGACATCACTGCAGCAAATGGAGTAGGAAATGCTAGCCCATTTCTATGAACAATATCAGTTCAAACACTGAGCCACCTGATGCTCACTGTTGCTCTTAGAGAGAAGGGCCCTGCCTGTTTAAGCCATGCCAGATGAAGAAATGAAGTTCTGAAAGGCTGTCATTACTGCCAATCATTTCTATCCTGATAGATTTAAGAAAGATTACGGAGCCTCCCAGTCTGAAGTTGGTGCCCCAATGGGGTCAAACCCTCTTGTCTACTCCCCCAAAAGTTGAGGGGTCCAGTTCCATTTGGATAAATGGAAAAAGAAATTTCACAAGCAGAAAGCTAAAACCAGTGTGCTAACAACTGAATGCTCATTAATACTAGTTTTAGTCAATAATAAAGTAGTAGAAAAAACTTTTGACTGGTATCTAGGCATCCTGAAATTTCTGCCTCAGTGCTTATCTTTTAAGACTCAAGAGTTAGGGCTTCCCTGGAGAAAGGAGTAGCCCCCACTTTCAGAGATGCAACACATTTGGCTTGCTGCTGATAGTTTCCCAGAAAATAAACTAGTTTTCTGAAATTAGTTGCTATTGTTGCTATTTCTTTCACAACTGATATACTACTTAAAGATGAAGTACATGGAAATCCCAGCTTAGAGACTTCTAGATGTGTGTAATGCCCCTGATGTCTCACGAGAACAGAGAGTATCACTGGTCTCAAGTAACATGAAGCCTTAGTGTTTTGCAAACCTATATTCCATCTACAGCTTTATGCCAACAAGTAAAGCAACCTCTACTTTTTGTATACCTTCCTGAGCATCTGCTTAGCTGTCTTAGCAGTAACTGGTCAAGCAAGAGTGATTTTCACAGTTCTGGAAGATATGCCTTTGTCTACTGAGAAAGTAAAATTTCTCAGGAGACAGCCGAGTGATCTGGGGAAGTAGAAGGCATGCTCTGAGAAAGCATCCTTCATCCTTTAATTGGCATAAGTTGGTGCTTGACACCTTACAAAATTATGTGAGTTAATAATAAAATTCCTTTAAATATACCCCCTTTAAAAATCTTAGTTCTCATAAATTAAGTAAAACTTTTCTCAAGGGAAATTTTGAATATGAATAATATTAACAGTTACCTGATCTCCACACACTGATCTTGAACAGCAGCCAAAAGTTTCCCATTGCTTTCATGGGAGAGAAAGAGAAACAAATTCCAATATGAGTATTTGCAGCCGTCTTCACCACAGATGGAATCATTTTAAGAAATTAAAATCATTTTCAAATTTATTCATATCTTTAATTATCCAACTTTTGACTATAATTAGATGAGTATATAGATACAAAAAGCATACAAAATAATTCAATACAGTTGAAATAATACATTTAAACAATACTAATCGTATGTGGCACAGGGAATTTATATACAATAAAAATCGAGACTGCAAAGCCATAAGGACCCCAAAATTAATATCCATAATGGAACTTAAATGGTTACCCAGGCAGAGGAACATTATGTGAATTTTATGCATCCTTACCTTGCAAGTACCAAATGCCAGTTCACCTCTTTATTAACCAAACGAACCAGTCCATCAGGGAGCAAAAAAGGTGCAGGGCTGAAACCACAACACATCAGCTAACTTAACATCTAATCATGGAAACCACATATAAGTAGGTAAACATCATAAATAACATATAGATCTATGGCGAGCGATAAGGATTTTTTTCCATTAGAATATAAAAACTGAATACTGGCAAACCCAAAACCAAAAGTTACTAATTGGATATCTGAAACTTGACCACATACATTTCTCTATTTCCACAAAAACCTGGTGATATGGTCAATGAAATAAATTTTTTATTTTTTCTAAGGAAAAGATACTGAGGGTGCCAGTAACATAGCAGAATGAGCTTATAAGAAACCCCTCCTTGGGAGGGAGGGAGATGCAAGAGGGAAGAGATATGGGAACATATGTATATGTATAACTGATTCACTTTGTTATAAAGCAGAAACTAACACACCATTGTAAAGCAATTATACTCCAATAAAGATGTTAAAAAAGAAAATTCGAAGAAATGTTTGACATCTTTGCAAAAAAAGAAACCCCTCCTGCAATGCACACCTAGAAATTCTGGCTCAACTCTAATGAAAACAAATTCTAATGTACAGCTAAACTCACAAGAAAGAGATCTCCAGGAACTACAAATAGAAAGAGAACTGAAAGTCAGAATTGCGTACAGGACAAAGAGAGGAACATAACTCAAAACGGGAGTTAACGCCTGGGAGAGGAAACAAGCTGTGGGCCACAGGAAGGACAGCAGCTGGAGGTGAGACTCCTGCAAAGGCCAAGACTCTCAAATGGCAGTGCTATCAGAGAAAGGAGAACTAGACAAACGTCACCACGGGCCCAGGGAGACCTTCCAGAATCTCGTCTCCGCCTGAAATTCTGGTCTGTGGGAGGATGGGAATGAAACCTATGAAAAAATCAAAACCCCAAGCTTTCACTGAATGCAAGATTGGACTGCGATGTCACTTTACTCATGTGACACAAGATGCCCAGGCATAAGCTCACGATAGCATCGTTCACAAAATATATAAGGAAATGATCCACCATACGTGAATCAGGAGATAAATCAGAGGAGTAACACATGAGGAAATCAAGAAAATAGGTGGAAAAGAAGCAGAAAGAAAATAATTTGACTGGGGCATGGGGACAGGAAAATGAAAAAAAATAATAAAAACACGAAATAGGATAAAAAATATTAGTAATTTACATTCAGTATTTTCATGTTCATTTTTAAAACATAAAATATTTAATGCCATCAGATAGTTACAGAAATAATAAAGATGAAACATGCACGTGAATGATACAATCAACATGAGAATGATAATTCCCTCTGGAGGGGAAGGGTGGGGCAAAGGTAGGGCAGAGTGTGGGGAAAGGACTTGAGCTGTAACATCTTGCATACAAAGAAAAACAGGGCTATCTGAAGCAAATACGGCAGAAAAGCAAGAACTGCTTTAATTCAGATGTGGACAGAAATCGTAACAGGTTTATTACATTATTGTCTGTAATTCTCAGTCTGTTTATAGTATTTCATGATTGAAAGAAAAAAACTTGAAAAGAAAAAGGCTCTTGAAACAAATATTGGCACCAAAACCTTTTAGGTACAATTATCATAAACTCAAGAGCAAAAAACTCAACTACAAGCTTTTTGAAAGAAACATACCACAAGGAAGACGAGATAATCACCTCACGGTGTGCTCACTGAGGGTCTGTACACTGATCAACGTGGCCAATGCAAGGAAAGGGACTTCTTGGGAGAAACATACCTCCTGATGCCTGATCTTAAGGTGTTTACGCATTGGACAAGGTTTGTATCAGAGGGAGCTCCTGGAAGTCCTCCTTCTTAACAAATAACAAAAGGACTTACTGTCAAGGAGTAACCCAAACAGACGTATCTTCTGCCATCCCTATCCAAGGGTGCTCAGCACTAGCAAGTGTAGCCCGGTGAGACCAGGAAAAACAGCCTACCTCTTACACTCCCCTCCCCACTACTACCCTCTCACTCACTCAGTTCTCTATCACACCCCACACCTCCAAAAATAAGATAAAATTCAATACGAAATTTAATTTATGCACGCGCACACGCACACACACACACACACACACACACACACATACACACACACACAGTAAAAGCAGAAAAGCACTGGAGCTAACCTCAGAGAAGAGCCAAAGGTCCCTCTTATAGAACTAGAACTCTATTATCTCTGGAGCTTTTACGATTAGATGTCCTTGAGTAAAAAGCAATCTGTGGTAAATAATTCTACAAAACAATTCCTACACATGCATCTTGGTCAGAATAATCATTTCATTGTTCCTTTTAAAGGTGAATATTAGAGCCAGGCCTAAAAACACACTTAACATTCAAAAGACTTAAGAAGTTCCCAAGAACTGAAACCTAAAGAACCTTCTCTGATGCATAGCAACTGAATGAATATTGACCACAAGAGTCGATATAACAATAAGAACAAAAAGGTTTTTAAAAAGATACACAAGCACAGATCCATCATGTGGGCATTCAAGATAAGGCTGAGAACACTCAGAGAAAGCAGAAATTGTTATGAGATATTCTTAATAATGACTAAGGGATCAAAAAGTACCCTACTTTTACTGAGAGATCTTGTCAGGGTAAGCCAAATGTTTGAAAGGTCTATCGTATAAATTGGGTTCACCTGAATGTCAGTATCCATATCACAATCTGGGATTCAATTCTGAAAACTTAAATCATAAATTCAAATAATATTGTTTGTATTTGCTGTTCATACTGTTTCTCTGAAGAATTCATGACTCACCTGTACCAGATATATTGGCTTAAAAATAATAAACGATCTGTAATAAAAAGAAACAGCAAAGCCAAATATGAATGAGCTATTCTTTAGGAATCATTTTCAATATTAGATTTATTGATAATAAATCTAAAATATACTGTAGACTGAGTCATCACAAAACAAAACAAAACATGGAGAATACAACTCTTGACAAGAATAAATATAATCTAATATACACTATAACTTTTACATCATATATTGGTTTATATTAAGTCCCACGTTTGTGTTATTCAAAGAACTTTGAAGTATTTCCTAACAGTACAACAAGTAAAAGTGGTCTGAGATGCTAAATTTCTCCTAAGAGACTTTAATAAAACCATGGAGTAGAAGTCATAGTAATCACCCATTAAAACCTAAGTATTTGTATAAAGGTTAAGATACCATTTTACACTTTATAGCGAAGACTTAAAAAATAATAATATTGCCTAAAATGGGGAACTCCATGGGAAACAAAATCTCTAACACACTATGGACAAGCAATGTTTTATATGATTCCATTTAAAATGTATACATGTGTGAACCTGTGTACATGGTTATGTATGTATCAATAACAAAAAGTCTGAAGGATAAGAGATTATCTCCAGGTGGTAAAATGAGGAATTATTTACTCTAATTTGTGGTTGTCTATATTCTCTCAACTTTGTACATTTTATTACTTGTGTACATTTCCTAAATTTTCAAAATTTCACATTTGTGATAATGAAGATTGAACATGCTAGTATTTCTTGCAACAGAAGATAAAAATATTTTATCTTTATCAGAAGATAAAATTAGAGTTAATTTCAAGTACTCAACTCCTTTGAAACTGAACCTTCTCTTTATAAGCAGCTGAAATTCCCCAATATAATAAGGATGGGCTTTGGATCCAGAAAGAAATGTAGTGAAACTCCAAATGCATGACCTTGGGCAAGTTTCCTCATCTAAAAACATAAATTCGTAACAGCACCTACCTTGTTGGTCTGGTAAAGGATTGCATCAATAAATATACATAAAGCCCTTATAACACCAGCTTAATCGGCTAGTGCTCAATACTTTCTCAGATCTTGTGAGCTCATACATAAAGTCTGTCAGGAGTTAAATGAATGTCCTGGTTAATCAAATTTGTAATTTGAGTGACTCTAAACAGATGTATCTGAAACATCATGTAAAACACTTAAAATGATCTGTCACTCTCTTTTCACCGTCGATGTCCGTAGATTCTCTGAGTGGGTTTGATTTTCTTCATTTCTTCCAGAACACATCCATAATGGTTAAACTCAGGCCATACTTTAAGCCGCATTAAAAATGTATGTGTGTAAACATATGCATACATACGTGTATACACACACATATGTATATTTATATAGACATATCATATATATCGTATATATGCATTTTTTATAAAACTTACATAACATTTATGCTATTCACTTTTAATCAGGCTCTACAGTAAAACTCAGAAGAACACATTTTCAAATCCCTAAACTTCCTAAAACAGCACAGTTATGAATAGAAAAAAATGAGAAAAAAATTATCTGCTAACTGTATCATTATATGTAGAAAAATAAATATGCTATACTTACCCTTAATTGCTTTTGTGATGATAAAAGATGCACCATGTTTCCGGTTGCCTCTAGGCTGCAAATGGAAAAACAAAAACAAACACATTTGAGAATTTTCTAGTAATACTTATATTTCTTTGCTAATACTCAGAGTACTGGGTACAAGTTACCAGTATTTAAAAACGACTTATAGGGACTTCCCTGGTGGTCCAGTGGGTAAGACTCCGCACTCCCAATGCAGGGGACCCAGATTCGATCCATGGTCGGCCGCATGCATGCCGCACCTAACAGTCTGCATGCCACAACTAATACCTGGCACAGCCTAAATAAATAAATTTAAAGAAAAAAAAACTACTTACAGATAGAAACAAAGCAAAGAGAAGCAGGAGAATGAGTACTTTCTCCAGTAAAGAAGCTCAGAAAAGATGTTGTAAATAAGAATTCAAATGGGCTGGGCTCCATGATCTTTAGAGAAAGTCCTTTCCGATCTTTCTGCGTGTTCTGAGCCAAAAGCAGGGACTGGCACACGTTAGGGACTCATAAAATAGCTGTTGAATAAATGTGGATTCCTGGTTCTTACTCTTCATTCTGTGCCTGGGAGGTCCTCTCTACGAAACTAATAACTCCAAGGTCCAGATTACCAACCCCTACGACCCCTTTCTAACAGAGAACCCAACGCCGGGTCCGTAGCTCATAAATCTTCACTCCCCAAGGCATTTTGCTCACACCGCTATAACAGCGCATATTACGGTAGGCGATGAAAAACGTTTACTCCACTGTCTTCCCTCTAGATTGCAAGTACGAAAGCTATTCACCTCTGTAAGCCCAGCGCCTGGCACAGTGTCTGGAACAAGGACACACACACACATACACTCATTAAATGCTTATTTACTGAAACACACAAGAACCGGCGCAATTCAGGCCCAAGTAGGAGCAAAGGTTTGATGCCGCGCTCCACGACAGCCCAGCAGACGCTGAGATGGAATGTAGGGTCCTGGAAAATCCTCCCACTTCAGATGAGGATCAGCCCTGCCCAGCCCTAGCCGGCCCGCGGGAAGGGACCACCAAGAGTCTAGATATGAGAAGGACCCTCGAATCCAACGCTGTGCCTCCCCTCCAAGTAGGAGCGGTTAAACAAAACCAGCGTGGGGAGGTACATGCCTCAGGGACCGAGGTTCCGCCCCCCCGACATCCTAATTTGGAGCCCAGGAGGAATCCCAGGAAATCCCACTTGGGGGACCCAGACCCTCGCTAGCCCACGGTACCGTTGCCAGGGCGACCGCATAAGCTGCCGAGTCCTGCTCCCCCGCCCACCCAGCTCCACTCTCCTACGTGGCTACCGCAACGTGGCTCTGCTGGGGCAGCGCCCGCACCAAGCTGGCCTCAGCCCTGGAGGGGTCTGGTTCACCTGTACTTCTATCTCCGGGGGCCACTCGGTATTGACCAACAGGTCATAGAGAATCGTCTCCTCCTCGCCCTCCGCAGCGCCTGGATTCACAGCCGCCGCTGACTCGTAGGCCGCCATGTTTGGCCGGACCAGAGCAGCTGGGGGCGGGCCCAGAGCAGCTGAGGGCGGGCCCCTACGGCATCCCGCAAGGGACAAGCTTCCCTGGCCGCTCCGCTTTTGGTTCACGGGGAAGGGGGTGGAGTTAACAGGGCGTGGAAAGGAAATGCTGGGTTAACCCTTGTGTGAATAGGTGGGACAATGCCTATTGCTTGTCTGGGCTACTACTTAGGTCCTGGTCCCGGTGCACTCCCTGTTTATTAATTGCGTGAGGTCAGCCAAGTCTGAACCTCTCCTATCCAGTCAGCTTCTATAAAACAAAAGTGATAGATCATATCCCTGAGATCTAGCATTTATGTATTCGTTGCCTAACTGATAGAAAGAGGGCAAACAGAGGTTTTTAAATAAACACCAAAAAGTTATCCAGTACAACAGATTGAACTAATGAAAGGTATCAGGGGAATTCCCTGGGTGGTCCAGTGGTTAGGGCTCGGCGCTTTCACTGCTGTGGGCAAGCGGTTCAATCCCTGGTTGGGGAACTAAGATCCCCGCAAGCTGCACGGCAGAGCCAAAAAAAGTAAAAAATTTAAATTTAAAAAAAAAAAAAAGGTATCAGAAGAATGATGCTATAGGAGTTCAGAAAAGGCAACGAAGGCCGGAGGTTCTAGAGAGGCATCCTGGAGGAAGTGGAGCGTATCCTGGATCTTTAACAACAGATAGAATTCGAATCAAGTGGAGAGGGTTTGGTGAGAGCCTTTCAAGTAGGGGGAAATTGGGTGAGCAAAGACAGAGGCAGAAATATCTAGTTGAAAGCGCAGGCAGCTGACTAGAACCCAAGTCCAGAAAGAGTGTGGGGCAATAAAGTGGAAATAATAGGTTGAGGACCTACCTGGAGGTCCAGTCTCATTTGTTCATTAATTGATTCATTCCTTCGTTCAACACGTGCCTCTCTGTGGAAAGCCCTGCCCTGTAAGCAGAGCCTATTGCAACCTGAACGAATACACAGTGTGCAGGGAATTAGCACTGTGTCACATTCAAAAGAAACACAAATACTGAAGATATCTTGCAGGAGTTATATTGTATAATATCCGTCAAGATACACCAGGCAGAGATGCAATTAAAACCCTCCTCTGGGAAGCCTAGGCCTCCTGTGTCTCCCAAAGTTAAATGACCTCAAAGCCAGCCGTGCATCCCCTGCCTGCTCCACGGCCACCTTCAGCCACACTGGCCTTGCTGTTTCTGAACACACCAGACACACAGCCTCTTCAAGCACTTGGCAAGGGCTGCTCCCTCTCCTTGGAAGAGGGAACAGCCCTCTTCTACCAGATATTTGCCTCTCTCCCTCATCTCCAAGTTTTTGCTCAAATGCCGTCTTCTCTCTGAAGCCTACCCTGACAGCTCATTTTAAATTTGTAACCACCTTCCCTGAACTCCAGCCCTCCAGATCTCCCTTACCCACTCTACATTCTTTTCATAACACTTGCCATTACCCAAAATGCTATATAATTTATACTTTATTCCATCTGTTTATTGTCTGTCCCCTTTCACTTTCACTCTGCTCTGTCAGAACAGAGTGCTCTACTGTATACATATAGATGCTAAAATGGAAAAAAGTCAGCTTTCCACCTGTGTAAGGGAAAATCCCGATCTTCCCTACAATGTATTTCTTCCCTGGGAGTCTCCTTCACTTCGTACACAAAGCTCTTCACTTCTGACACTTCTGGTCACCAAGTGTGTGGAGGTTTTCCCCACACCAACAAGTTCTTGGACAACTGCTGGTGTCCAAGAATTCTGCTCAGTTCTGGCACTATCTAACTGGAGATTGTATCAATCCTACAAGTTAAGGGCTCAGTCCCAAACGACTAACCCCACCACACAGACACACACACTTCAGATGCCAGTCAGAAAGCTCAGGTTATCACCTGTGCTTCTGACCAACTGGCTATAGACTGGAGATTCCAAAGGCCCCCCTCCTTGGGTTCAATTAACTTGCTAGATAGAGCAGCTCACAAAACTCCAGGAAACACGTTTCTTGCTAAAGGATATGATAAAGGATACAGATGAACAGCCAGATGACAAGATACAGAGGGTGAGGTCTGGGAGGGTCCTGAGCACAGGAGCTTCTGTCCCCGTGGAGGTGGGGTGCGTCATCCTCCCAGTGTGGACAAATTCACCGGTCTGGTGCTCTCAAGAAGCCCCTACCGGTGCGATTTGTTTGGAAGATTCCTCATGAATGTGTGATCAATTGTCAATTCCATTTCCAGTCCTCTCCGCTCTCTGAAAGATGGGTGGGGGAACTAAAAATTCAAAGCTTCTAATCATTGCTTGGTAACCAGCCACCATCCAGGAGCCCAGTCAGAGGCAGCTCATTAGAACAAAAGATGCTCCTCGTATTTATCAGTTAGGAATTTACAAGGATTTTAGGCGCCCTGTGTCAGGGTTGGGGTCAAAGACAAATATTAGAACAAGAGATGCTCCTAGTATCCTTACCACTTAAGAAATTACAAGGGTTTTAGGAGCTCTGTGCCAGGAACCAGGGGCAGAGACCAATATATATCTTTTTCCTTTTATCTCACAGATGCTGTATACATCCCTGCCAAATCCCCAGAGTTGATAGGAGTGCCTGGCACAGAGCAGAGGCCAAATAAATATTATTTGTTGAAAAGATGAAAAACTCCCCCCAGAACCTTTTTTTACACACTGTCTCCCCCAAGTACTTCTCTTCTCAGCAGCCGTGTCTTTTTATCAAATCTTCAAATGCCAACACCAGACATCTCCTCTCCCCACCCCACTGAGGCTGGCAAGTTGCAGAGCCTCAGGGAGCACTTCTGACATCACGTGCTGCAGAAGGTGAAGGGTTGGGGACACCATTCACTCAGCGGGAACGCAGTGTTGGGGGTGGATCCTGGAACACACGGGGCCTCCACACTGCCCCCTCCCGTTTCTGTGCGCCTCGTCTCCTTGGCTTACTCCTCCTCCCTATCTCATCCTTCCTCGGATAGAAATTGAGATGGTGTTCTACTTCGTTCATTTTCTTCTCTACCTCCACCTGATCGACAAAACCATAGTCTGGAGGTAACGGGCCAAGCTGACAAAGGACGCTCCCTTCTTAGAGTGTATTCGCGGGAGACCACCACAAAGGCATGACCAAGAATTTTTTTTCTTTCACCATCATCACACTGTGTTCATTGCTTTATCCATCCTCACCCTTACCCCATTTATCATAGTTTGCACACCAGAACGGGAAACATAAAGCCACGCCTGGCTGACCCCTGAGGAGGGGCTTGTATTCTGAAGAAACAAAAGCACAGGCAGAAACAGGACTATTTGGAAAGTGACCGGACATTGAACTTGGAGCAGTTCCTGGAAGGAAGATTCTGCTACCGGAGGTGCTTGGAGCAGATAGATTATAAAGTCTTCGTCACCACCACTTAAAATCCAGAATATTCCTGGGAGGGGAAGAATGTGAGGTGACCAGTAATACGGAAGAAGGTGGTAAGACTATGTATGTCCTGGGCTTCCCTGGTGGCACAGTGGTTGCGCGTCCGCCTGCCGATGCAGGGGACGCGGGTTCGTGCCCCGGTCCGGGAAGATCCCACGTGCCGCGGAGCGGCTGGGCCCGTGAGCCATGGCCGCTGAGCCTGCGCGTCCGGAGCCTGTGCTCCGCAACGGGAGAGGCCACAGCGGTGAGAGG
>NC_041225.1:36508557-36515839 GCF_002837175.3 Physeter macrocephalus
CCTGTGCTCCGCAGCGGGAGAGGCCACAGCAGTGAGAGGCCCGCGTACCGCCAAAAAAAAAAAAGAATATGTATGTCCTGAGAAGTGCTCCAGATGGAGACCATCAGGCACTGGGGCTGGAAAGAAAAGGAAGAGAGGTGATCAAAGCGCAAATCAAAGTTCACCTGAGTCAAAAGAGTAATGATTTAAGACGGGTCGGGTGACTGAAGCCAAATAGCTAATGGGTCTTATTTACAGTCACTAATTAGTTGTCCAAACTGAGACACTTTTGAACTTCTTGCTATCTTTTTGGGGGGGCCATGCTGTGCGACATGTGGCATCTGTTCCCTGATCGGGGATCAACCCCGTGCTCCCTGCAATGGGAGTGTGGAGTCTTAACCACTGGGCCGCCAGGGAAGTCCCTGAGACACTTTTGAACATGAAAAGGGATGATTTTAATAATTATGCCAGGAAAACAGGCATGAAATAGGACTGTCTTGATGGTCACACTGACGGTAAACAGGAGAGTGGCTGATTTAATGAAGAGACCTTGAGCAGTTCATAAGGACAGCAAGGCCCTTCACCGTAACCCTCTTCTTCCTCCCTGGTACTCACAGTGACAGCTGTCGCTGTGTCTGCCCAGGCCTTTTGCTTTTGGAGAACTGCTCCCACTGCCTCTTCCTCCACTCGGTCGGGAAATTCTCGTGGGGCTGTACCAGTCCCTAAACTCTGTCTCCTTGATCCACTTGCCCACTCAGAGGGCCCCACTCCCCTGACTTCAAGCATTGGGCAGAGAATTCTTCCCTGCGATTTATTTATTTATTTATTTTAAAGATTTAAAAAGTGGAGGAGAAAAAGCAGCTTTCCTTTTTGGCTCACAGAGTTTGAAGAGCACAGATTGGGAGTTGTCAACAGCCATCGTACTCACGATGGAGGGAAAGACTGCCTGCCTGGTAAGAGAATGAAACCAACACGCAGAGGAAGACCAGAGAGCGGGAGACTTCATTTGCCATTGACGTGCCTGAAACAAGTGACATCTGCGTGCTTCCATCCTCCCAGGTAAGCAAGCCAGAGCAGTCACCTTGAGCTAACTTGAGTTGATTTGCAATATGCCTTGAAACCACTTCTCTTGACACGTCTACCAGTGGATTTTGCAGATTTACCTAATTTAGAATCTGTAATGTATGGCTGTCTGCAATGTCGCTTCCGAGTTGAGTTATTAGTTAATAACACATTGACAGTATTATTAATTAATACACTGAGAGTGTTCGTGACTTACAGAGCCCTTTCATCCTCACAGCCACTGCTGACGTGAATAAACAGAAGCTCTGGGGTGAGATTCAGATCCCCATTTCACAGGTAAGGGAACAAAAACTCAGAGAACTTCAAGGTCACAACAGACCCAAAATTCAAACACAGCTCTCCAGGTCTTGGTCATGCACTCCTTCCTTCACACCACAGCACATCGCAGGGAGCATTTGGTTGGTGGAAAGTGGAAATGAACTGTCTTGGATGACCAGGACTTCCAACGTGTGGGATGGGGGTACTACCAACCTGTTCTGTCAGCGGTGGGGGGGATTAAATATGTCACAGGTAAGAGTTTGGTTGCCATGTATTACTGTGGTCATCGAACCAACTTCTTAATTTAGCTGAAGGTCCCAGTCTGGTTTAAAGATATTTTAAATCACGAATAAGTCATTCTAAAAGGAAAAATTATGTTTTCCAAATAACCAAAACAAATGGTAACTCTGTGAGCTACTTAAGGAAATAAGACTGAAATAAAAATTGAGACAATTCCAAAATAGGCGTAATAATAATAATAATAATAATAATAATGGTTCCAAGCACTGTGCCAGGTACTTTGTTATACCTTTTCACTGCAAGGAAACCGTACGAATGAGGACACTCAGGCTCTGAGTCATTGTCACCCAAACAAGGTTACACACAGGTAATAGTGGATCCAGAATCGAAACACTGTTTTGTCTAATGTGCAAATTATTAATAGAGAAGGTATTGTGATATATCCCTTTTAAAGAGAAGTAACTGGGCTTCCCTGGTGGCGCAGTGGTTGAGAGTCCGCCTGCCGATGCAGGGGACACGGGTTCCTGCCCCGGTCCGGGAAGATCCCACATGCCGCGGAGCGGCTGGGCCCGTGAGCCGTGGCCGCTGGGCGTGCTCCGCAACGGGAGAGGCCACAACAGTGAGAGGCCCGCGTACCACAAAAAAAAAAAAAAAAAAAAAAAAAAGAGAAGTAACTGATGTTTGTATAAGCCTCTGATGAGGGTAAGGGAAAAAAAAGACAGAAAATTTCCCCATTTCTTCCTATCCTTACAGCATATTGAGTATGCCTCAACTGAACGAAAATATAATTCTCCTCCACTTTGCTGATGGCCATAGACATTTCTACATTAGAACCAGATAAAAATTACTTATCAACATCTCACATAAAAGAATCATTTTTATCCTCTTAACTCTTCCAAGTAGAGCTATCGTTAAGTGATAGGTTCAGTAGGAGCTTAGCAGGTTAACTCCCATCAGCTAAAAAGCCCATGAAGCCAGAAGCCATTAATGATTCTGCGTTTAACCCTTTACACTTCTGCCTATTAGAGACCTCTGAGATTAGTTCATCATATGAAGTTGCTTCCATTTAAATTTGAAATTGCATAGCAAAATTGAATTTGGACATTTAAATGCTGCCTGTTATAGATGTCATACATCTGTACTTGATTAAATGGTAAACTGTGTATTGAATGGTAGCTCTTTATGAAGAGAATTTTCATCGTAATAATAAAATACTTTGCAGAGCAACCCAAGACATTCTATTTCCTCCAGAAAGCCTGAAGAATCCCAGTCAATCCTTCTATAAATATTCTAAGACTGCCATAATATCTCTTGGCAGGCAAATAGACGTTGTAAAGTTCAAGCATGGTATTAGCTAAGAAGAAACCGCCAGCCCCTTGCTTAAAGTTCATTTACTCTAATTCACTGCCCAATTCACACAGGCCTCTTTCCCCCATTTTCCTCACTCACAAATCATATGGAACAACAAACTGGGGAATAGCCTTACCAGAGGCATATGCAGCTGACAAATGCAAAAATGAGCAGCAAGTGTAAGAAGTGAGCAAAGTAAAAAAAAAAAAAGGTAAATTAATCAACCATTGACTTATTACTAAGAATAGCTCTTTTGTCTGGTTTAAAAACAATGGTAGATGATCTGTAATGTGCTTGGAAGCATCAAAAAGTAAGATGAATTAATGGATAGATCGGATGAATAAATGGAAAGACGTCATAAAACAAGTGTGGAAAAATACGAATGATAGGATCTCAGTGGTGGGTACATGAGTGTCCACTGTAAAATTCTTTCAACTTTGCTATATGTGAAAACTTTCATAATAAAATTTTGGGAAAAAAATGTAAATCTATAATTTTCGATAGCACGATCAAGGGATATGGGAGAGAGAGTCCAATAAATAGTGTGATAAAGTCTTTTCTAATTTGGGAGCAGGACGGAGATTCTAAATAACTGCAACTTTTGATAGAAAAATATATTGTTAATTATGTATTTTCTTTGAAAGAAAGAAACATAACACATAGCTTCCAAACCATAGAATAGAATTTTAAAAATAAAGAAGACTATCCCTTTGAGACAGGAAAGGACAGAGTAAATAAGCAAACATAAACAAGGATAAAGAGAAAATTCTCCCATTGGAATAAGATGGTACAATAATCATTAAGCTAACACAAAACCAAACACTCACATACACATCCAAACACACTTCACACACACACACAATACTCTCTTCCAACCTCGCCTTGTCTCATAAAGAGTAATTTCAGAATTTTGGAATATAATTTCTTCCCTGCTCCTTTAATCAGTCATTACCTCTTCAAATATTGCCTGGACACCATTCTCTTTAGACGTATGTTGCAGTTTACATTTTTGTGGGTGTCTGTATTCAGTATCATTTCTTCATCTCTCTCAGTTCGCTTGTTCATTTCTGTTTAGTCTATATTTAATCTTTCCACCAAGGTTTTCATAATCAATTATATATCTTATTTCTAGAAGTTCTTTTTAAAATTCAAGTATGCCAGTCATTTTGTTAGTTGATTATTTCTTTCTTATGTTTCAATTCCGACTTTTAGAAATACATCAAACATAATTCATATTCTCTACCTGATATTTCTAACACCTGAAGCCTTTAAGGATTTTCTTTTCCTGCTGAGTCTTGCTCATGGTGGCTTATTTCCTTATGTAGTGTGTGTGTGTGTGTGTGTGTGTGTGTGTGTGTGTGTGTGTGTGTGTGTGTGAGGGGGGGAGGGTTATTTCCTTATGTAGTGTGTGTGTGTGTGTGTGTGTGTGTGTGTGTGTGTGTGTGTGAGAGAGAGAGAGAGAGAGAGAGAGAGAGAGAGAGAGAGAGATTGTTCACTCATGTGCTTTGGAATACAATCTGTGAGCATTTTTGGAGGCCTGGGTTAGAGGGTGCCTTCCCCCTGAGAAGACTTGCCTTCACTTTTGCAAAGGCACCTGCAAGACTTGGGTCCAGTTTAAGAATCTATATTTTAGATATTACAAATAATGTGAATTTAGCCCCCAGACTTACAAGAGGGTCAGGCTGTGGTCACAAATTCTCAAAAGAGACCTTTATATCCACTCATATTCCAGGCTGGGCAGACAAGTTTATCTGCTGTAGGACTGCGTTTTATGAGATGTATTTTTAATTGCGTAGCTCTTCATGGGTCCTACCTTTATGCAAGGGGATCAGTGATCCAACTTCCCTCCTTTCACAGCCCAAGGCTTTAATCCCTGCCCCCTATCCCATCCCACCCACCTCTATGTCAGCCCTGAAATCAGAGCTCCATCCCTAATGCGTCCCTAAAGCACCCGGTGAGTTCACTGCTTGCTTTTTCCATGTATTCTCCTGCCTATTGCCAGGACTCTGCGTTTCCTTTACTTTCTGACAAACTCATCCATTCATTTTAAAAGTTAAGTATTTGTTTTTATATTTTAGCAAGCACTCTTGGTGTTTAGCAAGCACTCTTGGTGTTTTTATATTTTAGCAAGCACTCTTGGTGTTTGTTCGTTTGCCTGAAATAAAACACTCTGAACCTCACAGAGGGAAACACAAAGGGGAAGGCATTCTCCCCAGCTTTGCCAAAAACAACTACGCAGCCCACAGGCACACAGACCACAGACAGCAGACGAACAATGGCTCTAAGGGGAGGTGACTGGCAGTATCCGAAAGGAATGGACTCATTTGCCCACATGTTAAGATGCCTCTGGGTCTCCCTGGAAGTATTTGGTAGGGGATCTTACAAATGACGAAGGGTCCCGTGTCACCAACCAGGAACAAAACCAGTGAAATTACAGCGTTTCATGTTCCAATGATGACTACCATTCATGTCCACAGACTGTGGACACCTAGGGAGTCTCAAATAACACCGATAATTCAAAAATTCAAAAGGCAACTATAATACAAAATGCTTTAATTCTTTGTGGACAGGGACAATGGCTTTTTAATCCAGCTGTAAACCGAGCTTGAAGGAAGGCTCTGAATACATTTTTATTGACTGCATGAATTATTCATGGTTATGTGGTAACTGTTACAGATTAACCCTTTTTGCTTAAAAGAGAGATTGTAACTTTAAGAAATCATTTATTTTCTCCAGCAAATAATACAGGCTCAAGGAAAATTTCTCTCAATAAATAAACCGCTCATGAGCTATGATTTTTTTCTTTTTTTCTTTTACTACGGTTGTAGCGAAATTATGGTCAAGTCCTTCAGTTTATCCTTGACTGGCCTGCAATGGAAACCTACAATGGAAATAGTAACCTAGAGAACAAGGATTCAATGAAGCTGATGAGGAATCAATCATGAGTCTTGATAGGGCAAAGTCCCCTCCCTCGGAATCTGTGCCGAGCCTGTGAGTGTTTCCTCTCGCATCTGAGTCCAGACTTTAAGAAGGTCTAGCAGCTTCCCTCTCCTCCCTCTTGGATTCCTGAGCCGCCATGAAGGCCAGGCGAGGCCACCCTACTAGAGAGAGAGGCCCAGAGGAGAAGCCCCAGAGAAGACAGCAAGAGACAGAGGGGCCACATGGAGGAGCACAGAAGCTCCACATCCCCCTCCGGCGGCAGCCCAGCCTCCTGAAAGCCCTCTGAGGCTGCAATCCTGGGACTCTGTGTTCAAAACATGAGTCATCCTCTCTTGACATTTTTTTTCTTTGGATGTTAATATCATGTTTATGCCTCAACATAAAGAGGCTGAAACAGACAACTGTAGACAAAGAATGTCACCTGCCTTATCAGTCAACAAAGGATGTTGCCGCCATCAAGCCATCAGCCACTGCAGCTGCCTCTGACTGTGCAGAGGCAGATTCATGATGGAAAAAAACAGGACAGTGGTCCTAGACAATTAAGGTGCGTATCAAAGGAATGATTTCAGCCAGCCCAGACTCTTGCATCTTCCCATACACAGAAAAGCACTAAATTCATTAACTTGAGACATTTGTTTTTTCTTAATTAGCAGTAATTTTTGATGTTCTGACTACCTGGGTTTTGTTGCAAAAACGCCTCTATATCCTGGACTCTCCCTTATCTCTTCAGAGCCGTCCCTCAGAGCCGTCTGAGAGGCTGTCTCCTGGGCTTAAGTCCTCAGCAAGTCCGCCGATTAAAACATAATACTCAACTTTTTGGTTCTGCTTTTTTTTTTTTTTTTTTTTTTTTTTGCAGTCGAAAGAGCATATGTGCTATGCCCAGATCACCCCCTGTTTGGAGGAAACTTTATAGCAAGCATATTTATACTGCATCGTTTAAACCAGGGATCTTCAAACTTTACTGTAGATAAGAAGTAATGGAAGCCAGGCCCGAGGGCTTGATCATCCTTGAACTCTGACCCGTGGGCAAGTCTCTCTTTGTCTAGGACTGGATGTTGGACGGTGAGATTAATCAAGATGCACATCTGGACACCACTGTCACTGCAGACTGCCAGGTCTGTGGGGCTAATACCCATGGCAAAGAGATGAGGTTTCCCTCTTTCTCCTGATCAAAACCATTCCCTTTATCCATCGTAATTCCTTCTTCTTTCCCTGAAGCTGGGCTTACTTTGGGGGCATCCCCATCTTTCCACGTTCCCCTCTTTACCGGCTACACACCCTCAGCCTGTTACCACCCGGGTTTCTTTTACAATTAGGATTAAAACATAAAGCCAGGGCTTCCCTGGTGGCGCAGTGGTTGAGAATCTGCCTGCCAATGCAGGGGACACGGGTTCGAGCCCTGGTCCGGGAAGATCCCACATTCTGCGGAGCA
>NC_041225.1:36516952-36569728 GCF_002837175.3 Physeter macrocephalus
CTAGAGGGTGGGAGGGAGATGCAAGAGGGAGGGGATATGGGGATATATGTATACGTATAGCTGATTCACTTTGTTATACAGTAGAAAGTAACACACCATTGTAAAGCAATTATAGTCCAATAAAGATGATTAAAATAAATAAATAAATAAATAATTTATGCCCCTCTCAAATTAAATATTTTTAAAATAAATAAATAAATTAGAGCACTCAATAACATGGTAACTCTAAACCTAAGTGTTTTCAGTACTATAGTAAATGTAAATGGATTAATATCTCCTATTAAAGTATAATTTTTATATTATGTGCAACTAAATTTTTTTCACAATATACAGGTAAAATAAAAGAATTACATTAGAAAGGAAAAAACATTCCATGTATTTAAAAACAATAAAACAATAAGCATATATCATGCCAATAAGCATATAATAAGCATATAATATCATGCTTACAATAAGCATATCATAAGCATCTTAGATAAAGTAGTCTTTTTTTTTTTTTTTTTTTTTGCAGTCGAAAGAGCATATGTGCTATGCCCAGATCACCCCCTGTTTGGAGGAAACTTTATAGCAAGCATATTTATACTGCATCGTTTAAACCAGGGATCTTCAAACTTTACTGTAGATAAGAAGTAATGGAAGCCAGGCCCGAGGGCTTGATCATCCTTGAACTCTGACCCGTGGGCAAGTCTCTCTTTGTCTAGGACTGGATGTTGGACGGTGAGATTAATCAAGATGCACATCTGGACACCACTGTCACTGCAGACTGCCAGGTCTGTGGGGCTAATACCCATGGCAAAGAGATGAGGTTTCCCTCTTTCTCCTGATCAAAACCATTCCCTTTATCCATCGTAATTCCTTCTTCTTTCCCTGAAGCTGGGCTTACTTTGGGGGCATCCCCATCTTTCCACGTTCCCCTCTTTACCGGCTACACACCCTCAGCCTGTTACCACCCGGGTTTCTTTTACAATTAGGATTAAAACATAAAGCCAGGGCTTCCCTGGTGGCGCAGTGGTTGAGAATCTGCCTGCCAATGCAGGGGACACGGGTTCGAGCCCTGGTCCGGGAAGATCCCACATTCTGCGGAGCAACTGGGCCCGTGAGCCACAACTACTGAGCCTGCGCGTCCGGAGCCTGTGCTCCGCAACAAGAGAGGCCGCGATAGTGAGAGGCCCGCGCACCGCGATGAAGAGTGGCCCCCGCTCGCCGCAACTAGAGAGAGCCCTCGCACAGAAACGAAGACCCAACACAGCAAAAATAAATAAATAAAATTTAAACTGTTGATTCATTCATGTAATTTAAAAAAAAATTCATCTACTTAAAAAAAATTAATAAAGCCATTTCTTCACTCCACATCCATTCCTAATTTTCACCCAACTTCTCTTCACCTCATCTCAACCTCTCACAATAGCAGTCTATGCTCATGGCAAGTACTCACTTCCCATTTGGCCCTTAACCTACCACAAATTGGCTTCTAATCCCACCCTCTTCTAAACTGTCCAGACGTTCACAGGGGACCAGAATATGCCACCCCAAAGTATGGCACTTTGGTATAAGGATTATTTTGAGCTGAAGGCAGTTGAGGAGAAGCAGATAGAAGAGAAGCTTCCTGCCCTCCCCTATTTGCCCAACAGCAGGACAGACATTTTCAAAGGGGGCCCCTTCTCCTCTCTACTAGGAAGAACAGAAGTTAATGACCAGAGACAACTCTAGACCCTTAGCAGCCCAGAGAGAGCACCAGGAGGATCTACGTAACAAACTTTGCTGACTAGCCCTTACCTTCCCTTAGTTCTCCTATGTATTTACCTTCCTACAATTCATACCCCTAGAAATTTGAAGTCCTTTTTCTTTGTCTTGTCACTATTCTAAAACTGTATTGCCCTTTTGTTAAGATGCTATATAAACCCAAGTTCTAACCACGCCTTTGAGTTTTCTCTGAGTTCTCTCACTTGTGTGTGGGATGCACGTGTTAATAAATGTTGTTGCTTTTCTGTTGTTAATTTGTCTTTGGTCGGTCTCACTGACAGAGCCCCAGCCAATGAACCTCAGAGGAGTAGAAGGAAACAGATACTTTTCCTCCCCTACACATTTAACACTCAGAATTGTGTGAACTTCTGGAAGGTCTATTCTCTTAATAGAATAGAGTGTGTTTCTGTGATAACGCACTCTTTGAATCGTCTTCATACTTCTCTGACTTCGCATCTCCTTCAGAGTTTTCTCCCAGTTCTCTGCACTGCTCTGACCCCTCTAGTGCTGGGCTTCTCTAGAGCCCTGTTACTACAGGAATGGTGTGCTCAGACCAGCACCTTTGGCATCTCTGGGAGCTTGTTAGAGACGCAGAATCTCAAGTCCCACCCCAGACCAGCCGGATCAGAGTCTGTAGTTGAACAGAATCCCCAGGTGATTTCTTTTTTTTTTAACATCTTTATTGGAGTATAACTGTTTTACAATGGTGTGTTGGTTTCTGCTTTACAACAAAGTGAATCGGTTATACATATACACGTTCCCATATCTCTTCCCTCTTGCGTCACAGGGAGATCAGCTCGGTGGTTTGTGACCACCTAGAGGGGTGGGATAGGGAGGGTGGGAGGGAGGGAGACCCAGGTGATTTCTATGTACGGTAGAGGGGAGAAGCGCCCCTCTAGGGCTCACTCCTGTCTCCCTGCTCCACTTTCTGGGTGAGCTCGTCAATTCCCAGGGTCACTACCTATTTGCTGATGATTCTCAGATCCGTGTCTCGACCTCCAGGCTTCAGACTCATGTAACCACGTATTTGCTGGCTCCTCCGGGAGAAGTCCTTCCTTCCAACTCAGTTCAGCATATGCACCGCCTGCCAAACTGCTGCCCCCGGCTTCCATCTTTTTTTCTCAATTGATGCTCACGCCATCACCCAGTTATCCGTACTAGAAACTTGAGAGTTGTACTAAGGCCTTTTTTCCTCTCTCATCTATTCCCGTTCCACTCTTCTCTCCTCCCCCCACCCCAATCAAATCCAAACAGCCGTCAAACAGGGACATTTAATGATACTTCTCTTACCTGTCATTTCCAGTCGGACATTCTTTGTCCTAGTTCAAGTTTCAGTTATATCTTATGTGTATGGCTGAAAGCCTGTTATGGGGCCTACACAAATCTATGCTTCACAAAATCACCAGAAAGAGTTACATAAAAGAAAAATCTGGTCACATCACTGTCTTGCTTAAAGTCTGCTTTACGCACAACAGAGGTTCTCAGACTGTAGTCCCCCGATCATCACCGGCAGCATTGCCTGGAAACTTGTGAGAAAAGCAAATGATAGGTTTAACCCCAGACCTACTGAATCAGAAACTCTGGGGAGGAGGGCCTCACGTCTTCATTTTAACAAGTCCTCCAGGTGAGGGCACACTGAGGTTGGAAGCCACACATCTACCAGATTAAACCAATCTTCTTAATCTGACATACACAATCCTCCCTGATCGTGTCCAGGTCCGAACACTGTTGCCTTATTTCTATCCATTTTATGACTTGAACTTGACATCTGAAAAATGGAGAAATATTTGTTATTTCCAGGTGTGGAAGCCCATCCCCCAAATTGTCCTCCAATGATCCCAGCCTCCTTTTGCATTCATGCCTTGTGTATTTCCCTCCACGTGCAATCGGGTTGGTCTCTAATCAGTGGGATATTGTGGTAACAAAGGCATGAGGCCCAAGGGCAAGGGGATATGGAATGGGTAGTGGAGGAAGGTAATTACAAATACCAGCTACCACCACATGCCCAGTTTCGGAAATGTGGGCTACAATTGTCCTGAGTATTTCTTCCTTATTTTGTTATGAACGTGTGATTCATATCCATACATATATGTATGTATTTACACACACACACACACGACAAATAGCTTCATTTCCTGCCCTTTTAAAAATCCCTTTATCGTGCAACGTAAGATGTATTTATTTTATGTCATAATATTTAAGTATTGATAAACTTACATCATGGTATTCAAGTTACAAAGTATCAACAAGAGTAAACAGCATGCAAGGATGTTGCATCCTCCTCTGGAGAAAGGGTTAGTGAGTTTTCAGTCGTACACAGGATAGTTGTATCACGTTAGGTAGAAGTATGACCTCGTTATTATCTTTATTTTGAGATTAAGGGTGGTTTAAGGAGATGCCAAGTTGACAAAGGGTGGACTTGTGATGGTTAATTTTATGTGTTAACTTGTCTGGGTAAAGTTGGGCCTCATCCAATCCGTTGAAGGTCTTGATAGAACAAAAGGCTGACCTCCGACAAGCAAGAGGAAACTGCCAGCAGACAGCCTTTGGATTTGAACTGCATTATCAGCAACTCCTGGTTCTCCAGTCTGACAGCCCACCCTGTAGATTTTGACCTTGTCGACCTCCATAATGGCAGGAGCCAATGTCTTAAAATAAATCTCTTTCTCTACATAGACACATCCTATTGGTTTTGTTTCTCTGGAGAACTGTGACTAATACATGGCCACACCAATTTATACCCTGTCCCACGTGCTTTTCTTACAATGAAATGTTGACATTCCCCCTTTAAATGGTGGAATCTATGATCCCCTTTAACCTAGCAGACCTTTGTAACTGCCTCAATTAGTAGAAAGAGGAGGATGTGACACTGCTTGACCTCTGAAGCTTGGTCATTAAAGACCACAGGGTCCTTGGGATGCTGCTTTTGGAATACAACCACCATGTTGTGAGAAAGCCCAGGCCACATGGAGAGGCCACAGCTGGCCAGCAGCCCCAGCTAGGGTTTCTGTGTCATGAGCATCAGTGTGTCACGTGACTGAAGGAAACGTCAAATGATTCTAACCTCTAGGCTTCAAGTCTTTCAGCTGAGGTGCTAGTTACTGAGGAACAGAGATAAGCCCTTCCTGCTGTGCCCTGTGCAGGGTCCTCACTCCCAGAATCTACAAGCATAATAAATGAAGCTTTTATGCCACTACATTTTGAGGTAATTTTTTATGCCGTCAGAGTAACTGGAACATCACTACTCAGAGAGACAATTGAAGCAGCCTTTACGAATTCCCAGTCTTGCTATTGTAACATCAGGGGAAACTATATGACCAGGCAGAATAAATTCCACCATATTCAGGATTATTTTCTCTAGGCATTTTGAAGAATTCTTTTTTTTTTATGTTGATATCTTTTATTAATTTATTCAGTAAATATTTACAGAATCCCACTTTGTACTAGGTGCTACATTAGGAGATTAGGAGATCACAGCGTTTGCTTTCATGTTGCTTATGAGCTATATCTGAAAGGATTTAAGAAGATCTATATGAGTGACTATAACACAAAACATGGCAATTTGGGATCATAATATAACAGAGACCATACAAAGATTGAAGGAAAATGGATGGTATTGATTTCCTAAAGGAAACTGCTTTCTACCCAGACTGTGCATTTCTTCCTAAGGGTTCTGAGCAGGTAGAAGGGATTGGGGAGAGCAAATGTGTCGCATATGCTCTGTGCATGTTTTCTTTTTAACCTAGGCTAAATAAAGTCAAATTGAAATTTTTCCTATAGGTCTTTGTATTAAGAGAACCTGAAAATCAAAGAGGATAGTCTTTTCAAATGTAGTTTTGTAAAATACAAAAAATTGGAGCAAATAATTTTTCTGATGGCCCTCTCTTTTCTGTTATGACTTCACAAAAGGATACAGAGCTTCAACAAAAGGAACTCAAAGTATATGCCTCAGAGCAATTAAATAGCCTGTTAGATAATCTCTCTCAAATATGAGCTATTTTCAATACACTTTGGATGCTGTCCTATCTATCTATAATCTATCAATTATTTAGCTATATGCCTGATGTACCTGGAATAAGAACAGCAAAGCTGTCAATAACTGTGAAGATTTGGAGCATGGACTTTGCCTGGAATGTCTCCTACCCATCAACATGGACTTTGCCCACTGGAGTAACATATATATAGAACCTATATTTGTCTTGGAAAAGAGATCTTTGGATTTTCCCTGGCAATTGCATAATTGTTATTTGAACTTCACAATTCTATTATGAAGGCAACTGAAAAAAATATGTCAGGCTTACGATAATGACTGATGGTTTCAGCTATTAAGAACAAACAAACAGAAATACAAAACCAGAACTCCAGACCAAAATCTTCCGTTTGGCCCTGTGGAACACTGAATTCCACAGGAAGATGGGATTTATCTTCTCCCTGGGTCTGTCAATATGAATAAATCGTTTTGAAGAATTCTTGACCACCCTTTTTATCAACCCCCTCCTTCTTTAAATATAGCAAGTGGTCTTGTTTCAGTCTGCTTCAAATAAAATTCACAGACCTTGTGGATTTCCCTGGCGGTCCAGTGGTTAGGACTCATTCTCGCTGCCGAGGACCCAGGTTCGATCCCTGGTCGGGGAACTAAAATCCGACAAGCTGCGTGGTGTGGCCAAAAAAAAAAAAAAAAAAAAAAAAAAAAAAAAAAATCACAGACCTTGTTAACAAGTGATCAGTTTCACAGATAGGAAGGAAGTGCAGTAAAACAAGGACCCGGGGAGAGGGGCTGAGAAAGAAAGCCTGCACCCTGGGTGCAGGTGCAAAATGTGTCTCTTTTGCAGGTAATGGAACTCAGGGGTCCTGGCAGATTCTGGGCAGCTGGATTCAGGACATCTGTCTGGTGCAGAGTCTGTTCGTCAACACCCACAACCTCCAGGCCGTGTCCTGCTCAGACGCTAAGTGTGGAGCCGTTTCCCCGCGGGCCATCGGCGTCGCTGGCACAGGAGCTGACGGGCAGGGGGGAGGGAGTGCTGTTCATGCCTGCGGGCCACTCAGCGCCCAGCCATAAATCATGTCCCTGCCTGGCTTGCTTATAACGAGGCCGACACAGTTATTAAGATCCCTTTTTCTGTTTTACAGTCCCTCTGAAACTCATCCGACTTGTCCTTTGTCTTCTGCTTCCCATATATCTGGAGTGAGGGACTTTATGGCCACTTCTTCAGGGGACAGAGAATTATAGATCTCTGGATTTATGTCCATTTGCTGGGCTCTCTCTGGTCCCTGTACCATAAGGTGAACACTGGGGCAGCGAGAATGATGTTGCATTCTAATAGATCTGGACCCGTTTCTGACAGCTGATTTTGACAAAAGCATAAGATTCAATGATTGTTGCTCAGCTCAGAAGCTGTAGGAAATTCAGAGGGGAAAAAGAAAGAGGATGTTTAAACGTGAGCCTTCGCTGTCTCCAAACTGCTTTCTGAGTCAGGTAAACTGTGAAAAACAGGGTAGACTAAGCCAACAAACTTAATGACAACAATGGCTGCTCCGGAAGGAACATGATTTACCCCAGAGGACGAAAAGGCTTTTCCCTGATGTTGAGGGATTGCCACCTGCTACTTGAACAAATAAGGGCTCTGTTAGGGAAGCAGGGGGGTGTGGAAGGCAACCTCTAAGCTGGTCCCTAAACTAAATGATCCTCATCCACTGGTCCTCATGCCTCTGTGTGTGTCTCATGCCTGTGAACAGGCCTCTGTGACCAATGAGATATGGCAGAAGTGGCAGTGTGACTTTGATGGCTAGGCTGTAAGTGATATCACTCGCTCTGCTTTGTTTACTAGGATCGCTGGTTGCGGTGGCAAAGGGGGGTGGTGTAGGGGGCGCCAGCAACCATCTCATGAGAACATTCACGCTGCCCTGGAAGAGGTCCAGGTGGAGGACGGAGGCCTCCTGCTAATTGCCACGCAGTCATAAGAGCCAGTGACCTTTACAAGCTGATCTTCCGCCCCCGCCCCTAGACTTCAGACGATTGCAAACCTGGCTAGCAGCTTGACTACAACAGCAAGAATGGCTCGGAGTGGACACGCCCAGCCAAGCTGCTCCTCAATTACTGCTCCACAGAAGTGTGAGTGATAAATACATGTTCACTGTTTTAAGTCACTAGATTTTGGGGTCATTGTTCTGTAGCAATAGACAACTAATGTGGGGTATATAAATTAGGGTCAGGTTTGGTCATTTGGGAGAGAAAACCCAAAACAAAGAAGATAGATGTTTATTTCTCTCTCACGTAAGAAATCTAGAGTCGCAGTTCTGGCTGGTACGGTGTTCCTTGGTGCCAGGGACTCAAGCTACTTCTCTCTTATTGTCCTGCCGTCCTCAGTACATGGCTTTCTTCTCCTGGTCCAATATGGCTGCTCAAACCCCAGCCATTGCATCCCTATTCCAGCAAGAGGAAGGAGCAAGAGCAAGAAGGGTGCACCAACTCCGTTAAGGGCACTTCTGTTTATATGCCACTGGCCAGAACACAGGCATATGGCCCCGCTACCAGGGGGGTTAGGAAGTGGAGTCTTTATTCCGGGAAGCCATACATCTGGCTTAACGTCAGAAATGTAAGGAAAAAGAGAAATAAACATTGGGGCAAACTAGCAGTATCTGTTAGCTGGGGATTGGCATTAAGCGGGATTCGCTGCAAATTGCTAGCTTAGCTGAATCGGGGTAATAATTAGGAGTTTGCCAAGAAGAGAGGCGTGGTATACTACGGATGGCAGCACACCCTTTGCCATTCCTTGCATCAAGAGGTAGAGCCTGTTTCCACTCCTCATGAATCTGGGCTGTGCTGATCATGTGACTTGTATTGACCAACAGAATCTGGCAGAAGTGACACTGGGCTACTTCCACAGCTGACTTGAGATGTGCAGCCTTGGCTTTCCATTTTGGGGCCCTATCCTCTTGAAACCCAGCTACCAGGTAGGAAGTCTGTCTTCCCTGGGATTAATCTTGCTGTGAGAAGATCCAAGTTGGCCATGTGGAGAGAGCAAGACTGTGTCTGGGAGCCCCACAGCACCACCCATGAGAGTGAAGTCTTTTCAGACCTTCCAGTCCAGCCCACCAGCTGAATGCAGCCGAGTGAGTGACCCCGGGTCATGCCGTGTGGAACAGAAGAACCAGCCAGGTAAGCCCTGCCCAAATTCCACGCTCACAGAATCATGACCAATAAATTGGTCGTTGTATTCATTTGGGGGTATTACTCAGCAATAGATAAGTGAAACTAACAGGGGAAGGCTATTCTGGGGAGAGGAAACAGCACTGGAAATACACAGTGGTGAGAGGCAACCTGCCGTATGCAAGGAATTCTAATATACATTTTTTTTTTTGGCCGTGCTGCACAGCACCCCAACCAGGGATCGAACACGTGCCCCCGAAGTGGAAGCACGGAATCCTAACCACTCATCTGCCAGGGAGTCCCCAAGGAATTCTATATAGTTTGACATGCTGGAGGGTAAAATGACCCCCAGGGTCATGCTGGCAGGAAGCAGGAGGCTAGACTTGGAGGGTCTGGTGTGCGCCATCCTGAGGAAGATGGGATCAGGAGTCTTACCCACCAAGAGCTGTATCAAAGTGGAGAGGGTGTCCTGGTGGAAGGGTGGCCACATCTGCTCACAGCAAGATTCAAGATCCAGAGCAGGTGACGCCAAGTTCTCTGTTCTCCTAAGACATAGATCTGAGGGCAAACTTCCTGGGGAACCTTTGAGGAGGGATAAGTTGCAGTCACCTGTGTGGCAGGATGAGTGGGTTTGTATTACGTATTGTGAGGAACGATTTGAGGGGGGCTACGTAATGAAGATACTGCATTTTCTAACTGACTTCTTTTACATTAAAACAACCCTCTCTTGCTGCTTCCCTCTTCTTGGTGGTGGCTGGATCCTTAGGAGCTAGGAACGAGGGCCCAGAAGGAGCCAGGATAGGGACTGGGGAGTGTGGCTGGGTGCCAGTGAAAGGACAAAGCAAACAACCTGATTTGAATTATATTCCTTAGGCTGGGTTCAGGCTCACTTCCTCCATTACATATGGCACATTTCATCTTCATTTTTGGTTGTGAGGAAATGACCATATATTCAAGGGCTGTTTTTTTTAAAACTCATGTGATTTTTTTTTTTTTCTTTTTTTGGCCATGCCACTTGGCATGTGGGATCTTAGTTCCCTGCCCAGGGATCGAATCTGTGCCCCCTGCAGTGGAAGCATGGCGTCCTAACCGCTGGACCGCCATTCCTCAAGGGTTGTTTTTGATGGTGCCTTCATGACTCAAGTCAAGGTCGCCTCCATCTTGGAGCCACGATAGGTTTCTTATTGCTCTATTCTAGAACACTTGAAAAAATTTTCTGAGTGATTCATTACACAAAATCTATACTGATGAATGTCTCATCTCCTTTCTTTTCTGTACCCGTTAGGTATGTGTTGGGTGGCAAGCTAGAGAGAATTAACAGCGGCTCAACTACACAATGCATTCTCCAGCCACAAGAGGTCTTGAGGCAGACAGACCTGGGCTGGTAGCTCACCACCACCATCAGGGATCCAATCTCCTCCTATTTTCTGCTTCAATAGCCTTAGCATGAAGCTTTCATCTTCAAGGCTCATCACTGCCTTTCCAGGTACCATGTCCATATTCCAGAGCACAAAGAGTATCTGCCAGTCAGATCTTTCCTTTTTTTTTTTTTTTTTTTAATCTTTAAGGAAATACTCTCTATACTGTCAAGGGCCTGGGTATCTCAAGGACCTATTTCGTAGGTCTGACTTTGTAGCTGCAAATCCATCTGGTCTGCAGTGGCCTATAGTACAGCTTACTTGAAAATTCAATACATAACACAATCTCTCTGCGTGTATGGATAATACAGCAAAATTCCACCACATGTGATTGGCTATGGGTCCAAAAGGTCCAATTACCCACCCCAATAAGATGCTGGGTTATTGTGGTTATAGAAATAAATGTCCAGGGAAAAGTGCCAGCTGGGAGTTTCACGTCCCTTTCTACCTTTACCGGGATCAACTGCAGTTTGGCGCCACCTAGTGGTAGTTTTCTTCCTACCTAATGATTTATGTAGGTGGGTTTCTGGAGCCAGGCAAGGATTCCAGGACTGTCTCCCTGATAGTATGTGCCCATTTAATCAGCCTGTTTTGGGCAGAGTGGACCAGCAGGATACTGGACTGGGGACACCCATCATTTATCTCTTGGTTGGATGAAGGGGTTTCCTGCCACTTCTTTGCCTGGCCTTGTCCTACCTGCCAAAGAGAGGAGCCAATCACATCATATCCCAATTCACATTATTGAAGGTATTATTATATCTCTCTCGTATTATATTTACTAAATAAGCTAAACTTGATAGGGAATGAGCAGAAAACATTATCTGTTACCTTGAAACCCTCTCTAGAGACTATTTCTTCCTCTGACCTAGATGGAGTGTCTCCAGCATCTTCCAGAGTTTCTCTGGTCACTCCCAGATAACGAAATGTTGCCTGGCTATTTTCATCACAATTATAGTCTCATTCCTGTAATTAAACTATTGGGTCCCGTGTCATGATCATAACTCACAACTTTAACCAAAATGACAGCTTCCTCCCTCCCCAGTTTAGCAGTGTGGTGACGGATTCAGTCAATCTCTTTTCTGCTCTTCCCTCTACCATTAGCTGTTGTTTCTGACCCTTGGGGAGTGGTAAAATCTGGACAGGGAGGAGACCCACCTTTATTTGGCTGGTGCCTTTGTGATCTGAATCTGGCGCTCTCTGGCTCAATAATGCCCAAGGTTGATATTTTTTAGCTCAGGGGTACTTTTTGTTGGTTTCTTGGAGATTCTTCTGCTGGTATCCTCCAAATGCAACTTCCATGAAGCAGGTGATGTCTGTCCTCTGGTTAAAAGGTATGAATAAAACAGGGTCCTTTGGGGGTCTATCTGCTGCATCATTTAGCTTCTCCAGGCAGCTTTCTTGGGCACATTCCCCCCCACCTTTTTTTTTTTGGCTGCGTGGCATGTGGGATCCCGACCAGGGATCGAACCTGCGCCCCCTGCGTTGGAAGTGTGGAGTCTTAACTGCTGGACCACCAGGGAAGTCCTGGGCATGTTCCCTTTGAAGAGAGCTTCAAGTCCACTCTCCACAGATCCAGTTAGCCCTGGGTGAAAAAAGTCACATGTTTCCCCACAGGTGTTGGAAACGTGGTCTGCTCCTACAGCTGCCTTCTCTTCCCTCTGGCTCTTTTCCTGCCCTGATGCCTTGGGCCCTTCTAGTCACAGCTTCTCAGAGAATGCCTTCTGCTTCCCAAACTCCTGAGATCCAAAGTCCTCTGAGTAGTCCCCTGGAAAATTCTTTGTCCCTTGAGAGAGGAAAAATATGGCGTACATGGCATCTATTCAGAACTGCTACATTGCCTAACTCTCAGGGGATATCACATATAAATTTATACAAAATATAATGAGAATATAATGTGAATGGTGCCCCCTGGAGGTGCGAAGCTGCAGGCAGACCTGACTGTATTGTCCTTGTTGGAACTTTAGGTGAATCCTATTACATGTAATAGTATAATAATAGAGCTAACACATATATTGTTACCACGTGCTGTGCACTGTTGTAGGTGCTTTACCTATCTTGTTCAAGCCTCATACCAATCCTTCAAGATAGGTAGTATTATTCATGGTTATTTCACAAATGAGTAAACTGAAGCCCAGACTTGTTCAAGGTTACACAGCTAGCAAATGGCAGGGCTAGAATTCAAACGCAGGAAGTATGGCTCCAGAAGTTGTAGTTCTAAGTCCACCTAAAACATCTTGCCTGAGGGTTTGACTTTTCTCATGTCACTCTGGGGCAGGCTACACATTAGGTACAGCATGGACCCCGAAGTTAGGCGGATGTGGCTCAGATACCACGCTGCCATTCAGTAGCTATATGGCTTTAGATAAGTTACTTAATTTTCCTGAAACTTAGTATCTTCGTCTAAAGATGCTAATACAACCTGACAGAGTTGTTGGCAGGATTAAACATTCGTTTACTTTTCCTATCTTTCTGCAAAGAGAAGAGTCAAACTGTAAGGACGTCAAATAAATGTGAAATTATCAATACTCCATCGAACACCGGGGAAGGGAGGTTGGGAGACCGAAATCAGTCAAAGGTATTTAGTAAATGACTGTTGGGTGCCAGGCGCTCACTAGCGCAGGTTTTCTGGGCCATGAACTCAGTACATTCTCTCCAGGTCATTCACACACCACAAAGCTCTGCTTATCTTTGAGAGGCTGCGGGGTCTGAGTGAGGCAGCGGAGACGGCACAGTTTTGCTGTCAGGTCATCCTGGGCCATTGTGTGACCCTCATCACGCAACGTCTGCTTCCTTGCATGTGGAAAAGTGCTCCTGATGACACACAGCATGCTCTACATAAAAGGTAACTCTGAGGACGTCTAACGATGACGGGTCCTGGCTACTTAGGAAAAGCAAGGGGCATCTGAACTGGGTCCGCGCCGTGGAGTCCGCGGCGCGTCTTTTCTTTGGCCGGAACAGTTCTTTCGGAGCTGGGTCCTTGCCGGGACTTGGAAAGCGACACACTCGAGCCGGGGGCGGGGGCCGGAAGCGCCGGCCGCTACCGCGCCGCGTGTCCTTTCGGAGGGAGGGAGCGCGAGCTGAGTCGCGGAGGACTGGGCGAAGATGGCGGCCTTCTCCGGTGCGTCTGCGGAGCTGGGGCTGGAGCGGGCGGCCGGATGCACGCCTCGGCCCTGGGCCGGCTGGAGGGGAGCCTTTGGGGCGGGGGCGCACAGGTGCCGCGCGGGACAGGAGGGAGCTGTCCAAAGCGGTCCCCTCGGTCCCCGCACTGCGGGCGGATCAGTGGCGGCGCGAGAGGCCCGATCGGTGCGCCTCGGTGTTGCAGGGAGAGCCTTTCCCTCCAGGTGCTGGCCGGGCCGGGCCTCCCCGTGCTCGCTCTCTACTTTCTCTCCTTCCAGTCTCCCTTCACTCGGCCGTCCTGCCGGGACACCCGGGGCTGCGAGAACGATGCGGCGGCGTTGCTGCAGCCGCTCTCGGAGCCCCGGCCTCTTGCTCTTTGACGTGGCAGTGGTGCTCGGGAACCGTTTTCTGTCCGCGCCCGATAGGGGCTTGGCCTGGCCGAGAAGCAGCAGGGCTCGGGGAGGGGTCAGTTGGAAATGACCATCCTGCATCTAGTTTTTTTCAGGCCTTTCCGAAACTAAAAGTTCCAGGCACAAACCTGATATTTATTTGTTGTTAAGCTCTGTTATAGCAACAGTAACGTTGAACATCTAAGCTAAAGGGAAAGCATTTTCGTCCGCGTACACACGAGCCCATCACAAATTTTGAAAATCGTTGTTTATTTGCTGATGATACCCTCCTTTATTCCAAACAGGAATTTCAGGTGGCTTACCTAACCCGACAGTTGTTTTTCTCTTTTCCTTTATTACCTTCCTTTATACATCCACGGTTTTACAAGTTTCAGTAAGCCTTATAGACTAAAAGTCGTACATTTATATAGCAATAAATGTATCAAATTAGGCCTACTATCTTTTAATATTGTTAATCTATTAAGATGACTTCAGATATAACACAGTATTCTACTTTCTTCATTTTTCTCCTATTAGAACATTAGGAATTCCAAGTTTTTAGTCGTGAGAGAGGATTTCTGATTGTTTTAGTTGCATTTCATAATAGGCAAGGGGAAATCTGCTCAGACTGGGAGCTGTTTTTGTTTCCCCAGCTCTCTCCTCAAACAGATTTCAGAGCCAAGATGTGTAGAGCAGTTCCAGGTTGTCATTTTATAGGTTCACTTCTTTGGGAGTCATGCCCAGATTTCAGGAATATTAGAGTAAAGGACTAGAAGAGTCTGTGATGTGAAATAGACAAAAGTGGAATTAAAGAGCATGAATATTCCTATTTTTCTTTTGAGTGTTAAAAATGTTCTGTTTAAAGAAAACATGGTTTCAAAGCAAATCTGCAGACAACATGACCAGAATGGAACGAGAAATTGCCTGGAATTTGCTGAAAGCTGGCCTGTGGTTGCTGCTTGCAATATAATAGTTTCACAAGCAGCTTCAGCTTGCAGTATTCTGTATGCAGCATACTGAAGACCATCACTCCCTTTTTTTTTAAGCAATTTGCGTTGTAGGAGAGATAATACACCTAGACTTTAATGGGGGCAATTTTTAAAAAGGTCAGCTTGGATATACAACTTTTGATCTTGAGTAGTTTTTCGATCTGATTTTTCTTAAGAGATTTGGGGATAGGAGAGCCTGCCTTTTTGAAAAAGATTTTTACCCTTTCCCTTGTCATCAATGTTTCTGTTAACTAGTTTACTATACAAAATGTTAGTGTTGTATCTATTGTTAATTGCTAGTATGTGTCTTCTCACCTGATGCAAAGAAAAAGCTACTTTTGCAGTGGATTGTAGTTTTATTTTATGCCTTTTCACAAATGATTATAAGAAATACAAAATTTCCAAATAGGTTATCTCTGGGGCTTGGGTATATTTGAGTGTTGTTCATTTTTTAATAGAAATATATACTTTTGTAAAGATAACAATAATAAAAGCTACATTTTAAAAATGCAGACTTAAAAGAAAGATCACTTCTTATTTGGAAAGGAGATTTAAGTAATACAATTCACTATTCCATGTGTACCCTCTACAGTTCATTTGAGAAGTGATAAAATTTTAAAATCCAATCAGAAATAACCCAATCTATTCATTTAGGATTCACTTTGATGTAAATTACTTAAATATGTGAACAATTAAGAACAGAGTAGTTCTTCAGCTGACATTTCCAGTTAACCCAAGTTCTCACCAGCAGCCCCTCCCTTTTCAGTTTACCAGAGTTTTGATTATGACTGCCTATAAATGTGGGCTCTCTCTACTTGCCTATTCATTTTTCTCAGATCGCTGAGGGTATTCACATGGTCCTCAAAGAGTCAAGGCACATGATTTCCACATTATCTCTAGGTGAAACAACCATGGTACTGGTCTAGAACTTTCCAACTCTGGCAGATTTTTCACCAGTCACAGGGAGGAAGCACTCACTGGTGGATACTACGTACTAGGTGGTAACTATGTGCCAGATGCATTCATGTGATTATTTGTAATCGTCCCGTATTCCTACAGCATAAGCAATATTAGCTCCATTTTGTGTGAAGAAATAGGTCTATAGCTTGCCCAAGGTCACATTGCTAGTGAGAGCTTAAATTTGAGCTCAAGTCTTTCTCCAAAATGTATACTCAAGAGATACTATGTAACTGAGCTATGCTTCAAACCTGTTTCCCCATTGAACAGTAATTTTAAGAGCAATATGATTTAAGTTTAGTAGGTGTAGTTTTTAAAATTAATGTTTGTTTTCAGAGATGGGTGTTATGCCTGAAATTGCTCAAGCTGTGGAAGAGATGGATTGGCTGTAAGTACCTCCATCTTTAAAAGCGTAAATGTACCTGTGACAACAATGTTTTTCAATTTAAATAGTGGTTAGTGTTTTTATCAAATATTTTGGGGCCCAGCTGGGTAAGTGAAATTCAGTTTTTTCCTGTGATTCTTTACATCATAGAGTTTCCTTTCTGAACGTTGAGATATTTTTAGCTGGAAAAGATGGGTAGTGTTTGCCAAATAAAATTCTCTTTTAGGTTTATAGTTTAACATGACTTAATTAGCTTAGGTGATTTTTTTTTTTTAATTAACTAAAATTCTTCAAAATGTGATTCTTTTAGTCTCCCAACTGATATCCAGGCTGAGTCCATCCCACTGATCCTAGGAGGAGGTGATGTCCTTATGGTATGTTTAAATGTGGTGAGGTCGTTGGAAGCTGGGGAAACACAATTCTGGGGCTGTTATGACCCACTTTAAGAACTCCATAGGCTTAGAAATGGTATTTTCACGAAATTAATTTTATTTATTCACAAACATTTAAGCTACCTATGCTGCATTCAAAGTAATTAGGTAGAAGTTGTGGGGAACACAAAGGTGAATAAAATGCAGTCTTTGCCCTTCAGAAGCTTCAACCCGGTAGCACAGTAAGACATGTACATGGATAAATGTCATGCAAGGGAAAATGTGGCACCTGCCTGAGAGGTGCAAAGTATGAAAAGATGCAAGTGGGGTCCAGTTACCCTTCTGCTTGAGGAATCATAAAGGACTCTGCTTGGAAGAAGTAGATTTTGGACAAGGGAAGATAAAGGAGAAAAGCTCTCTAAGTAGAGAGCACATCAACAAAAACCATGAATAGGAGAATGCAGGATATGATCCCAGAGTAATTCACTTCAATGGTAGCATAAAGTACGTGTGTCTGGGGTGGAGAGTGTAACTTGAGATAAGGTGAGAAGTACACAGTGGATCAGATTATTTGTGCCCTTTCTGAAGTGTCATGCTAAAGAATTTGGGTGTGTGTTGGCAGTGTGGATCATTGGAAATGTTTAACTAGGGGTGCGTTGCACGGTTAGAATTGTGTTTTTAATGAAGACTGATTTGATAGCAGCTTGTAGTGTAGCTCTAAGACATGAGATACTGTTAGGATACTTTTGTAATAATCTAGGTTAGAATAATAAGGGTTTAGATTTGAATGGTAGTAATGGGAAAGGAAAAGGGAGAACAGATTCTTGAGGAATGGAAGAGGAATGGCAAGATTGGCAATAAAGTTGAATGAGGAAATCTGAATAATCTGGAGACACTGGAAATAAAGGTAGCTTGTGAATTGTTAAAAATTTCTACATGGTATCACATTAATTTGATTTCCTTAACTGACAACTTAAACTTTTTTTTTCTTTTTCATTTAGGCTGCAGAAACAGGAAGTGGAAAAACTGGTGTAAGTAATAAACTTAAATTGACTTACTTTGTAAGAGTTGATTTTATTTTTCATGAATTTATTTTATTTATTTATTTTTGGCCGTGTTGGGTCTTTGTTGCTGCACGCGGGCTTTCTCTAGTTGCAGTGAGCGGGGGCTACTCTTTGTTGAGGTGCACGGGCTGCTCATTGCAGTGGCTTCTCTTGTTGCGGAGCACGGGTTCTAGGTATGCAGGCTTCAGTCGTTGTGGCATGCGGGCTCAGTAGTTGTGGCTCACAGGCTCTAGAGCGCAGGCTCAGTAGTTGTGGCGCATGGGCTTAGTTGCTCTGCAGCATGTGGGATCTTCCTGGACCAGGGCTCGAACCTGTGTCCCCTGTATTGGCAGGCGGATTCTTAAGCACTGCACCACCAGGGAAGCCCGTAAGAGTTGATTTTTAAAGCAACTTTGAACAGTGGTTTTTACTTTGAAATATGTAATCAAGTATCCTCCTTCCAAAATGTAAAAAGTGGTTGCTTGCCACAGAGAACAATATTTTTGTTGCCAGCTCATTCTGAAATAAGATTTATAAGAGTATGGCTTTAAGAATATAGTTTAAAACTGGTCTCGGAGAAAGAGTTACAGTATCTTTAGTATTTATACTCACTTCTGAATTTTAATGCAGTGGCTCTAGTAATAAGGAAGTTGCAAATAGAGGTTGATCTCCTATTGGCCTAGACTAGAGAAACGGTTTGTCAGAATAATATTTATCCTTTTTAGTTTAGTTCATTCCTTGGGTCCCGATTGTTTATTGTTTTGGGCTATCAGCTGGTTCTTATTTCCTTCATTCAGTCAACTCTCGTTATCTTACTGGTATTTTGGGTTTGGGCAAATTGGAGCAGCGCTCAGGAATATGTGTCATTATTTAAGGTGCATGCATGATTTTTGTAATTTATATTGATTATTGAACTGTCATTGATATCTGAATGCTAATATAGAGAACTCTTGTTTATATGCTAGGCTTTCAGTATTCCAGTTATCCAGATAGTTTATGAAACTCTGAAAGACCAACAAGAAGGCAAAAAAGGAAAAGCGACAATTAAAACTGGTGCTTCAGGTAATTTTTGCATATTATTAATTTCCTTTTGTATAAATTAGTAATTCTCATTCCTGGCGTTTACAGATGTGAAGATGTTTTAAAAAATAAATTTATTTTATTTATTTATTTTTGGATCCGTTGGGTCTTCGTTGCTGTGTGCAGGCTTCCTCTAGTTGTGGCGAGCTACTCTTTGTTGCAGTGCGTGGGCTTCTCGCTGCGGTGGCTTCTCTTATTGCGGAGCATGGGCTCTAGGCGCGCGGGTTTCAGTAGTTGTGGCATGTGGGCTCAGTAGTTGTGGCTCGTGGGCTCTAGAGCACAGGCTCAGTAGTTGTGGTGCACGGGCTTAGTTGCTCCACGGCATGTGGGATCTTCCCGGACCAGGGCTTGAAACTTTGTCCCCTGTATCGGCAGGCAGATACTTAACCACTGTGCCACCAAGGAAGCCCCAGATGTGAAATTTGAGTGTGCATTTTTATTGTCAATATCCAGGGGATGGTATTGTCATTTGGTGCCCTGGAAACCGGGGATGCTAAATGTCATTTAGAGCATAAACACTGAAAGATTGTCCCTCCTAAGATACTAACAGTGTTGTCTTTGAGAAAACACTGGCATTTTAGAAGTTATATTTAGTTATTTTAATGGTTTTCCTAACCTGATAACTTTTTATGCATAATATTGAAGATAAATTGGTACAGTATTTTACAAAGGCATTAAGGAAAGATTTTACAAATAGTTGATAGAGTGTAAACCCATGGTGGTAGGAAATATTGCCTTCTACAGGGAAAAGAGGCATGCATTTTCCTTTAAGATAAGAAAGGAGCCCAGGAGGTTGAAATGTAAAGTGTGCATTTTAAAGTCAGTTTCTTATTTTCAGTCCTATCTCCATGGAGATTGGTCCTGTCTGTGCCATGAACAATCTTACATTAGTTTTCTCATCCTTAAATTTTGTTGCTTTTATTAAATGGTTTCTGAATTCCATTCTATCTTGAGTAATCTATGGTTTTGTTATATTTTAAGTCACTTTTGTTTCATGATACAAAATAGGATTGTGACAAAATTGCAAGCTTAAGTGGAGTGAGCTGGCATATCAACATTTTCTTCTCAGTAGTTGAAAGTAACAATGTTACATAGTTTGTAGAATGAATTCATTTGTAAATGAATTGTGAGATAATGGATATGAACTATTTAGACTATTAGTCTGTTTAAAAATAGTCTCGGGCTTCCCTGGTGGCGCAGTGGTTGAGAGTCCGCCTGCCGATGCAGGGGTCACGGGTTCGTGCCCCGGTCCGGGAAGATCCCACATGCCGCGGAATTTGTAGCAACTATAAACAATCATTTATCAGAGAGAGTGATGACAGAGAAGGATCCTGTCTTTTTCCACAGAAGGATAACCAGAATGGCTGCAGTTCCAAAAATCATGTCCTATTAGGAGTAAGGAAGCTAGATATTTAAACATGGAGAAACAAATAAAAAAGGGAGGTGGTATAATTGTTAAATCATTGTTGGGATCTGGAGAGAGAATAATTGTTCTAGAAAATACTGTTTAATTCCTAGTAGCTTGATTGAGCCCACAGTGGATAGAGACCCTCAAGAGAACGTTACTTCTCCATCATCCCAGGTGTTTAAGCAGATGATAGATATCATTAGACCAGAAATAATCTAGAAAAGATTTCTACCTTGGGTGGAAATTGGGCTTGAAAATACATAGCATTCTCTTTAGCTATTGTGATTCTTTGATTATCCAGACTCTTTAGATGTTTTAGAAAACGAAAATGCCGATCGCTTAAAAGTGAAGAGGAAAATATTTTGTGACTTATGAATTATTTAAAATAAAGGACTTGCTTTTCTTTTAATAATGATAAAGTGATAATTAGATTCTGATATGTTGGTGGGTTATTTTTGTTATGATTGAAGTCACCAGAACTTCATTTTATTAATGCTTTCATAGTTACGACAAAGATCAGTGCATCTAATAAAAAGGCACTGAAGCAAGTGAGCAGAAAAGGTTGCCCTGGATGGGCCAGTGACTATTATTTTTGGCTTGTTTCAGTTTTCAGTTTCAGTTTTGCCTTTAATAAAAACAGCAACAATTTTAATCGTACATTCCAAATAGTGTGTAAAACCATATTGGAACTAGAGGAGTTAAGATATCATATAAAATATAAAATATAAAATATTTGCTTTCTTTTTTGTAGAATGTTTTAACTTATGTTTGTTTGGGGTTAACTTTTCTTGTTTTAATTTGCTTAGTGCTGAACAAATGGCAAATGAACCCATATGATAGAGGATCTGCTTTTGGTGAGTGGATAGATTTTAGCAGCACATTTGTGGTTCTCAAACTTGTTTTCAATGCAATGTTGAGGAAAGATAAAGAATCCTTGTAAACTGGTAAGGGGTTCTTGTGTTGACAGCAGATAAAGTGTTACCTGTTTTAGTAAGAAAGAGATAAGCAGTCAGTGGAAAATGGACAAAGGATGTGAACAGGCAGTTCACAGAAGAACCAAATCCAAATGGCAATAAACAAACAAAGGTCAAGTTTACAGGTAGCAGGGAAATGGAAATTAAAGTTACAGTGAATGTTGTTTTATACCCAGCTGATTGGCAAGAATCCAAAAGGGTGATAACCGACTTACAAGTTACTGCCTCTCTGGAAGGGAGTTTGGCATTACCTGTTAATATTTAAAAAACATATATGCCTGGAAGGTCAAGCTCATTGGAATGAAAGTGCCAGTATGTAAGAATATACTTTCAAAGCTGTTTGATGCAACATTATTTGTAGTGATAAAAACTGCCAGCAAAGTAAATGATACTGCTAGAATGGTAAACAAAGATTAGGGTGTATCCAAGGGCTATTGTGTAGCTATTATGAAGAATAAGTCAGAACTGCAGAGTTGACTTGGAGGAATTTTCTCCACGTGTCAATGAGTAAGAAAATCAGGATGCAGAGAAAGGTAAATGGGCCTTGAGGAATCATGACAGGAACAAACAACCCCACACTGCTACTCTCTACCATGTGATATCAATTTATGTAAAAGTATATATATGTATATATGCATAAAGAATTTTAAATACAAAAATTTTTATGATTTACCCTTGTCCGAGAACTTTTTTAAAAGTTCAGAGGTTTATATAATGTACCCATATGAATAAGAATTTATACTTTGAATAAATAATTTAATTTCTTATAAGTGAAGGAAAATGTGTGACAAGATGCTTTTTTAAAAAATTTCTTCTACATTCAGGTGGCGAATATGATTTGCAAGCCTGAATCAGGACAGAAGTTATAGTTTCCAGTACAGACAAAAGCCAAATGCTTTACTTAACGCCAAAAAGCACCAATAAGCCCTATGACTGACTATGATGTATAATATAGAACTTCATCTTTTAGAGCCCTAATATTAGCAAATAACAGCTACAGGGTTATTTGTTCAGGCTTTTCCTGCTTTCCCTTTATGGTTTCTGGATCCACGGATTAGGGAACAAGCCAGAGTTTCTGTTCTTCTTTTGGTGTAGCGTTCACTCAAGCTCTAATTTCGGCATAAAATCAGAGCAACAAGTATTGATGAGTGGGTGCTGCGTCATCCTTAGTATCTGTTTCTTTAAAGGACTGTAGAGAATAGTTGTCTAAACGTGTGTTGGTGGTGCAGCTGCGGTAGTACAAATCAGGTTAGGTGCTCTGTTGATGCCTTTTTAGAATTGTTGTGGTAAAATCCTGTCCTAGCCAACAGACAACAGTAGAGAAGCTAGTCCTCGACGTAAGCCACAGCCCTCCAGGGGATGAATGAGGGCAGCTTCTCATGGGGAAGACATTGCTATCCTTCAGGAATCAGCAAGTCTCGGTCCCTGGAACATTGCACCAAGTAATGAATTATCTTATTGGTGAGACTGAGTGATACTTATTTCAGAATGCGTGATTTATGTAATCTGTATTGACATGGTTTTCTGTGTTTTTCTCAAATCCAGCAATTGGGTCAGATGGTCTTTGCTGTCAGAGCAGAGAAGTAAAGGAATGGCATGGATGTAGAGCTACTAAAGGATTAACGAAAGGTATTTAAACAACATTTGTACTTGTCTGAACTTTTGGGGTGATGTATTAATACATGAACTTTCTTTAAAGTAGCTTTGAATCGAGGATCTGAAAAGATTTTTAATGTTACAAAAAGATCTACAATTCTTCATTTGGAGGATACAATTTGTTATTCAGAAACAATGGGAAAGTAGCTACATGGTAAATGAATCATAAGTGTATAATTTATAAAAATCTCAAAGTATTTTGCCCTTGCAGGGAAACACTACTATGAAGTATCCTGTCATGACCAAGGATTGTGCAGAGTTGGGTGGTCTTCTATGCAGGCTTCCCTAGACCTAGGTAAGTGTTTCTAAAATAAACTGGATTTGTTGTTTTACATTTGTGAATTTTTAACATTTTATTTTAGTGGGGAGCAAAATAGTAAACCATACAAAGTTTATATTTAGAGACATGGAAATAATAATATTTACCTATACCCTCCACGTTCCAAGAAAGATTTGAAGTATCAAAAAAATAGATATTATAACATCATAAAATCAGGAGGAATAAGGTTAAGGGTATGAATGAAGTCAGTAAAGTTAGTATGCATTAATGTGTACCACACAATACTGTGTAGATGCTTCAAATTATCTTCAACCTGTGAACTTTTATGGTGCTTTTAACTTTATTCTTACCACATTTATAAGATACTTTTAAAATCTAGGTACTGACAAGTTTGGATTTGGCTTTGGTGGAACAGGAAAGAAATCTCACAATAAACAATTTGATAATTATGGAGAGGTAAGCTGTATTAATGACTTAATCGTAGTGTTAGTAAGTTTTCTTGCATACTTGCTTGATCACTCATGACATGACTGAGGGTGTAGAAATGATTGTGAAATTCAAGTGAATTTTCTGAATATTTTCCACGGAAAGTTCAGATTGGGACTTCAGTGAAGAAATGTTACAAAATGAGAAAAATATTTTTCTTTTACGCCATTTGTTAGCCCCTCCAAAGTGTATTACTTTGTTTTCTGTGTTCACCCCATTTTGATTTTGGCTTTGACTTTAGTACTTGTGTTGCTCTCATTTCTTATTCTGAATCATGTTAAATCTAAATATACTTGTTCTGGTAGCCAACATCTGTAGTAATGTGGAGGAGCCTTAATATCATGTTGATTCTGAAAAGTCTGTCTGATGCTTCTACTATTATATATGATATGCTATACTAGGCATTTTTAAAATCTACATTAGAATTTTAAGGAAGCATTACGCAACACTAACACATACTTTGGATGCAGCTATATTTGACCTTTTAACCTTATTTTCAATTTTGCTTTTTATTAACAGCACTTGACTTTCTGGTTTTCTAGGAATTCACTATGCATGATACCATTGGATGTTACCTAGATATGGATAAAGGGCATGTCAAATTCTCCAAAAATGGTAAGCTTTCTAGGGACCATTTTGTTAGAGAGTATATATGGTGTTCATTATTTGTGATTTTTAAAATTTCCTCACCATCTTCAATCTTCTTTCTCTTCCTCCCTGACTTTCTTTTGAACAAATACTTATTGAGCATTTGCTGTGTGCCAGGCATGCTGGTAGGTGCTGGAGATACAGCAGAAAATGGACTAGACAAATTTATGTACACTTTTGTGGGGCTTAGCTACTGATAGGGAGAGAGACCAATATGTGTGCTAGGTGGGAACAGTGCACTGAGGGGCGTATAGATCCGGGTAAGGGGATGGAGAGCGTTCTGGGGTGGTCAGAGAAGGCTTCTCTGAGAAGGTGACATTTGAGTAGAAATGTCTTGGAAGAGTATTTCAGGCAGAGGGACGGGTGATTGCAGAGGCCCTGGGATGAAAGCGTGCTGCTTGGGGTATTTAAACAGCGAGGAGGCCAGTGGGTCTGGAGCACACTGAGCATGGGGGAGGGTCGTAGAATCTTAGGTCAGTGAGGTGGTGAGCCCAGGCCATATAGGACCTTACAGGCTATGATACAGACTTTTTATTTTGACCGAGATTGGAAGCCATTAGGTTTTGAGTAGAGAATTGGCATCGTCTGTCTTTAACAGTTTAACAGTACAATCACTGTGGCTGCTTTGTTGAAAACACTGGGTGGTGACAATAGGTAGGGAACCAGTTGGATGCTAAGAGTTCTGTTTGGGGCAAGTTAAGTTTGAGATACTTATTAGACATCTGAGTGATGAAATCAAGTAAGTAGTTAAATGTACAGTTAAGCGTTCAGGGGAGGGATCAAAATTGGAGATATTGATACATCTTTGAGAGTTGTTGGCTTATATATGATCCAGTCGTAGGTCTAGATGAGATCACCTAGGGAATGAGAGTAGGTAATGAAGAGGAGAGATCTGAGGCCCAGGGTATTCTTGTGGTTAGAAGTTGGCAAATTGAGGAGAATCCAGCAGAAGTGAATGAGGAGGAAAGCCAGAAGAGGTTGAGGTCCTGCAGTTCAGGTGAAGAAAGCTTTTGAAGGAGGAGGGAATGATCAAACTGTGTCCAGTGCTGCTGATGGGTCTAGCCTAGAAAGATGAGGAATGAGAACTACTGTGTTTGGCAAGTGGAGGTCATTAATGAGCTTGACAAAGAGCTGTTGTGGTGGAACGAGGGGTGTGTAGGGGGAGCCTGATTGGGAATCAGTTCAACAGAGAATGGAGTGAAATGAGGTGGACACAGTCAACGTGGAAATCAGGCAGTTTTACTACAAACAGGAGAAGAAAAAATAAAGGACAGATGGAGGAAGTTTTGAGCTCAGGGAGGTTCGTCTAATTCAAGTGTCTACTGGAAGCAATCCCGTAGGAAGGGAATAATTAAAATTGGAGAGGGGGAGAGGGGACAATTTCAGGAGCAAAGTAAAAAAGTGAAGAGGTTGGTATTAGCACAGTTAATCTGCAGTAGCAGGAGGGGGGTGTGAATATGCATAGGCTGGCAGATTTGATGGGGTGAGCACGTGGAGGCTCTTTTCTGGTAGTTTTAATTCAATTTCTCGCTCTTGTTTGTTTTTAAAGGAAAAGACCTTGGTCTGGCATTTGAAATACCACCACATATGAAGAACCAAGGCCTCTTTCCTGCCTGTGTTTTGAAGGTAATTAGAGACATTTTGCTGTGATTATAAGCTACTTTGATCTTCATTATTTCATATTGGATAGTTTGCTCTTAGGTTAAGCATTTTCATTTTCTCCTTTATTCAATGCTAGAATGCTGAACTAAAATTCAACTTCGGGGAAGAAGAATTTAAGTTTCCGCCAAAAGATGGTTTTGTTGCCCTTTCCAAGGCACCGGATAGTTTCATTGTCAAATCACAGCACACAGGTATAGCACCTGAGAGGGTAAAGATTTCAAGAATGGGGTATTGGAAACTCCAGTAAGTAAGGCTTCTTGTAGTGAGGTACAGATACTCCCCTTGCCTGTTTAGTCCTGCATCTTTATTGAACGTGTCAGTGAAATTCAGTTTCAAAACCTGATTCATAAACTCCAAGTATTTGGTTTCAGTTCACGCATTTTGGGGAAGCTGATCACGATGTTGATGGTCTCTAGTATTTATAATGTGTGTGCTTATTAAGTGCCATGGCACTGTGTTAAGTGCTTCACCTGCATTATTTAGTCTGCATAACAACCCTGTAAGGTAGTTTTACAGACAAAGAACTTGAGGAGTAGGGACTTGAAGTCACTTGCCCAAGGTCACAGGACAAATAAGTGGTAGAACTGAATTCAAATCCAAGCAGCCTGACTCAAAAGCTCACACTCTCACCCCATTGTGCTGCCTAATCTGCTTCCAGTTATTTAAAGAAAGTACATTTCATAGCTCATTTAATTTATCACAAAGCATATAATTAAAATTACTGCAAGTAGATTTAAAGAATCTGTAGTTCATTTTAAGCATCTTTATTTTGTTTAGTTTGACTGTCACCTATACCACTGGACAATTGTTATTTAAAATGTTGGTACTGGAGGATTTGTGCTCGTGTTTTACAAATGAAGGTATCATGAGGTGTGATCTGAATGTATTCTAATCTTTTTTATCTTCTTAAGGTAATGCTCAGGTGGCACAAACGAAGTTTCTCCCCAATGCTCCAAAAGCTCTCATTGTCGAACCTTCCCGAGAGTTGGCTGAACAAACTTTGAATAACGTCAAGCAGTTTAAGAAATACGTCGATAATCCTAAATTAAGGTAAAGCTTCCTTTTGTGCTCAAATGCCTATTGTCTTTAGGTCAGAGGTGTTTCAGAAGAAGAGTAAAGTAGGAAAAAAAAAATGAGGTAGAAATTCAGAGTGTGTACACATGCATGTGTATGAGTGTGTAAATATATTTAACTTTGACATATAGTAGCAATTAGTTTCTATATAAAACTCCTGTTTAAGTGAGAAGACTTCTATTAAAAAAAAAGTAAATTGAGGGACTTCCCTGGTGGTGCAGTGGTTAAGAATCCGCCTGCCAATGCAGGGGACACGGGTTCGAGCTCTGGTCTGGGAAGATCCCACATGTCACAGAGCAACTAAGCCCGTGTGCCACAACTACTCAGGCTGCTTTCTAGAGCCTGCGAGCCACAACTCCTGAGCCCGTGTGCCACATCTACTGAAGCCTGCACGTCTAGAGCCCATGCTCCGCAACAAGAGAGGCCACCGCAATGAGAAGCCTGCGCACTGCAATGAAGAGCAGCCCCCCCTCGCCGCAACTAGAGAAAGCCCGAGAGCAGCAACGAAGACCCAGCACAGCCGAAAATAAATAAAGAAATATCCTTAAAAAAAAAAAAAAAAAAAAAGTAAATTGAGATTTTTCCTGTGTCTCTTATATAAAGAGTCATGGTTTGCAAAACTATATCAGAGTAAAAATTAATTTTTTAAAGGGGCCATTTCATTTAATGTTAGCTTCATCACTTCATTTGCATAGAAAATGTATCACTCTCTGTCTAGTGTGTTGGTAAACCTGACTTGGTGAGGTTAATTCTAGCCTGTCTCCTAGTGGTGACCATCTTCCCTGTGGGCATTCACACTGGTCACTCTAGTTCGAGGGCTCTTTCTGCCATTGCGGGGAGACCCTAAGTCTAGTGATCTTGGAGAACTTCTGGCTCAGTAGCAATCCCTTTTAATTTGAGGAAAGCCTGAATAAACTGCTCTGTCAGTTGATTTGACACTTGATTTTTATTAATTTTTCTTTTAATTTTTCTTACTGAAATATAATTCACACACCATAAAATTCACCATTTAAGTGTACAATTCAGTGGTTTTTAGTATATGGTCACAAGGTTGTGCAACCATCACCACTATCTAACTTCAGAAACTCTGAATTATTGATGTCCCGTGGGCCCATCTGTTTATTTATTTATATTTTTAGAAATCTTATTTTGATGTCTGAGCTTTTTTTTTTTCCGACTGTGTTGGGTCTTCGTTGCTGCGCGCGGGCTTTTCTCTAGTTGTGGCGAGCGGGGGCTACTCTTCGTTGCGGTGCGCGGGCTTCTCATTGCGGTGGCTTCTCTTGTTGCGGAGCACGGGCTCTAGACGCGTGTGCTTCAGTGGTTGTGGCTCACGGGCTCAGGAGTCGTGGCTCGCGGGCTCTAGAGCGCAGCCTCAGTAGTTGGTGGCGCACGGGCTTAGTTGCTCCGCAGCATGTGGGATCTTCCCGGACCAGGGATTGAACCCGTGTCCCCTGCATTGACAGGTGGATTCTTAACCACTGCGCCACCATGGAAGTCCCCCATCTTTTAAATGTTGATCTTTCTCATAAGTTAAACTTATTCAGGGATAAATTTATACTTAGTAAAACTTTTTAGGTAAAATAATTCCTAATTTTGTCTTGATTGATGCATTTCACTCTTTCAGTAACTATTTGAATACCTACCATGTGTGAAGACTTAGGCTAGGGATCAAGATGTAACAACAAGAATTCATCTTTGCTTTTACAGAATTATGTGCAGGAGTCTGGAGATAGTGTGGAAGGCAGAGAAACAACCAAAGAAATGTGATAAAATGCTTTAAGGATATGACAGGGAGAGTCACTACAAGAGTACATCACCAGAGCATCTTCTTAGTGTAAGAGTCTCAGAACTCTTCACAAGAGAGTGTTTTGGGAAGAATGTAAAATGCTAATATAAGTTGATTTTTGTGCTCTAATTATGTGTAAAGATTATCGTGCATCTGGACAAAGCCTGGAAGGGAAGATAGATGACAAAATCAATTTATTTGCTAAGTTGGTAAAATTGTGTTACTCATTTTGGTATTCAGTACAAATGAGGCTTTTCCTTCTTTGAAGACCCAGCTCAAGTCCTGGTCTTTCTGTGAAGCTAATATGTTGGTGCCAGCCCGGTCCTTTCTCCCTCCTCGGATACCGCTGTGTTTGCTTCCCCATAATCCCTATGCACCGTCATGTGTTAGTGTTTCTTGCTTTAAATGTGCATAGCTTTCCTCATCCCAGCTCAGTTTTACACTCCGTAAGACAGGGGCTGGTCTTCTATGTTCCTCAACCCTACAGTGCTTTGCACATAAGCATAGATTGTTATGTGTATGTGTAGTTTTCTGCTAAATTTGTAGAAATAAATGTATCTGATTAGGAAAGTGGATAAGAGTAAAGCTTTATAGAAGAAGTGATAGATTTAGGACCATAGTTACCAAACCTGGGAACTAAGGGACCTTATTTCAAAATACAAATTTATCGGTCCTTCTTCTGTATATACTGAATCAGATTTTCCAGGGAATAGGAATTGGAACTCTTTGTTTTTTAAGGAAGAATGGCACCTCTTCCAGGTGATTCTTAAGTAGCCAATCTGGCATCTGGTGTTACCAGATTGAGGAAACATGGCTCTAGTGGTAGGTGGTTAAGGACTATGCCAAAGTAATGGACATTCACAGACTAGAAAGCTGTTGGTTTTTTTTTAAACACTATATAAATCGCTTCAGATGACAGTAGGCAACCATGAAGCTGTTTCTTTTCATCAGTCATAGAATTTATGAGACTCCGTGTTAACATCATCCACTTTCCCAGTATTTTATGGTATTTTTTAAATGACTGATTAAATAAGAGTAAAATTAATAAATGAAGATAGTTGATAGCTACTTCTGATTGAAAGTTGTCTGGCTGCCTCAGGAAGTAATTTTGTCTGCTATTTATAAAAAGGAGACAATCTTTTTGTGAATAGCTATAGTGAGATATAATTCACATATCATACGATTCACTCTTTAAAGTGTACAGGTTGTTTTAGTTTTCATTATATTCACAGAATTGTGTGACCATCAAAACCAATTTTAGAACGTTTTCATCACCCTCGAAAGAAACACTACCTTTTAGCAGTCACTCCCATTTCCCTCACACCTTCCTACCCCTGGGCAGCCACTGATCTCTTTTCCATGTATAGAATTGCCTGTTTTGGACATTTTATATAAATGCAATTGGACAATGTATGCTGTTTCATGACTGGCTTCTCTCATTTGCCATAATGTTTTTTTAAAGTTCGTCAATGTTATAGCATGTATCAGTACTTAGTTCCTTTTTATTGCCAAAAGGTATTCCATTTGTATACATATACCACATATTTATTAATCCACTCATTAGTTGATGGATGTTTGGGTTGTTTCCACTTTTTGGCTACTGTGCTATGAACATTAGTATATAGACTTTTGTGTGGACATACATTTCCATTTCTCCTGAATATACATCCAGGAGTGGAATTGCTGGATCATATAGTAGCTTCATGTTTAACATCTTCAGGAACCACGCAACTGTTTTCCAAAGTGACAACACTATTTTACATTTCTACTAGTAATGTGTGAGGGTTCCAGTTTCTCCACATCCTCACCTTATTATCTGTCTTTACAGTTATAGCCCTCCTAATGGGTGTGAAGTGGTATCTTATTGTGGTTTTGGTTTGTATTTCCCTAATAGCTAATCATGTTGAACATCTTTTCATGTGCTTACTGGCCATTTGTAAAGTCTGTTCAGATTCTTTGCCCATTTTTCAGTTGGGTTATTTGTCTTTTTATTGTTGAGTTGTAAGATATATACCTGTAGTATTATGATTAGATATATATAATTTGCAAATATTTTCTCTCATTCTGTGATTCCGTGGGCTTTTTCACTCTCTTGGTAGTGTCCTTTGAAGTACAAAAGTTTTTAATTTTGATGAAGTCCAATTTATTTTTTCATCTGTTGCTTTTTTGTTTGTTCATCTTTTGGTGTTATAAGGGACTTTGCCTAACCCAAGATCATGAAAATTTACTCTTACTTTTTTTCTAAGGGTTTTGTAGTTTTAGGTCTTATATTTAGGTCTGTGATTCATTTTGCATTAATTTTTATGTGTGTCCTAAAGAAGAGGTTTAACTTCATTCATTTGCACGTGCATATCCATTTGTTCTAGCACCATTTGTTGAAAAGACTGTTCTTTCCCCCCATAGAATTGTCTTGGCATAAGGCAATTTTTTTTTCTTTTTTTTTTTAAGAGAGTGTATTTTATTATTTATTTTTGGCTGCGTCAGGTCTTAGTTGTGGTACACAGGATCTCCGACGCGGTGCACAGGCTCCTCGTTGCAGCTCACGGGCTTCTCTCTAGTTGTGGCACGTGGCCTCTGTAGTTGTGTCACGCGGGCTCTCTAGTTGTGGCCCACGTGCTCAGTAGTTGTGGCATGCGGGCTTAGTTGCCCCGCGGCTTGTGGGATCTTAGTTCCCGGAACAGGGATCGAACTCGCGTCCCCTGCATTGGGAGGTGGATTCTTAACCACTGGACTGCCAGGGAAGTCCCAAAGTAATCTTTTTTAATCTAAACATATTTTTGGAAGTATTTGGAGTGAGAAAAATTCAAACACAAAAGGATATTCTGTGAAAAGTAAGTCTCCTTTCACCCCATTCCCCAGTTTTTGGTTATCAACCTGGAGGCAACTTTTAAAAATTAATATTTATGTATTCTTTCAGAGTATATATTTTATACACGTACAACCACATGTGTCTATAAAGGTTGATTGAAACTAGAGTTTGGGGTACCTGGAATTATCCTAATATAGAAAGATATATAGATGAGGACTGATGTTTTCTGGGTTCCAAGCTTTCACATTCTCCTCAGTTACTTTACCATGTATTAACATATTATGTACCTCCTGGAAATGAAGTGCCTTGTTTCTTTCCTTCTCCAGAACTTTATTGTAGATTCTTTCTCAGTTATTCAATTTTAATATCCACCTCCCCAAAATTGAAAAAAACCAAACGATAAAGCAGGCTTTAATCTTTTTCTACGTTATTATTCTGCTATTTATTTCAGGGAGCTTCTGATAATTGGAGGTGTTGCAGCACGGGATCAGCTCTCTGTTTTGGATAATGGGGTAAGTTGTACTGTTAATTTTTAAAAAGTAACACTATGTGTTGTCATTTTGGCAATATAGTTCTGCTGTGTTTCAAGAAAAGTCAAATGAGGCTGAAATTAAACAAGGTCAAGAGTGTATGTATGTTCAAAAACATCTTACAAGTATGCCTTTTCTTTTCCCAAAAGTGTACAGCATAGTAGTTTCTTCCAAACACCTCATGCAAAATTCCAACGTATGTGAATTTTTTGTGGTTTATCTTTTGAGCACCTGCGAATTTCCTTTGCATTTTCATGCATTGAGTCATTTCCTCTGGGGATAATTGAAAAAGAAGCAGCTGGAGTTAAGAATAGAAATAGGGATAAGGTGGATCAAAGAGAAGGTAGTTTTGGCAGTGATCCTTGGGAAGGCTGAAGGATGATAAGGCAGTGGTTCTAGTAGGAGGGGAGATGAGTTCAGATTTGTTCAGGGGAAGTCTTAAAGTCTGTGCTATTATCAAGGATGAAGCTCGGACTGTGATCCTCATTACTGGGGAAGAAGTTTGGGACACTCTTAACTGCCTGTCAGTTCAGGTACAGGTAGAACTTCATAAAATATTTTGTATGTGTGAAGTAACTTCGTGCTTACAAACTTCTCTTTCATTTCCTTCCCGAAATATTTTATCATTTAATCTAAACTGCTTGATACTGAGTTATGGTGAGCAAATATGTTCTCCCCTCAGTTGCCTTGGTGCTGTTGTCAAATGAAATTTCATGCTGAATGGTTTTGATTTGACTTGGTGTGGCATATTACGAGCAAGGAATCATTACTGTACTTAATACTATTCTAAGATAGTAACATAGCTTTGTTATGTTCTTATTTGATTTGCTATATTTTAATGGTTATAAGAGAAATTTAATATGTTCATTCCCTATCTTGGTTCCTCAAACCCAAATTCATTTTCCACGTAAGTTATTAAGTTTCTTAACTTACATTGTTCAGCTACAGAGCTTTTAGGGAATTAGATCTGCTTTTGCAAGGCAGATCTAAAATTTGGTACTGGCTGAAGCTAATGGCAAAGTAAAGGGAGTGTTATTCCATAGCTTTCCTGGCAGGATTCAGTTCCATTCTACTTAGGGGATGTAATATATTCTCTTTCTGCTCTTCTTCCATCTTACGTTCTCTACTTCTGTTATCTCCCACCATCCTCTGGCACCCTTAGCCCTGTGTTATGTCTTATGCTGCAGGCAGAAGTCAGCTTTGGAGTCAGAGAATAGAACTATTTAATTTTTTTAATCTTTTAAAGTTGCACAGTTATGCAACGTGTGCAGTTAGGCCCGAAGAAGTGGTTGGTGCTATTATCCAAGTCATATAGCTATTTCTCTCAGGCTTTTCCAATTTGACTTTTTTTTTTTTTAAACCTGAGAGACCGAGTTTCTGTTTTCATGCTGACTACCTGCTGAAATTGAGGAGGGCGGAAACTCGCACAGTGGGTTAGAATCCTTTGGTAAAGAGACATTACCCATAGAACCAGAGTAGTATTGTATTCATTGCTGTGTCCAGCACAGTGCTTGGCACATAGTACAGTCTTAATACATTGAGTGGGTTTTATTTTCAGACAGTATTTTCTAGACTGAACTGAGACTTGCTTACAGTTATCAACATAGTTGAAACAATAGCTTCAGAAATGTCTTTCATTTTTTATGGAAGTTTAAATGCCTTCTATTGGATCAAATTAAAAGTCCATTCAGCACAGTACTTTTTCAATTTTTCAAGGGGTGAGATATTGAAGTACTGAGACTATAGTAATAAATTTGTTAGGAGATAGTTATGTTTTTAGTCTAGAGTGGAGAACACAAGTGAAAAAGAAGTCATTTTTTATGCCTGTTGATAGAGAGTAGACGTTTTGAATTGTCTGATTTATTGAATGATTTTATATAATACCTTATTGTGCTCACACACATACATCCATATACACACTTTAAAAATATTTATCCTTTATTGATTACCTTTTAGAAATGGGCCAGGCCCTGCTAAGTGCATTATATACATTTTCTTATTCAATTCCCATAATAGCCCTTTGTGATGGTCCTCTTCCCCATTTTTACAGATTAGGAAGAGACCTTATACCAAATATTAAGTAATTTGCCCCAGATCTTACAACTCATAGGTGGAACTTAACTTCAAAGCCTATGTTCCTAATTACTATACCATGGACTTGATTAAAAGGTGTGTGTGTGAAAATGGAAAATGTGGTTAATTGGGTGTACTGGTGTTGGCGGCTCATATTCTCTTTGTAGATGTCTTAAAATTTTTATAATAAAAAGTTATGTAAAACTTGTCCTTACTTGAATTAGACCTTTGCTCACGTTTGGACTTTGAGTTTGAATCCCAGTTGGGGTACTTACTAGCTGTATCATCTAAGTTCTTATGACTTTAGAATTCTAAACTTCAGTCTCCTCATTTAAAAACAGGACTAATAATAGTAGTGTTTTCCTTAGTGGTAACATGAAATGATATAATACCTGTAAAAGGTTAGCACAGCACATGTTCATTATAAGCACTTGACAAATAGTAATTATTACTGTTTTTCCTGGATTAGTCAGGTCATCTTCATTATTAATTATAACCAGATTTATCAAGCACCTGGCACTCTGGGCATCAAATGCAGTACCTGTCTCATCTCTTAATTATCACAACCGCCCATTTACAAAATGAGAAAATTGAAGCTAGAAGAGATTAAATAAGTTGAGGTCACACAGCTGGGTAATGGTAGGACTGGGATTTGGATCCTGGTTTAATTTCAGAGTTCCTATAAATTCATTTGATTTTTCACTTGGAAAACAAATTTTATACACTAGACTGTCTATAGCAGTTTAAAATGTTACAATCAGTTGCCAAACTCTTCACACTAATTTCAAACCAGGTACAAGGTTAATGATACAGCGCATTATCCAGAACTCCTGTTTTGCAGACTTAAAGTTGACTGTGAGTGCTTCAGCGCGCGTTTTTATTTTAAGTAGAGACCGTTGTTGGTTGCTATTCTAAGGTGACGACAAGAGTTCTTCCGTTTTCTTAAGGTGCTTTTTTTGGATATTTTTTAGGTAGATATAGTTGTTGGCACTCCAGGAAGACTGGATGATTTGGTGTCAACTGGAAAGCTGAACTTATCGCAAGTTAGATTCCTGGTCCTGGATGAAGCTGTATGTTAAAATATACTCATGCTTTTAAAAAAAATACTTGCTTATGTTTTGGGGGATAAAATATGTGAAATGATGAAGGAAAAATACAATTTAGTCATGATCCCAGTACCTAGAGAGAAACATAGTTACCAGTTTGGTGTATTTTCATTCACTGCTTATACTTATAGTAAATACTATTTTATGTAGTTGCACTCAGGCTATTTAGAATCTGGGAAATCTTTTTTAGAAAAATATGGTACATAAGTATTTCATGTCATTATTTATGAACGATTTTTAAAGGCTGTCTAATGGTCTCTTATATGCACACTTCATGGCTTATTTAACCACCCTTATTACTAGACATGTAGGTTTGTTTTGTACTCCAAATAGTTATCTTGTGTGTACATCTTTTTTTTTTTTTTTTTTTTTTTTACACATTACAAATTACATTAATATGCTTTGGGCTCTTGAGATATAGTTCCAAGTTATTTTCAAGATGAGGTAGTTTTTCAACATTGAAGGTCTTTGCTTTTTCATATTAGAGTCGTATTCTTAAGGAGATGTGGGAGTTATTAACTCTTGTATTCATTTTAGAATACCAGAGTATGGTTTTTGAGTTATTTATTGTCAGCTTTTTCATATTAGAGTCACCTGGGCTTTAAAGTTGAATTTACAACTTGTCTTTAAATATCCACTAGAAAATAATTACTTTGAAAGTATGGAGATATGTATGTGTATGAATTAGTTTCTATATCTTATATTTTGCAATTGATTGAGAAAAGAAAGATTTAGATACTGATTAAAAAACTTATATTCTTCTTTGCTTCTCGTGCAGGATGGGCTTCTTTCTCAAGGTTACTCTGATTTTATAAATAGGATTCACAATCAGATTCCTCAGATTACCTCTGATGGAAAAAGACTTCAGGTATGAAATAACTAATGCATCTTAAAATACATGTAGACAATTGTTACATATTAACGCTTACCTTTTTTGTTTTACATTCACGTTTTTAGTGTCTTCTGATTACGTTAACTGCTGTATGAAACGTTTTCTTCATTAACTGATTAAGTAGTACACACAAAGGAAACAGTCTTATGAGCTGCTTTTAGAAATAAAGGTGAAGGGAATTTGAGGAAGTTACTTAGGTGTAACAGAAGACTATAAGTAAAAAATTCTTAATCGTTATTTTTGTTTTCTACGGAGCATTTAGGGTTTATATTCAAGACTGAGTACTGCTTCCTCTTTGAAGGAGAAATGTCTTGAACTGTTGAAAAACAGTTATTTCCTTAGTAATTATTTCTTAAAATATTACTCTTTCTCATTCTGTTTTCTTAGGAAGAATTCAAGAGGAGAGGCTTTTAAGAGAAGGGGACAAGTTTATGGCTTTAGATTTTTAAAAACCTTTTCATCTTACTTAGTTTTTATAGGACCTTGAGGAATAGATGGCATGATTTCTGTGGCAGTGAGGGGACTGAAGCTCAGAGAGATTAACCCACCCAAAGTCACACCACTAGTTGTTGCTACAGAGTCAGGTATTGAGCTTGTCTTAGATTCCAGGCTGAGCGTACTTCGTGCCCCACATCTGTATTCATATGCTAGAATCATTATTATAAAAGCTTATCTAAATTTTGGTTTTTCTATTCTTAGGTGATTGTTTGCTCAGCCACTTTGCACTCTTTTGATGTGAAGAAACTGTCTGAGAAGATCATGCACTTTCCCACCTGGGTTGATTTGAAAGGAGAAGATTCTGTTCCAGATACTGTCCACCATGTTGTTGTCCCAGTGAATCCCAAAGCTGACAGACTCTGGGAAAGGCTTGGGAAAAACCACATTAGGGTAAGTACTTTATAACGTTCACATTTGTATAGAGTAAAGCATTCATAAACTAGTTTAACCTTGAGCTCTTCATGATGCTTAAAGCAACCAGACATTGTACCTTTAAGAAAAGAGAAGTCTGGCACATTGACCAGAAGAGTTTCGGTCTGTTAGGTATGGGATAAGTGATGGGCTCATACTTTACTTTTCTCTCTATATAAAGTTACTTTTGTGATCATCTTTCTCGACATGGTTTTTGTAAATAAATAGGATTACCTGTGTATATATAGGTCTAATTTCTGATATAATGATTTCCATTTTTAGTAGTGTTCTAGAATCTTCTTGATGTGCCTTATTTTTCTAAATATCAGTTTCATGAGTCCATCATCTCACTTTTTCACCATTGTTAGATTTACCTTTATATAATAAGGGTATGCTTATTCTAAATACACAATGTTTTGAAAACCACCTTTACTTTTTTATTATTATATTTAAAATTGATTAGCCTAATAAAGGGTTTTTCTCAATCTGAAGAATGGTATTGCCTATAGATTATAAAGATGTATGTCTGAAATGCTATCTAAAGTTAGATACAGTTCTCCCTTTATAAAAAGATACCTGTTCTGAATCATTACTTAACCCTTCCCCACTTCTTTTTTATCCTTTCCTTTTGACAGACTGATGAAGTACATGCAAAAGATAATACAAGACCTGGTGCTAACAGTCCAGGTAAGTTAGAAGAGTCAATAAAATGTGTGGAAAGATTTTGAAAACGAATTGATCTGTTTTACTGAATTTATGCCCTGTCTACTCTCATGAAGGAACAGGAAATCTGAAAATAAAAGGAACAAAAATAATTTTAAAATGGGGGGAAAGCTGATATCAGTCAACTTAGAGGAATATTAATCACTGAACTTAAGATATTAGTCTCCTGGCATCCAAATCACAAATATTTTGGATTATACAATTCTCATTTTTCCAGGAAGCCAGCAGATTTCTCTGGCTACAGGTTGTATTTTAGCCCTGAATTCCAAGAGAAATGTCATGTAGATTCTTAATACCTGGCAATTGAGTAACAAAGGAACATGTCTTTAGCTACAAGCCTGTGAGAGATACAGCAATGATCCTGAGATGATTCTTTTTGTGTGTAAGTGTACAGTTCAGTAGCATTGAGTACATTCCTACTGTGCAATCGTCACCACTATCCATCTCCAGAACTATTTTATCTTCCCATACTGAAACTCCATATCATTAAATATTTATCAATTTTTAAAAAGCCTAAAATTAATTAATTCAATGAAGATACTTCTATGCAGAATTGAGACAGTTTGTATCAGGTACCTAATATTTCAAAGATATATGAAGATCCAGCATGATACAAGGATAGTGTTTAGAGAAGCTAGAAGAGATCTGAAACCCATTAGGCCACATGTCTGATATCACATGTCTCAAGTGGATCATTGGCAAGGGTTAGACTGCATTTCTTTCATAGTTGGATTCATTGGTAGATTTTTTTTTAAGATATTCTTTTTTTTTTTTAAGAGAAGCTGTACATTTTTTTAAATAAATTTATTTATTTTTATTTATTTATTTTTGGCTGTGTTGGGTCTTCGTTTCTGCGCCAGGGCTTTCTCCAGCTGCGGCGAGCGGGGGCCACTCTTCATCGCGGTTGCGCGGGCCTCTCACTGTCGCGGCCTCTCTTGTTGCGGAGCACAGGCTCCAGACGCGCAGGCTCAGTAGTTGTGGCTCACGGGCCCAGTTGCCCCGTGGCATGTGGGATCTTCCCAGACCGGGTCTCGAACCTGTGTCCCCTTCATTGGCAGGCAGATTCTCAACCACTGCGCCACCAGGGAAGCCCCATTGGTAGATTTTTAACAAGTATCTGAAAGGTGAATTATTTGAATTTTTGATTAAAGACAGTTCCTTTGAACTCAGTTTTACGCGTAGCTCCAAATTTATGAGGTGTATGCTCAGCCAGCCTTATTGTTGGAGAGGAGCAGACACTGATAGTCAAGATAATAATGTATCATCCCACTGTTTGGGAATGCATTTTATAAAATAAAAATTTTTTACTGCCTCATATATTTTTCCTGTAAAAGTTTAGCTTAGTTTTTACCACAATTAGAGATGACTAGAGAGACCTTAGAAATATGTTGGATTACAAAATTAAAATTTTGCATTAGATAGTTGCAGATTAACTACACCCCAGCTTCACACTGAAAAATAGACATTTGGAGGGTGGCAACTAAGAAGTTACTAACTAGGTTTGACGTCAAATATTTATTTCATAGAGTGAAGTTTGAACTTTCTGGTGTTTAGATTGATTTAGAAAGTACATTTATTACTTTTTAAAGAGGTTCAAGTAATTGAGTAAACATTTATTGAGCATTTCGGGAAGTTAATGCAAGGCAGAATATGATTAGTTCTCAATGAGAGGTAAGAACAAAGTTTTGTTGTGGGTATGTATTTCTGTTTATTTGTGTGTGTGTGTGTGTGTGTTTGTACATGTGCATTTTCCCTTTTAAGAGGTATGGTTATAGGTGTTTTGGTATCCCATAAACTGGCATAAAAAACATTAAGAGAAACAAAAATAAATGAGCAAGTGGGTTATCTCACCATTTCACCCTATACTTTTATTTCTTGGTTTTGTCTATAATACTTGTATTAAAGTAGAGTTTTTTAGGTGAGTGAAGCGGTAAGTCTGTGTAATTATGTGTGTTCATGACAATTTCAGATTGAAATTCTGTTGTTTTTTGTTGTTGTTGTTGTTGTGTTACTCAAGAGATGTGGTCTGAAGCTGTTAAAATCCTGAAGGGGGAGTATGCTGTCCGAGCAATCAAGGAGCACAAGATGGATCAAGCAATTATTTTCTGTAGAACCAAGATCGACTGTGATAACTTAGAGCAGTATTTTATGCAACAAGGAGGAGGTAATGTTTCCTCACTTGAAATGAGTTGTGTTTATTTTCTCACTTAATAGATCGTTAGTCTCATGTTGATGCGGTATAGCGTGGATGCCCAGATTTCAAAGCAATGCTGTAGGAAAAACAATGAGATGATTTTCCACATAGGTACAGTTTCACTACAGTGAAGATGAATCACAGCATTCTAAGGCCCTTATATCATTTGGAAGCAGGGAAAAGTTTTTGATTAATGTTAAAATTTCAAGTGTAATCATTAAATAATAGAATGTATATCTTCTAAATCAATAAATGAGAAAAAAAACCTTAATCTAAAAAACAGGTAAGAAAGGAAGGGGGGGAAAATGAGAAAAAGCAGAGCAGTTGGAAATTATAGAGTAATAACGGCTGGTGGAAAAATCTGAGCGTATGGGTAAACACTATAGTATTTATCAGTGGACTGAAGTCTTCTGATGAAGAGCATAGAGTGTTAGACTGGATAAAATATAGCCGTATGTTGTTTACAAGAAACATACCTAAAACCTGAGGACATGGATAGATTGAAAGGAAGGGGAATAAAAAAATATATGTATGTGTCAGCTAAAAGATTAATTAAAAGAAAGTTGGTCTGACTATATTAATGGAGACGTCATAGACTTTAAGACAAAAATATTAGTAGAAATAAAAAGGGTCACTATGTAATAAAATATTAAATCTACAATGAAGATATAATGATTATAATTTTATGCTCCTTACAATTAACGTTAAATATATAAGCCAACCTGAGAAAATGTTCAGTATAATCAGAAATGCAAAATAAAATCATAGTGTAATACAATTGTACACTCAGAATGACTAGATCAAAAAAAAAACACTTAAAACACCAAATTTTGGTGAGGATTTGGAGAAATTGGAGCTCTCATACATTGTTGAAGTACAGTCACTTAGGTAAAAGGTCTTAACAGTTTTTTATAAAATTAAACATTGCTGTCTTATGGCCTAGCAATTCAACTCCTAAGTATTGGCTCAAGATAAGTGAGAATATATATTGACGAAAGATGTGTGCAAGATGGTCATAGCACTAAATTTATAATGACCCCAAACTGTACACTAAGCGGCCATTAATAGGAGAATGGCTAAACAAAATGCAAAATATTTGTACAGTGGAATACTTACTACTCAGCGCTGAAAAGGCATGGACGGCTGATTGACACAACAATGGTGGGTGAATCTCAGAAGCATTATGCTGAATGAAAGAATTCTTACACAAGGGTACAGGCTGTATGATTTGATTTGTGTGAAGTTCTAGAAGAGCCAGAACTAATCTATGATGAGAAAAAAACCAGAACAGTGGCTGTCCCCAGGAAGGTGGGAGTGTGGATAACTGGGAAAGGGCATGAAGGTACTTTGTGGATGACATTCGTGTTCTGTGTCTTGATAGGGCTTTGGGCTACATGGGTGTATGCATTTGTCAAAACTCAGAAAGTGTACACTTAAGATTTGTACATTTCCTTGTGCGTAACTTTAACCTCAACAAGAAAACAAACCTAAACAAATACTGCACTCTAGTTAATGATATGCATGCTGAACTGTGTACTGATACCTGCGGTTTACCTTGAAATGCATCAAAAATATAAAAGTGAGTTGATAGAGGGATAGAGGGATGGATGGATATGTGGTAAAGCAAGTATAGTCAATGTTAATGGTTATTTTTACTTTATATATTTTCCCAACACTTATTATAGTCTCAAACATGTAGCAAAATTGAAAGAATTCTCACAGTGACTATTATTACTCTGGTCTGAACTGCACTGCTTTTTGTTACTGTGTCTACTTGAAGACTTTCTTTTTTAGGATTGGCTACCACTGCACTTGCCTCTAAAATACCACTTCTCCATCCTTCCAGTTTGCCGCTTCTAATCTGCTTTGGCCAGGAAACCAGATAACTAAGTTGTTTAGAATACCTCGAGGAGCGCAGGCTTGTGGTCGTGGCCTCTTAGTAAGGGCATGAACCTCCTGATGCCTATTTTGGTTCTTCCAAGAATAATCTCTTTTGTTTACTTTTTGGTTCTTCGCTTTACATGGGTTAGGTGAGGTTCCTGGTACACAGGAACTACCACTGCAGATTGGGAAAGGTTACTTAAAATGTCCTTCAAAGCAAATCAGTTTTAATGCTCATGGAGTTCATTTTAAGGGTATTTCACCTATGACAGAAATTGTGTTAACCATGGTTTATGACAAGTTGGGGTATAGATTTCCATAGAATTATACCCCAACTGGTAGTCTAAATGTTACTGGGTTTTTTGACATCGTCTTAGTCGTAACCTTTTCCAAGGTTAACTGTTTAATGTGCTTTTCACTAGGACCTGATAGAAAGGGGCACCAGTTCTCATGTGTGTGTCTTCATGGTGACAGAAAGCCTCACGAGAGGAAGCAAAACTTGGAAAGATTCAAGGTGCTGATATTTAGTTGTGACTCTGCATTTCCTTCCAACCTAACAGGGCAGTTGTATCTAGTTTTAATCAGTTCCAGTTAATATTGTTAAAGCAGTTCGTGTCCTAGAAATTTCAAAATACTTCTGCCCTATTGTTACATCCTCATCACAGCAGGGCTTTGTCATCTTTAACAGGGAAATGGTAAATTACATGTTCTCCATCAGCACAACACTTCTTGATAAGAATTTTCAACTTAAGGAAGTTTTAGTTAAATTCTTTCAGGTAGATATTTTTAAGAGAAGTATCATTAGATAGTTAAATCATAAATCATGTCTGTGAGCCTTTTTTTTTTTTAATAATTTGTAACAATACCCATAGGGAACTTAATTTGTAGATTGAGACAGGTATCAGAATACCTGTTTTGTAGAATTAAATATATTTTGAATTATTTGGGATAGACTGTCACAGTTAAGTGATTTCAGCACATGAACAGGTTGTATAGCTTTTGGTGTAGATGGGTTGGGCTGAGCCATTTAGAACTCAAGGTCAGTGGCCTCCACCCACAAGCATTCTCATCATTTATCACAGTGTGTTTACCCAGTGTATAGTACAAATATCATTGCTCTCAGACCCATAATATGAAAAAAGGTAGGAAGTACTGGGCTTAAATATTTTGGATTATGTTTCCATGCTGAGCATAATTGGTGTGGATGTTAAAACATCACAGTGGGGGACTCCCCTGGTGGCACAGTGGTTAAGAATCTGCCTGCCAAGGCAGGGGACACGGGTTCCAGCCCTGGTCCGGGAAGATCCCACATGCCATGGAGCAACTAAGCCCGTGCGCCACAACTACTGAGCCTGTGCTCTAGAGCCTGTGAGCCACAACTACTGAAGCCCGCACGCTCTAGGGCCCGCATACCACAACTACTGAGCCCACGTGCTGCAACCACTGAAGCCCGTGCACCTAGAGCCCGTGCTCTGCAACAAGAGAAGCCCCCACAATGAGAAGCCCGCGCACCGCAACAAAGCGTAGCCCCCGCTCGCCGCAACTAGAGAAAAGCCTGCGCGCAGCAACGAAGGCCCAACGTAGCCAAAAATAATAAGTTAATTAATTAAGAACAAAAAAAAATCACATGGTCTCATTTCAGCATTTATGCCACCCTTCTCTGTCCTGGCATTTTGTTGGACCAGAAGTCGGTATGCCCCTCACCCCCTCCAAATCTCTAACCTTGCTGTGCCTTGCAGCACAAATGACATCTGAAGGCTAATTGGTATATTCTTGGTGAGAACACCAGGGGGCCCAGTCTCTTTAGGATTTTATCTGTTGTCACAAAAAGTGTAACCTTGAGGTAAAATATCTAGTATTCTGAGTTATTTTAATACAAGGGTAAAAGTAAAGCTTATGTTTTTACATTTTATTCTGTCTTATGTTTTGAATTACCAGTCAGGATTTCTAAAGATGAAGCCAAATTTTAGCAATGTTTTAAGAACTTTTCTGTGAAAAAAAGCAAAGATGAATCCAGTCATTGATTTATTCACCTTAAATGTCATATTTCGGCAAATTATAACTTAAAAATGCAATACTTGTTCCAGTGAATTATGAATGACTGGACCGCTAATATGATACGAATACATTAGTTATTAGAGGTCTCATTTAGTGGAAAGGTGGTATTTGTGGGGTTTTTCTTTTTTAGTATATATACTAATAAAGTCCTTTCTCTCCTCTCTGTTCTCTTTAGAAAGGAGATGTAAGATTCTTGATTTGCACAGATGTAGCCGCCAGAGGAATTGATATCCATGGTGTTCCTTATGGTAAAAAGAAAGTTTTTATGCTTGCAGTTTGAATTTTATGGAATTCAAAGGAAACCATTTAATATGTTTGAAATACTCAGAACATCAAACATCACATATGTTTGAAAATTTTAGGAACTAATGTCAGTTGGTAGTAATTATTTTTATTTACAGTTATAAATGTCACCTTGCCTGATGAAAAGCAAAACTATGTCCATCGAATCGGCAGAGTAGGAAGAGCTGAAAGGTACTCTGTCATTTTTTTTGTCCTTTTTAAGCTTCTGTGCTTCAGGAATAAAGTCTAATAAAGACTTTTAAAATCTTTCAGGATGGGGCTGGCCATTTCCCTGGTGGCAACAGAAAAAGAGAAGGTAATCTTTTCAGTGCTGTATTATACTCATTGTTTGTGTCGTCATTTTAGATGTTGGAAATAAAAGCAGTTTGATTTTTTCATTTACATTGAATTCAGTTGCGTATGGAATATAAATGAACTTTTTAATGGCATCTTTTTCTCTTTATTCATTGAATGGACGACTAGTAGGATGAAGTTTAGAAAGGAAAAATATGAAATGTAATTTTCCCTAATAGCTTTCATATAATTTTCAGTGAAAAGTATTTAAACCCTCTCTGGCATCATGCCATGGTAGACTTTTTATGGGAGAGAGGGTTAACTTATTATTTTGATATAAATTGATACAATAATTTGATACAGATTTACAGAAAAGCTGCGAGAGTAAGGAGCTCCCACACACTCATTCCCCAAACTACTTGTTCATTTTGCTTTTTGCTATTTGCTTTATGGTACTGATGAACCTAGTGGCAGGGCAGGAATAAAGAGGTAGACGTAGAGGATGGACTTGAGGACGCTGGGCGGGGAGGGGCAGGCTGGGGCAAAGTGAGAGTAGCATCGACTTATACACACCACCGAATGTAAAACAGTTGGCTAGTGGGAAGCAGCCGCATAGCACAGGGAGATCAGCTCGGTGCTCTGTGACCACCTAGAGGGGTGGGATAGGGAGGGTGGGAGGGAGGCTCAAGAGGGAGGGGACATGGGGACATATGTATGCATATGGCTGATTCACTTTGGTGTACAACAGAAACTAACACATTATTGTGAAGCAGTTATACTCTAATAAAGATCTATTAAAAAAATTTTAAAAAAATCTTATAGAAAACATTTGAACTTTATTTTTGATACTAATCTTGATAAAGCATTCTCCAGTATTTACTTTTCTCATTATTTTTATCTGAGAATTCCTTTCTGTAATTGACATCTGTTTTAGAAAAACTTTTGGGTTCCTTTCAAAAAGAACTGTTTCAAAAGACCTAGTTAGTGAGCTACTAATAGTTGTAGTAACTGGATGACAGACCATACCTGCAATCTATTTTTCTTGTGCTCTGAGGACAGAAAATGTTAAAAAACTAATTGAGAACAAAGATATCTAGCATGTTTCATTCTCCGTACATGTTAATTTTCGTAGGTTTGGTACCACGTATGTAGCAGCCGTGGAAAAGGGTGTTACAACACAAGACTCAAGGAAGATGGTGGCTGTACCATATGGTACAATGAGATGCAGGTAAGGCTCACAGAGTCTTATTAAAATTGGTAGGAATCGACTGCATTTATATGTAAAAGTTACGTATCAGCTCTTGTCTATTTGTGAATTGTGAGAATTAATGAGTGATTATGTTATGGAAGTTCATAAATTGTAACTTGTGAATTCATCTCTTCAGAAATCTTACTTCCATTTATACTAAGTGTTCTAGCCTTCCTGGTTTTATTTAATGCTGGTAAAACACAACTCTGTCGATTTCCTCTCCCTTTCTTAGTTGCTGTCTGAGATAGAAGAACATCTGAACTGTACCATTTCTCAGGTTGAGCCAGATATAAAGGTACCAGTGGATGAATTTGATGGGAAAGTTACTTATGGTCAAAAAAGAACTGCTGGTGGTAAGCTTTGAATTACTTTTAATTCTGTTTTAAATGTGAATGTGTCCCTTTTTTGAGCTTCAGTTTAAGAAGAGAGTATTTCATTTCCTAATGTTTAGTGTATATTTTTAGCATATTAATCATTCCCTCCTTATTAGTCTTATAGCACTTTATTCATACTTGTCTTGCAGCATTTTTTATTGTGTGATCTGTATGTGAATGGACAGCAGCTTAGCTGTTTCTCTTGAGGTGTTAATGTCATAAGAGTAGTTGAAAATTTATGGAATTATTAGGAAACGAGAAGAATGGTAATTTTGAACAAGGGGTAACCCAGGATACTATTTATTCCCTTTGCCTGCAATGCTCTTAGCTCATTCCTGAAATTTTTTAAAGATTCAGGCTAAAGTGGTGGTTTCTAAACCAAGGAAAAGAGAATAGGGGAGGGGTTGGTAGGGGTATTGGGACAGCTGTTAGTAAGGAAGGCCTAATCATTTATTTTAATTGATTTAACACTTTTAGAACTCAGTTTTGTAGATAACTTGCTCAGTAGTACATTTTTATTGCTAGGAGCAACGTTTAAATTGATGTAATTGAGCCAAAGCATTGCTGACAAGTTATTTCAAGCATGTCATTTACATTACTTTGTGATTCGTGTGTGTGATACAGGTGGAAGCTATAAAGGCCATGTGGATATTTTGGCACCTACGGTTCAAGAGCTGGCTGCCCTTGAAAAGGAGGCACAGACGTCTTTCCTGCATCTTGGCTACCTTCCTAACCAGTTGTTCAGAACCTTCTGATCTGATTTTAACGTACACTGAATAAGATTTGAATAATAAAAGTCTATAGTCTTAAAACTCTAAAATAGTTGTACTGCTTCCAAGCAGCAGTATTTATAGTAACTTAAGCTACAATGCTAACTCTTGCATGTCAAGAAACATCAGTCTTAGGAATTCTTCATAGAATGGCAACCTAATGAAAACAATAAATTTGATGACTATATTTTCATGAAAGTTTGTGTCTTATTTTAAAATTATTTTATAGTTTTTCAAGAAAGCTCTGGGTTTATGAAGTAAAGTTTATGGGTATGTGCATTCGGCAGAGGACCTGTGGGGAATTTTCACAAGAAGTGGTCCTAAACAGAGACAGCCTTGAGACGATCATGGTCGCCTCGGTATATGTTGAAGCTAGGGAAGAGTCGTGACATGAAAGAAAAGTGTATGGTCCTCGGGTGGAAGGACAGCTAGGTTAGTTTGGAGGCCTAGAGTTTTTTAGGGACTTACAAAAGGTTCTGTGTCTAAGGACTGATGACTGATTTGGTGATGGTGACAGTGAAGATGTATTTCTGAAGGTTTGTCTTCTTTTTCAGAACCTTTCTTTCCTGGTGATACATACTGTAAAGATAAAACTCTTCCGATGTCCCTCTAGGTCTTAAAATTAAATTTAAAGGCCGTTCTTTGAGATACGTTTCCTCAAATCCTCTTGACTAAAATACCAGAAGGAAAAGGGAAGATTTATATTAGATACAATTGAATTGTTGCTTTGTACCTTTTGACACTTGTTTATAAAGTAGTTTCTTTGGGAAAATTATTCTTACCCTAGAGATTCCTTAATAGCACAGGCTATTATAATTTTCTTATATGGTGGTTTTTACATCTTTTAGCACTGAAATATTTTCTTCAAACAAAATCTTGAGTGAAATTCACTGTGTAAGCAGTGGGAAAACCATTACCTAGTATATTGAGTCATAGTTTATGTGAAATGATTATGAGGATTCCATTCTTTCACTTATATCTAGACCACTGTCTTTGCTTTTTTTTGTTTTACTTCTACTACATAGAACAAGTAGTTTTTCTTTTATTTAGCAAGTAAGGGGGGTGGTTTACAGAATAGATTAATTCTTTTTTGTGACTTTTGTGACTTTTCTTAATTAACAGCTATTAAGAATAAGTTTCCATATATTTAGTGATCTTTCTATTTTTATATTACATAGTTTTTTAAAAATTTACATAATACGTTATCTGTAAGTAAGAAGTACATAAAAGTTACTCAAAATCCCAGCACCAGGGAAACACACTTTTAACATTGTATATATTATTTTCCAGATATTGATACAAAAGTAAAACAAGTGAAGAGATAAAGCAAAGAGATTTCTATAAAAAAATTATTTAATAGCTATATAGTATTTTATTGTTTGGGTGTTCCATATATTATTTTAACAGTCTTCTATTGCTGGATATTTAGGGTAAATCCAATTTGTCACTAATTTCAACAATACTGAGAACAATTTTACACATAGTTATTCATATGTTTGCATAATATTTCTTTGGCATAACTTTATTTTTTAATTGGGGTAGAGTTGCTTTACAATGTTGTGTGTTAGTTCCTACTGTACAGCAAAGTGAATCAGCTCTATGTATACATATGTCCCCTCTTTTTTGGATTTCCTTCCCATTTAGGTCACCACAGAGCATTGAGTAAAGTTCCCTGTGCCATACGGCATGTTCTCATTAGTTATCTATTTTATACATATTAGTTAGACCACTGTCTTTGGTGATTTCCTAGAACTACCATAACCAATCTCAAAGCTATGTGATGAGCTCCTTGCCGTGTTCATGCCCATTATTAATCACTGCTTTAGAAACAAGTTTTGAATTGACATAATGGCAAGGAAAAGTCTTGAGATTTAGAGCATTTAAGATTAGAGCTGGGCTTCCCTGGTGGCACAGTGGTTAAGAATACGCCTGCCAATGCAGGGGACATGGGTTCGAGCCCTGGTCCGGGAAGATCAACGTGCCGTGGAGCAACTAAGCCCGTGCGCCACAACTACTGAGCCTGCGCTCTAGAGCCCGCGAGCCACAACTACTGAAGCCCGCGCACCTGGAGCCCATGCTCCACAGCAAGAGAAGCCAGTGCAATGAGAAGCCCTCACGCCACAATAAAGAGTAACCCCCGCTCGCTGCAACTAGAGAAAAGCCTGCGTGCAGCAACAAAGACCCAATGCAGCCAAAAATAAAATAAATTTTAAAAAAAAGATTAGAGCTGGAAGAGGTCTTTCTGATCTTGTTCATGTTCTCGTGTTGTAGGTACAGAAACTGAGTTTCCAGGAGTATGTGTTCACACAGCCCGGTTGGTAGAACCAGGACCAGAACCTGGGTTTCCTAGTTTCAGCTTTTACTCTTGGGTCTCCCTTTGGAAGATGATTCTCAGGTCCAAATGGGGAGGTTAGAGAGGAATGCTAGATAGAGCTGGGAGTCCATGGAGGGGTATTTGGTTTTTCTCCTCAAAGTACTGTCTAAATGCCGTTACTCAGACAATGGAGTTTTTAAAAGAGGAAGTGACATGTAATCAGACCAGGGGAGGGATTGCCTGGAGACCTGACTTTCCACTCACATCACCATGAATCCTTCCCTTTATGCTGGGTCCCTGCTTCCATTTTATTAAAAACAAAATTTATTAATTACAAAGAAAATTTTTCTTAGGCATCGCCGCACGGGACGTGGGATCTTAGTTCCCTGACCAGGATTGAACCTGTGTCCCCTGCAGTGGAAGCGCAGAGTCCTAACCACTGCACCGCCAGGGAAGTCCCTGGGTCCCTGCTTCCGGGTGCCCGTTCTTCAGCCTCCGATTAACGCTAAGGATGTGAATGATTGTTAAATTCTGGTTATGTTGTGGTCACTGAGCCATGAGAGATGCTCATCGGCCCTCCTTCCTATTAGAAATGGAGCCTCCTGAGCTTCAGTTGGCACTAGATTACCTGGCTGGAGACTGTCCCTCCCAGGTTCTGGTCAGTGAGGTCTGAGATGGGTGATGTGTCACGTCCTTCCACCTGCCCTTTCCCTCCCCCCTCAGGCCGGAACCTGGTGTATTAGTGAGGCAGTGTCCACCGTTAGAAAAGTGTTACCCTTGGGAAGTGGCAGAGCAGTAAGACAGAGGGAACCTGGGTGGCCTTGTGGAAGAGCTGCCACCCTCTCTCAGAGGCTGCCTGGTACAGTATGTTTAGGTCCCCAGTTAGCACAGACACTAGAGGCACTTGAAGGTCCAGAAAATGTTAAAATATCAACGAGCAAATGTTAGTGTTTCCGACTCATGGAGTCAGCTCTGCCTACTGTATAGAGTAAGAATTTATGAGTGTGCTCACAGATCTCTTACTGTCAGTCTCCCCTCTGCACAGAAATGCCTAGACCGGCCCCACCTTCAACACTTCATAGACATGCCCTCGGGTCTTATGAGTCTCAGCACATTCTCCTTGTCACGCATCTCGTCTTCTATTCACCATTCATTCCCTTCAAAGCTACCTTCAAGCTCTGTTAGAATTATACTTTTCATAGTGACAAGTGCTTTTGTGTTTGGGGATTTTTTTTTTTCTGTCCAAATTCGAATAAACTTACATGAGCTTCTCTAACTCTGGGTTATGTCTCCACGGTATTGCTAATCTGGAAGATACCGGGAGCCTCTTATTAGGACAGAGCCACCCGAGAGAGAACATCGAAAACTGAAGAGAAGGACCAAATGCTTTCATTGCCTAGGGATGATTGCCTTAAGAGAACTGATTCTAAAGGACTCCAGCTAGTGGGATTAGTTATAGATTGCCAAAGCCTTTCTGTACCTGGTTCTTAGTACATATTTTTCTATTATAAACAGAAATGAGAACTTCAGGTTAGAGTAACCCCCACCCCTTCCGACTTTTTTACTTATATTCCCACTCGCAGAGAAAGTCACCACTAAATAACATTTTGGCTCATTTCTTTTTTTCTGTACACTTTTTGGTGCACAGTTTAGACCTTACCTATATGTACAATTTTAATATCTTCATTTAATGTAAGAATTTTTCTTGTTATAAATACTTTAATGGCTGCATAATCCACTGAAAGTGCTGTGGTCTGTAACTCATGAGCTTTGAGGGAAACTGAAGAGGATGTGAATCTCAGATGTCAAGCCCGGATGCGATTCCGGCTCTGACCCTACTAGCAGGGTGACTGAAGCGAGGTCCTCAGCTCTCTAAGCTTCTGTTTCTTTGTTTATAAAAATGGTGAAAATAATTCTCATCACTCAGGATTATGTTAAACATTCAGCCCAAGTCAGCAGATAAGAGGCACTCATACCACATTTTCCGGTATTTACACCGTTTACAGTTGTCCTGTGTTACCGTCAACATCTTCGTTCTCTCTTTTGGATTGTTTCCTTCACCTGGATTCCTAGAAACTGGATTCTTGAATTAAAACCAATGAAGCTTATGAAGATTTTTCAGGGTCATTTTCAGATTGCTTTCTGAAAGGGTGGTACCGGTCGACGTTCACATTAACAATATAGGAAGAGCTCTGTACAACTTATTTTACAAACTGAAATAGTACTTGTTGCATTTAAAGTTTGCTTTTGTCCTGTCTCTTCACACACTGTGTGAGTTGGTGCTGGAGAGTGGAGGTCCGCATGTCCAACCGGCAGCTTCTTTGCACATGACTCCTTAGCCTCCACGCCCTCCCCTCTCCTGCCCCACCGCCATCATTATGCTACAAACAAGGATCCAAATTTACTGTAAATAAGGTGCAAGGCTTCTTTCCTTCTCTTTTTAAGGTAGAAGTGTGTGTGTGAGACAGTGATCGAGAACGGTCCAGATTCAAAAATAAAAGTTGGTTCAGAGCCAATTCTAAATGGGCAAAACTACGCAGTCAAGTTTTTCACCTTATTCTTCTGCCTTAAGAGGGAACTGTATACTTTACCACAGCTTGAATGAGATATGTAAAATATGAAAAATGTGTAGGTAAATATACATGAGATCTGGGGTAGTTTCCTTTATGTAATACTTTTATTATTTCCCTATAGATGCTGACATCTATCAGGAATTTTTTTCCAGGTGACCTTATTTGGGAGAAAAAGGAATATTTGTTAAAAGGGAAAAAATGCAGTGGAACAGGAAGGAAAGGGAGGGATAGTATTTTGCTCCTCCAGAGTAATTGATGGAGGATTCCTTTAGTGGGAGGAGTGGCAGGGGAATTTTTACTGTTGTTTTTTACGTCCTGTGGATTTAAATAATTACCTTTCATTAAAACCATTTAAAGCTCTGATTTTTCTTACAGAGATTCTACTTGTACTGGTCAAAAGTGTTGGTAGGGAATTGGAAAGAACCTGGAGTCAGATAGGCCTGGACCTGATCCTAACAATGCTCCTGACTTCTAGTTATAAGTCACAGGCAGAGATCTCCAGGTCTAAGTGGGGCCTGGAATCTGCACTTTAACAAATTCCTTAGAAGATCGTGATGCAGATGGACCTCAGACTACACATCAGGAAACGCTGTTACGGACAAATGGCTCTTAGATCTTTAATTCTCACTGCACTCTTTTACCCCAAGACTCAAGCAAGATGACTGAAAAGGACACCTGAGAGGGAGGTGCTTGCAGTACTAGAGTCGCCTGGCTTCCAGGGCTGGTCCACCGCCTTTAATGAGGTTCCTTCCCTTAGGTCAGTGGTTCTCAGCCCTGGCTCTGCATTGGGAGCACCTTAGGGAGCTTTAAAAGAAAATACCAGTATCTGTACTTCACCTCCAGAAATTCTGATTTTATTCATCTGGGGTGGGGCCTGGTATCCCCGGTGGTGCTTATGCGTTGAGAGCTGCTGCTTTAAACGGCCTGACCAGATGTTTCTTGATCCTGTAAATCATCGTGTACCCTCTGCACATGGCCCAGCTGATACGTGTCTTAAAGTTAAATATAGTTTAGATTCATGCTGGAGCCCTTGCTATTATACTATGCAGCAGAGGTTACTGTAGAGAAAAACTTCGATAAAAGTGGTGCCCTTTTTCTTTTTTTTTTTTTTTTTTTTTTGCGGTACGCG
>NC_041225.1:36570088-36587766 GCF_002837175.3 Physeter macrocephalus
GCTCAAGAGGGAGGGGACATGGGGACATATGTATGCATATGGCTGATTCACTTTGGTGTACAACAGAAACTAACACATTATTGTGAAGCAGTTATACTCTAATAAAGATCTATTAAAAAAATTTTAAAAAAATCTTATAGAAAACATTTGAACTTTATTTTTGATACTAATCTTGATAAAGCATTCTCCAGTATTTACTTTTCTCATTATTTTTATCTGAGAATTCCTTTCTGTAATTGACATCTGTTTTAGAAAAACTTTTGGGTTCCTTTCAAAAAGAACTGTTTCAAAAGACCTAGTTAGTGAGCTACTAATAGTTGTAGTAACTGGATGACAGACCATACCTGCAATCTATTTTTCTTGTGCTCTGAGGACAGAAAATGTTAAAAAACTAATTGAGAACAAAGATATCTAGCATGTTTCATTCTCCGTACATGTTAATTTTCGTAGGTTTGGTACCACGTATGTAGCAGCCGTGGAAAAGGGTGTTACAACACAAGACTCAAGGAAGATGGTGGCTGTACCATATAGTACTATGAGATGCAGTTGCTGTCTGAGATAGAAGAACATCTGAACTGTACCATTTCTCAGGTTGAGCCAGATATAAAGGTACCAGTGGATGAATTTGATGGGAAAGTTACTTATGGTCAAAAAAGAACTGCTGGTGGTAAGCTTTGAATTACTTTTAATTCTGTTTTAAATGTGAATGTGTCCCTTTTTTGAGCTTCAGTTTAAGAAGAGAGTATTTCATTTCCTAATGTTTAGTGTATATTTTTAGCATATTAATCATTCCCTCCTTATTAGTCTTATAGCACTTTATTCATACTTGTCTTGCAGCATTTTTTATTGTGTGATCTGTATGTGAATGGACAGCAGCTTAGCTGTTTCTCTTGAGGTGTTAATGTCATAAGAGTAGTTGAAAATTTATGGAATTATTAGGAAACGAGAAGAATGGTAATTTTGAACAAGGGGTAACCCAGGATACTATTTATTCCCTTTGCCTGCAATGCTCTTAGCTCATTCCTGAAATTTTTTAAAGATTCAGGCTAAAGTGGTGGTTTCTAAACCAAGGAAAAGAGAATAGGGGAGGGGTTGGTAGGGGTATTGGGACAGCTGTTAGTAAGGAAGGCCTAATCATTTATTTTAATTGATTTAACACTTTTAGAACTCAGTTTTGTAGATAACTTGCTCAGTAGTACATTTTTATTGCTAGGAGCAACGTTTAAATTGATGTAATTGAGCCAAAGCATTGCTGACAAGTTATTTCAAGCATGTCATTTACATTACTTTGTGATTCGTGTGTGTGATACAGGTGGAAGCTATAAAGGCCATGTGGATATTTTGGCACCTACGGTTCAAGAGCTGGCTGCCCTTGAAAAGGAGGCACAGACGTCTTTCCTGCATCTTGGCTACCTTCCTAACCAGTTGTTCAGAACCTTCTGATCTGATTTTAACGTACACTGAATAAGATTTGAATAATAAAAGTCTATAGTCTTAAAACTCTAAAATAGTTGTACTGCTTCCAAGCAGCAGTATTTATAGTAACTTAAGCTATTAATGCTAACTCTTGCATGTCAAGAAACATCAGTCTTAGGAATTCTTCATAGAATGGCAACCTAATGAAAACAATAAATTTGATGACTATATTTTCATGAAAGTTTGTGTCTTATTTTAAAATTATTTTATAGTTTTTCAAGAAAGCTCTGGGTTTATGAAGTAAAGTTTATGGGTATGTGCATTCGGCAGAGGACCTGTGGGGAATTTTCACAAGAAGTGGTCCTAAACAGAGACAGCCTTGAGACGATCATGGTCGCCTCGGTATATGTTGAAGCTAGGGAAGAGTCGTGACATGAAAGAAAAGTGTATGGTCCTCGGGTGGAAGGACAGCTAGGTTAGTTTGGAGGCCTAGAGTTTTTTAGGGACTTACAAAAGGTTCTGTGTCTAAGGACTGATGACTGATTTGGTGATGGTGACAGTGAAGATGTATTTCTGAAGGTTTGTCTTCTTTTTCAGAACCTTTCTTTCCTGGTGATACATACTGTAAAGATAAAACTCTTCCGATGTCCCTCTAGGTCTTAAAATTAAATTTAAAGGCCGTTCTTTGAGATACGTTTCCTCAAATCCTCTTGACTAAAATACCAGAAGGAAAAGGGAAGATTTATATTAGATACAATTGAATTGTTGCTTTGTACCTTTTGACACTTGTTTATAAAGTAGTTTCTTTGGGAAAATTATTCTTACCCTAGAGATTCCTTAATAGCACAGGCTATTATAATTTTCTTATATGGTGGTTTTTACATCTTTTAGCACTGAAATATTTTCTTCAAACAAAATCTTGAGTGAAATTCACTGTGTAAGCAGTGGGAAAACCATTACCTAGTATATTGAGTCATAGTTTATGTGAAATGATTATGAGGATTCCATTCTTTCACTTATATCTAGACCACTGTCTTTGCTTTTTTTTTGTTTTACTTCTACTACATAGAACAAGTAGTTTTTCTTTTATTTAGCAAGTAAGGGGGGTGGTTTACAGAATAGATTAATTCTTTTTTGTGACTTTTGTGACTTTTCTTAATTAACAGCTATTAAGAATAAGTTTCCATATATTTAGTGATCTTTCTATTTTTATATTACATAGTTTTTTAAAAATTTACATAATACGTTATCTGTAAGTAAGAAGTACATAAAAGTTACTCAAAATCCCAGCACCAGGGAAACACACTTTTAACATTGTATATATTATTTTCCAGATATTGATACAAAAGTAAAACAAGTGAAGAGATAAAGCAAAGAGATTTCTATAAAAAAATTATTTAATAGCTATATAGTATTTTATTGTTTGGGTGTTCCATATATTATTTTAACAGTCTTCTATTGCTGGATATTTAGGGTAAATCCAATTTGTCACTAATTTCAACAATACTGAGAACAATTTTACACATAGTTATTCATATGTTTGCATAATATTTCTTTGGCATAACTTTATTTTTTAATTGGGGTAGAGTTGCTTTACAATGTTGTGTGTTAGTTCCTACTGTACAGCAAAGTGAATCAGCTCTATGTATACATATGTCCCCTCTTTTTTGGATTTCCTTCCCATTTAGGTCACCACAGAGCATTGAGTAAAGTTCCCTGTGCCATACGGCATGTTCTCATTAGTTATCTATTTTATACATATTAGTTAGACCACTGTCTTTGGTGATTTCCTAGAACTACCATAACCAATCTCAAAGCTATGTGATGAGCTCCTTGCCGTGTTCATGCCCATTATTAATCACTGCTTTAGAAACAAGTTTTGAATTGACATAATGGCAAGGAAAAGTCTTGAGATTTAGAGCATTTAAGATTAGAGCTGGGCTTCCCTGGTGGCACAGTGGTTAAGAATACGCCTGCCAATGCAGGGGACATGGGTTCGAGCCCTGGTCCGGGAAGATCAACGTGCCGTGGAGCAACTAAGCCCGTGCGCCACAACTACTGAGCCTGCGCTCTAGAGCCCGCGAGCCACAACTACTGAAGCCCGCGCACCTGGAGCCCATGCTCCACAGCAAGAGAAGCCAGTGCAATGAGAAGCCCTCACGCCACAATAAAGAGTAACCCCCGCTCGCTGCAACTAGAGAAAAGCCTGCGTGCAGCAACAAAGACCCAATGCAGCCAAAAATAAAATAAATTTTAAAAAAAAGATTAGAGCTGGAAGAGGTCTTTCTGATCTTGTTCATGTTCTCGTGTTGTAGGTACAGAAACTGAGTTTCCAGGAGTATGTGTTCACACAGCCCGGTTGGTAGAACCAGGACCAGAACCTGGGTTTCCTAGTTTCAGCTTTTACTCTTGGGTCTCCCTTTGGAAGATGATTCTCAGGTCCAAATGGGGAGGTTAGAGAGGAATGCTAGATAGAGCTGGGAGTCCATGGAGGGGTATTTGGTTTTTCTCCTCAAAGTACTGTCTAAATGCCGTTACTCAGACAATGGAGTTTTTAAAAGAGGAAGTGACATGTAATCAGACCAGGGGAGGGATTGCCTGGAGACCTGACTTTCCACTCACATCACCATGAATCCTTCCCTTTATGCTGGGTCCCTGCTTCCATTTTATTAAAAACAAAATTTATTAATTACAAAGAAAATTTTTCTTAGGCATCGCCGCACGGGACGTGGGATCTTAGTTCCCTGACCAGGATTGAACCTGTGTCCCCTGCAGTGGAAGCGCAGAGTCCTAACCACTGCACCGCCAGGGAAGTCCCTGGGTCCCTGCTTCCGGGTGCCCGTTCTTCAGCCTCCGATTAACGCTAAGGATGTGAATGATTGTTAAATTCTGGTTATGTTGTGGTCACTGAGCCATGAGAGATGCTCATCGGCCCTCCTTCCTATTAGAAATGGAGCCTCCTGAGCTTCAGTTGGCACTAGATTACCTGGCTGGAGACTGTCCCTCCCAGGTTCTGGTCAGTGAGGTCTGAGATGGGTGATGTGTCACGTCCTTCCACCTGCCCTTTCCCTCCCCCCTCAGGCCGGAACCTGGTGTATTAGTGAGGCAGTGTCCACCGTTAGAAAAGTGTTACCCTTGGGAAGTGGCAGAGCAGTAAGACAGAGGGAACCTGGGTGGCCTTGTGGAAGAGCTGCCACCCTCTCTCAGAGGCTGCCTGGTACAGTATGTTTAGGTCCCCAGTTAGCACAGACACTAGAGGCACTTGAAGGTCCAGAAAATGTTAAAATATCAACGAGCAAATGTTAGTGTTTCCGACTCATGGAGTCAGCTCTGCCTACTGTATAGAGTAAGAATTTATGAGTGTGCTCACAGATCTCTTACTGTCAGTCTCCCCTCTGCACAGAAATGCCTAGACCGGCCCCACCTTCAACACTTCATAGACATGCCCTCGGGTCTTATGAGTCTCAGCACATTCTCCTTGTCACGCATCTCGTCTTCTATTCACCATTCATTCCCTTCAAAGCTACCTTCAAGCTCTGTTAGAATTATACTTTTCATAGTGACAAGTGCTTTTGTGTTTGGGGATTTTTTTTTTTCTGTCCAAATTCGAATAAACTTACATGAGCTTCTCTAACTCTGGGTTATGTCTCCACGGTATTGCTAATCTGGAAGATACCGGGAGCCTCTTATTAGGACAGAGCCACCCGAGAGAGAACATCGAAAACTGAAGAGAAGGACCAAATGCTTTCATTGCCTAGGGATGATTGCCTTAAGAGAACTGATTCTAAAGGACTCCAGCTAGTGGGATTAGTTATAGATTGCCAAAGCCTTTCTGTACCTGGTTCTTAGTACATATTTTTCTATTATAAACAGAAATGAGAACTTCAGGTTAGAGTAACCCCCACCCCTTCCGACTTTTTTACTTATATTCCCACTCGCAGAGAAAGTCACCACTAAATAACATTTTGGCTCATTTCTTTTTTTCTGTACACTTTTTGGTGCACAGTTTAGACCTTACCTATATGTACAATTTTAATATCTTCATTTAATGTAAGAATTTTTCTTGTTATAAATACTTTAATGGCTGCATAATCCACTGAAAGTGCTGTGGTCTGTAACTCATGAGCTTTGAGGGAAACTGAAGAGGATGTGAATCTCAGATGTCAAGCCCGGATGCGATTCCGGCTCTGACCCTACTAGCAGGGTGACTGAAGCGAGGTCCTCAGCTCTCTAAGCTTCTGTTTCTTTGTTTATAAAAATGGTGAAAATAATTCTCATCACTCAGGATTATGTTAAACATTCAGCCCAAGTCAGCAGATAAGAGGCACTCATACCACATTTTCCGGTATTTACACCGTTTACAGTTGTCCTGTGTTACCGTCAACATCTTCGTTCTCTCTTTTGGATTGTTTCCTTCACCTGGATTCCTAGAAACTGGATTCTTGAATTAAAACCAATGAAGCTTATGAAGATTTTTCAGGGTCATTTTCAGATTGCTTTCTGAAAGGGTGGTACCGGTCGACGTTCACATTAACAATATAGGAAGAGCTCTGTACAACTTATTTTACAAACTGAAATAGTACTTGTTGCATTTAAAGTTTGCTTTTGTCCTGTCTCTTCACACACTGTGTGAGTTGGTGCTGGAGAGTGGAGGTCCGCATGTCCAACCGGCAGCTTCTTTGCACATGACTCCTTAGCCTCCACGCCCTCCCCTCTCCTGCCCCACCGCCATCATTATGCTACAAACAAGGATCCAAATTTACTGTAAATAAGGTGCAAGGCTTCTTTCCTTCTCTTTTTAAGGTAGAAGTGTGTGTGTGAGACAGTGATCGAGAACGGTCCAGATTCAAAAATAAAAGTTGGTTCAGAGCCAATTCTAAATGGGCAAAACTACGCAGTCAAGTTTTTCACCTTATTCTTCTGCCTTAAGAGGGAACTGTATACTTTACCGCAGCTTGAATGAGATATGTAAAATATGAAAAATGTGTAGGTAAATATACATGAGATCTGGGGTAGTTTCCTTTATGTAATACTTTTATTATTTCCCTATAGATGCTGACATCTATCAGGAATTTTTTTCCAGGTGACCTTATTTGGGAGAAAAAGGAATATTTGTTAAAAGGGAAAAAATGCAGTGGAACAGGAAGGAAAGGGAGGGATAGTATTTTGCTCCTCCAGAGTAATTGATGGAGGATTCCTTTAGTGGGAGGAGTGGCAGGGGAATTTTTACTGTTGTTTTTTACGTCCTGTGGATTTAAATAATTACCTTTCATTAAAACCATTTAAAGCTCTGATTTTTCTTACAGAGATTCTACTTGTACTGGTCAAAAGTGTTGGTAGGGAATTGGAAAGAACCTGGAGTCAGATAGGCCTGGACCTGATCCTAACAATGCTCCTGACTTCTAGTTATAAGTCACAGGCAGAGATCTCCAGGTCTAAGTGGGGCCTGGAATCTGCACTTTAACAAATTCCTTAGAAGATCGTGATGCAGATGGACCTCAGACTACACATCAGGAAACGCTGTTACGGACAAATGGCTCTTAGATCTTTAATTCTCACTGCACTCTTTTACCCCAAGACTCAAGCAAGATGACTGAAAAGGACACCTGAGAGGGAGGTGCTTGCAGTACTAGAGTCGCCTGGCTTCCAGGGCTGGTCCACCGCCTTTAATGAGGTTCCTTCCCTTAGGTCAGTGGTTCTCAGCCCTGGCTCTGCATTGGGAGCACCTTAGGGAGCTTTAAAAGAAAATACCAGTATCTGTACTTCACCTCCAGAAATTCTGATTTTATTCATCTGGGGTGGGGCCTGGTATCCCCGGTGGTGCTTATGCGTTGAGAGCTGCTGCTTTAAACGGCCTGACCAGATGTTTCTTGATCCTGTAAATCATCGTGTACCCTCTGCACATGGCCCAGCTGATACGTGTCTTAAAGTTAAATATAGTTTAGATTCATGCTGGAGCCCTTGCTATTATACTATGCAGCAGAGGTTACTGTAGAGAAAAACTTCGATAAAAGTGGTGCCCTTTTTCTTTTTTTTTTTTTTTTTTTTTTGCGGTACGCGGGCCTCTCACTGCCGCGGCCTCGAGCGCAGGCTCCGGACGCGCAGGCTCAGCGGCCATGGCTCACGGGCCCAGCCGCTCCGCGGCACGTGGGATCTTCCCGGACCGGGGCACGAGCCCGCGTCCCCTGCATCGGCAGGCGGACTCCCAACCACTTAGCCACCAGGGAAGCCCTGTCATTTTTGAGAAACTAATAAGGTAATTTTAAAAATAAATTTTGCCGCCAGATGAGTTTAGTTCCTTTCAAAATTGTTACTTTGGGGATTCAGGCAAAGCTTTTAAGGATGCTTGCTTTTCAAAACCCACTTGGCCTTTTAAGTTTTTTTTTTTTTTTTCTTTTTTCTTTTTGCCACTTGTTTGTATTTGAACCATTTCCTCTGCTTTCCACAGAGCCGCATGCTAAGCCTCTGGAAATCATTGGCTCAACTCATTATTTTACCTTAAATCTTGTTCCGCAGCTTGGTAACTCATCCTGTTCACCAGAAAAGGCTTTGGTTGGCTGTTGGCTGTATGTTGCCTTAACTTAAATCCCAAAGGATAAATCCTTGCTACTGCCAAGTAGGACTTCGAGGGGGCAGCCAGAGGTTGTCTCTCTGCAGGGCTGTCATTGGATGGTAAGGGCGTTCTGCTTTTTGTGGCGGGTTAGGGTCTCGGGGAAGAGAGTCTAGCTTGGGAAACCCTGATCAGAATAGGAGTGGCCACGGTGAGTGTGGAGGTGGAGAGTGACCGGCCATCAGGAACGGCATCAGCTGAGTCTCGTGGGAGCAGCAGTGTCTGCTAATGAGTTTCGATTTTCCTTTCCTACAATGTGATTCCCCTGAAATCCTCAAATGCTGCTCGGGGTGTGGGCAATTAGGTATGTCAGTATGACTTGGGTAGCAAAAGGAGGGCTCTGTCCGTGTTTGGACAGGGAGACGTTGGAGAGTGGGGGAATTGGTTAGGACCCTGTCCTGTGGGAAATTGTTATGTAACGGCAGGAGGGGACAAGAAAACCCTCTGGAGCAATCGTCCAAACCAAAGCTCAGCAAGGTGACAGTCAGGCTCAGGGCAACCGGGTTTAGCAGGCGCTCCCACGACTTCGTAGACATATCTGGGAGAGAATTGGCTCGGCGGTAGTCGCACAGGCTGGAAGCTTGAGGTATTTTGTTTGGCTCTGAAAAGCTAGCAATTTGGAGACATTGAATTATACCCATATCATTAAATACCGTTCACTTAGAATATTGGTGTTAGTTCTGTTGGTTGTAATAACAAACTCTATTATGTGCTTCCGTCCATAAATTTTTTATTCATTTCCCCGCTGTTGGCTCACAACCCCGCACCACGAGAAATGACGCAAAGGCAGCAGGGCCCACCTCTACCTACATCAGCCCTCTGGGGTCCGTGGCTTATCATTTCCAGCCAAGTGCACCAGGTGGCGTTAGTGTCACACTGTGAATACCCACAAAGACCTAAACCCTTACGCTGGGATATTTTTACCACTTGGGGTCACTTAAGGATTACCTGACTTCCTTTTTTTCTCTGCTAAGCAAATCACAGATTCAAAGGAATTATTTCCCATTACATCTGTCAGAGTCTGTTGTCTTTTTTTCTGGATCCTGAAGGCCAAGAGATGAGAATTAGGATTTTTTTTTTTTTTACCCGTTGAGTTGGCCTCACACAGTTTGTGCTGCAGTGGTTTCTCCGATTACAAAGCACTTATGGGACCACTGCACCCTGGGCCCAGCATTCGGGAGTTCTCTGTACAAAAGAACTTCCACACGTGTCAGAATTGCATTTATGCTAATTGCCATTCTCATTACCACCTCCAGAACGCAGGCTGCTTTTCCTCAGTCATTTCCTTGATTCTGCCTGTGTCTCTAAAAGCCCAGATCTGAAGGCAGTGCGACGGCGTATCATGTTAACGCCACTCACCTTCCTGCCATCCAGCCGGTGATCCTAGGAATTACGGCATCGCCCTCTGAGAGCATGGTGGAGATTTGTGGGATGAGCCCCAATTGACTTGGCCTGCCTGTGGGTGGGAAGGGGTGGGGTGAGGGCAGGATGTGTGGGCTCAGACAGGCAGCCCAAACAACGAGCCTAGTCACTTCAGAAAGCGGCTGCGCCTCCTTATTTTGAAAAGCCAAAATGATAAGCGGACACCCCGAGTGCCAGTCTCCCTGCCCACCAAGTGACTTCATGGGATTGAAGGTTAAGAGAGATCTGAGTGGGAACAATGACCAGATATGTGATCTGTCCTTTGCTTTTTCTACTTTTCTGCAAAGAATCACATCTTGCGGGGTGGAAGCAGGAGCCCTGAGTCATTATTCAAGAACAGCCTTTTCTGGTATAATTTAAAACTACAACAGGAATTCATTTATTTTCACCATTTCAATTTATAATTAATTCGTGTCACCCCCCCAGTCAAGAACCTGAAATGGGCTTTTATTGCCTTAATTAAGTCCAGAATAACTTGGACACTTAAGGCCCTCTAAAATTTGGTCCTAGCCTTCCTAGCCTTATTTCTTTTATTCCCCAATTTGCACTGAACTTGGTCTTCTCACTTACCTCCATGTATAACAGGAGCTAACCTTAATTGACCCATCGCTATTTACCAGGTATTGTTCTACGTGCTTACCCGACTTAACTCAATTAACCCTCATAGCCCCAGAAGATAGGTTCTAGTAGCGTTTCCATTTTACAGATGAGAAAACTGAGGCTCCAAGTGGTGAGTGATTTACTTAAGATCACCTGGCTAGTGAGCAGTGGCTCTAGCATTGGAATGCAGGCACGTATCCACTACGCTCTGTCGTTCTTGCTGCTGGCTGCTGTTGCCTCCTGGGAGGCCTTCCCGCCTTCCCTTCCCTTCCCTCAGATTCCACCCAGCCTCAGGCATCGGAGTCACTATCACCTCCTTTGTGAGGGGCAAGAGAACACCCCATTTTTGAATACCAACCACGAGCCAGATATTTTATATGCAGCCTCATGTAAGAGCCAATGTTCTTTTTTTTTGCAGATAAGGAATTCAAGGTTCAGAAAGGTTAAGTCTGAGGCCAGAAGGTTAAATCAGGGCTCCAGAATCTATGATTTTTGGTTCTATGCTCTGCCTTTAGGAAGCCTTCCAGTACATTACTCTTGGTCTTGCCCTTATCCTTTAGATAGCTCTTAATTTTAAAAAACGATTTCATTACTTTTCCCCCCTCTGTGTCTTCAGGTGGATCCAAAGTACTTCTCATGAAGGGTTTCTGGGCTATACTCCCTTTTCTCTTCCTGCAGTGTCCATAGTTGGCATATGACAGATATTGATTAGCTTATTTTTCATGCCATGGGGAAGAGTCTATCCACTTACCTGACAGTGACGACCATTCTATGGAGACTGAGGCCCCAAACCAAAAGGCATCTATTGACTTTTAACCCTGAGCAGGAATGGCCAGGACAGGATAGAAGATCAGGACCACTTTCAATAGGAAAAGATAGCTTTTAACTTCTTCAAGAAAATTTGGCCAAAATATGAGCATGATTTTGAACATATGGGGCCCAAAGCTCCAACACCCTATGGCTGAGGTTTCAGTGTTATGGTGGACCCATACTTGCAGAGAAATATGTGAATTCATCATGGTTATTTTTGTAGCATTAAAGTTGGCGAACTTCCAAGTCAAGAACTCTCTGCCTTTGCAGTTCTCGGTTATTTGAGGCTGGATGACTCACTTTGTGTAACATCCTCTTGTTTTCCTCCTTTTCCTCCCATGGGTCCCCTCCTACCCGAGAGGATTGGCAGGGGCAGAGAGGGTTATGAAACTCAAGCCTCTGTCGACAACTTCTTTTCAGTTTTGTTAACATTTTTGGGGAAGCTGTCTTGATCTCCTCTTCTCTTTTCCCCATTAGGCAGGTCACTTCCTCTTCTGTGCCCTCCAAATCTTTTGTTCCTTCCGTTATTGTCACATTGATATTCCTACATTTTTATTTACCTGCTTCCATGTGAGGGTCTCTTCCTAGATAGGGTAGATCCTTTACAGCAGGTCTGATTTCAGTATCCTCAGTACCTGGACCAGAGTCTGACCCCAAGAAGATCGTTTAGTAAACATTTGTTCTGTTGGAAGGAAGGAAATAGGAAGGAAGGAAGGAAAGATGGATGGATGGATGGATAAACGAGTTGTCACAAGAAATTTCTATGAAAGAACTTTAGACATTGGCTAGCAAAATAAGGATGAGAAGTTAGGATTTGTTAGCTACTTAGTTTTTATTTTTTGGACAGGAAATCTGCATATCCTGAATACAAGGCCACTGAAATAGACAGACTCCAAGCCTCACCTTTCTCTTTAAGAAGGATTAATGTTTTTCAGACTGACTGTACTGGCTTAACGCAGAACCACCTGGTTATTCTCGGAGGAAATCCTCACGACCACTGTCCTCTCTTCTGTCAAGTCATTCTGAGACACGGCAGCGAAATCCATCATGTAGGTGTACCACCATGCTTTGCATTTTTTTTTTTTTTTTGTCTCTCCACCTCTGCAAGGCAAGAATAATTATTTTCCTCTAAGGAAACAGAGGTTCAAAGAGGGGGGGGGTAATAGTTAACAATAATAGTTGGAAACTTCAATACCCCACTTTTAACAATGGATAGAACAACTAGACAGAAGATGAACAAGGAAATAGAATACTTAAACAACACTATAAACTGACTAGAAATAACAAATATCTCTACAACACTTCACCCAGCAACAGAAGAACACACATTCTTCTCAAGTGCACATGGAATATTCTCCAAGATAGACCACATAGTAGGCCATGAAACTAGCCTCAGTATGTTTAAAAAGATTGAAATTGTATATATTCTTCAATCACAATGGGAGAAAATTAGAAATCAAAAAAAGAAATAACAAATATGTGGAAATTAAACGACACAATACTAAACAACAAACGAGTCAAAGAAGAAATCAAAAGGGAAATTAGAAAATACTTGGAGATGAATGAAAAAAGGAACGTAGCATAGCAAATCATATGAGATGTAGGTAAAGCAGTGCTTGGAGGGAAATTTATAGCTGTGAGTGACTATATTAAAAAGGAAGATAGATCTCAAATAGATACACTAACCATCCACTTCAAGGCAGTGAAAAGAAAAAAAAAAAAAAAAAGAGTAAACTAAACCCAAAGCAAGCAGAAGGAAGGAAATAAGAAAGATTAGAGTGGAAATTAGTGAAACAGAAAATAAATGGCTATTGTTCAATAGACAATAGGACTCTCTGATGCCAAAGCTGGGGTTGGGGGTCTGTCTCCCTCCTAGACTGTGAGCGTCTCAAGGCCAGCGGCCTGCCTTACTATCTGTGCATCCCCAGTGCCTTGCTCTGTGCCTGTCACATGCAGGAGCTCAGGGAATGTTTGCTGAACTAAAATGGAAAGTAAGCCTCCTCCCCATCCTTAGTCAACCATCTGTGTGAGATGATAAATTATGCTTCCAATGCAGATCGGGCTGAATTGCACTATTTCTGATGAGAAACGCTGAAAACAGCAAACTGCTTGTCCTTAAAAATAAACCTTTCAGCTTCAGGGATTTGGCCCAGAAATGAACCGTGTTACAGCTCAAGCCCCAAGATTGAGTTTATTACCTTGGAGCCAGGGGTTATGGGGGTTTCTGACTGGAGTGAGAAACTCGATCACCTTGACCTGGCCCCAGGGCACGAAGTAGGATTTGGCCACACCTCCCCATCCTGTACCACTCCTGGCGAGGGCCGGCCCAGCTCAGAGGGGGCAGCTGATCCCAGGGAGCCCCAGATGCTGAATCTTGTCCCCAGACGGATAGATTAGGAACAAGGGTGTGGCGCTGGCACCCCAGCTGAACCAGACCGGGCTCCAGGTGGAGTCTGGCTTTCTGACATTTTATAAGGGGTGAAATGTAAAGAATGTTGACTTTAATTAACCCAAGTGCATGTTGATACGTCCTGAAAGGCTGGTGGAGAGAAGGGGATCCCAGGTAGATTATGTGCCAGAAGGCTACCACGTGTTCAGGCTGGAGTGACAAGGCCACCTGTCCTGGGGGGCAGAGAGAAGGCAGAATGCCTTCACAAATGGCACATCTTTTTGGCCAGACATTCTGCTCTGTGAGAAAGGCAGGGTGCAGGCTGTTTGCCCATTTTTCAGAAGGACAAGATGAAGCCCCTAGAAGTTGCCCAAGACTCACAGCGGGAAGGGAGATGAACCCATTTTTTGGCCTCCCAGATTCAGTGATTCCTGGTGCACCCCTGCGTGGTGGGAGCCTGATTGAGGAGCTCTATTTACGGGTCCCCACGAAGGATATGTGTGTGGTGCGAGGCAGGAGGGCGGGTGCTGGGCACCTTCGTGTGTGTGATTTCCCTGGCTTCTATGCAAGGGCCCCCTTTTTTCCTTTTCTTAATTTAAAGATGACTCTTCTGGAAGCCTCCAATGTGGAATTGACCCTAAAGTGAAAAGAAGATCTTTTTAGGGCAAGAGCTTTGTTCTTGTGAATTTTCTGCCTCACCAACCATGGGGAATGTGAGTGGGGGCGGGGGGAAAGTCTGTTAAAGAAGCAGCTCATTCATTTCAAGGGGCCGAGGAGCTATTTTGGAGGAGAAAAGTCTCATTCTCTTGGCTTTTTGATCCACGCAGGCTCCATGGCAGGGAGCCGTTGAGGAATTACTCTGACCACCCCGAGCCTTCCCACCTGCTGTCGATGGGGCAGAAGGGACTAGAATTAACATAAGGAAATATAAGCTTTAACTGTAACTTTAAAATTAACAATCTCTAATTTTCCACACCATAAAATCAGTAAAATGGCTCCCCCCTTTTTTTTTTTCCAGGGAAAGTGATGAACTGGTATGTGCATTTTAATCAGTTATAAAACGTCTCCCTCTCCTCTTCTGTATATCTGTGTCTTCAGGATATCTGGCACAGAGGCACTATGCCAAATGTTGGACATAGATTTAAAATTTCTTTTTATGATTAGAATAAAAGAAATACCTACTGTCAATGAGTATCAGTGTAAAAATTTGGTGATATATTACATCAGGATTAGGTTCATTTACATACAGTAGCGTCTTCAAAATAATGGTGACCTAAACGCAAAATATTTATTTATTTATTTACTTACTTGCTTATTTACTTTAAATATAAAAAAGATGTGGAGGCAGGCAGTCTGGAGCTGATCGAGTTGGTCCTCCATCATCAGAGATCCAGGTTCCTTCTGCTCTGCCATACTTAGTGCATGGCTTCCATCCTCAGAGATGCCTCATGAGCTTAGCTTGCTGCTGGGGCTCCGGCCATCACACGTGCCCTTCGGACAGCAGAAAGGGGGAAAAAAGGGAGGGGCAAAAGGAACTCCCTACCTGATTTTAAAGGGCCTTCCCAGAGGTCTGACCCAACAACTTCTATTTACATCTCAGTCAGAACTAGAGGCCACATCTCTGCAAGGGAGGCTAGAACATATAGGTTCTTATCTTTTCTTCTCTTTCTTCTTTCTTCCTTCCTTCTTTCTTCCCTTCTTTCCTTCCTTCCTTCCTCCTTCCTTCCCTCCTTTCCCAACACGCACTTTATACATTTGGTGGTGGAGTTGTGTGATTTTGGTGTCCATGCATGTGAATTTTTCCCATCCATTGTGTCATTCACCAGTCACTCACTCCTCATTCTACCTGCTCATGCCTTGCAGGCCTAAATGATTAATACCCAGATCTTCTCCTCCTCCTGTGCGGGAGGTAGACAAGTGGACAGAATACAAGTAGGATCCACAAGTATGATGGCAGAGAGAGCACTGAGGGCCCAGAACACTGGGCGCAGGTTGGAGAGTTCAGGGAAAGCTTCTAGGTAGAGGTGACAGTGGTAAATTTTGAAGGATGATTAGGAGGAGTGAGTCCTTCAAGATAGGAATGTTTACTTATTTAAGCAGGTGTGTGTCGACCGGTTCTCTATACCAGCATGAACCACAGCAACAACAGCAAAAACTCCTCGGAAATATCCTCTGAGCAATTCCTGCTTCGCTGAGACGGTATGAGTAGAAAATGAGAAACTTAGAGATGTATCAGTTAGGAACCTCCTGATTCCAAGTGATACCAAATGCAACTCAAACTGGCTTAAGCCTAACAGGGAATGTACCAGCCTACATAACCAAGAAGCCCAGACTCAGAGTGGCCTCAGACGGGACTTGATCCAGGGGCTCACCTGATGGCAACGAGCCTCGGTTTCTCTGCACTCCTTGGCTCTGCTGTTTTCTGAGATGGCTTCATTCTCAGGCTGCATCTGGTGACCCCCCTCCCATTGGTCCCAGGCCCAGAGCCCCTGAGTCCAGCCAAAGCAGAGAACTGCTCTTGTGTAAGACCCAGATATTTTATGATGATTTGAACAATATAGATCATAGCCCCACTCATGGCCAGTCACTGTGGCTGGGGTATTTGGTGCATGACTGGCCAGGCCCAGGTTGCATGCCTGCTGCATCCCTAGAGCTCAGACCCCCACCGGAAATGAAAGGGATGAGGAAGGAAGATGGTCCCCCAAGGGAAGTTGGAGTGCAGTGGCTAGAAGGAAGGGGTATGAAGACTGGGTGACTGCACGTCAAATATCCACTACAATAGGCATGGGTAGGTATGGTAAGTATGGAGGTGGACATTCACTGATGAAAATGATGAGGTTCAAAGACGTTAGATAACTTATCCAGCATCTGTAGCTGGTGATTGGAGCCTTGATTTCTCTGACGGCAAAGCTGGTGGTCTTGGTCATCACTGATCTCACAGCGGGACCCCGTTCAGTCCCACGGCTTTCTGGTTGGGTCTGATCTGCCTGCATTCAGCTGAGTTATTTGCCAGTGGGCTGTCAAGGACAAGCCGGGAGCTGGGTGGCGCCCCAGGGCAGGGTGTCCGCACGTCCTGTGGGACGGGAATGACCTACACCAAGGACACCCAGAGCCTGGTGGCTTTGCTCAGGGAAGTGACCGAAATGGGCTTTAGAACCTAGAGGAAGGAAAAGCTAGCCTGACCAGTGCCTCAGTTTCCCCATCTGCATACTGGACGAAATCATCTGGACGGTCTGTCCTACTACCCTAAGGTGTTTTCTGTCTTTTATGATTTTGGTCAGTTCAGGACCTGTGGCCAAACAGACCACACCCCATGTACTCAGGCCCTAAATTCCCTAAATTCAGAGCTGATGGACCATCCCCCGTCAGGAGGGGCTCCAGTGTGGACAGAGCCAAGCCAGCACAGTCCTCTCGGCTCTGTGCTGCTGTGCTCGGGCTCCTGGGGGGCAGACACCTGGCGCCACTGGGCACTGAGCCCCCTCCACACAGAGCACCCCTCGGGGACAGACCCAGCCTGCCCTGTGGTGACCTTCCCACTGATGGCGTGGCCTGGCAGACGGCGGGCGCTGGGTAAGGTTTTTAGGGGCAGCGTCAAACACACCGGGAAAGGGGTTTTGTTAGAAAATTGGCCGAGGAGGAGGGAGGGCGGTGACAGGACAACAGGGAGGTCTTCTCTGGAACCCGGGCTCCACTTCCTCCCCCCATGGGATGTGCAGCCCCTCAGGTTGTCCTCGGGGAAGCCTGACTCCCCAGCTACGTAAACACTGTGATGTCTGTAGCCGGCCCTGAGGGCTCTGCCAGGCCCGCCCCCCGAGAGGCTCCGGAGGCCCCAGGGATGCCACAGGATGCCCTGCCCCACCAGAAACAGGATACCCAGCTGGGGACCCCTGAGAGGAGACCAGGGCCAGGAAATGCTTCTTCCTGCTGCAGGGACAGCTCGGTGACCTGGAAAGGTGTGGACTAGAGTGCTCGCGTTTCCACGGTGACATCACCTCTGGTGCGGACCCGAGGCTCAGCTCCTTGGACTCGGTGAACGTGCACTGTCCACGTGGTCAGCAGGGAGACCCTGGCGGCTGATGTTTTTCTGCATCCGGACGGGCACAGCTTGCATTATGGGTTCACCACTGGAAGGATTCCTAGAATCACGGAACCTCAGCTCAGAGATTCCGAAGAAGAGAGAGGGATTCACTCCTCCACGGCGCAGGCCCACGCTCTCCAGCCTTCCACGTGGCGTTTGCTCATCTGCGTTGCCTGCTCCTAGGGATGGGAAGCTCGCTCTGTGTGAGGCCACGGTGTCACAGCTGGACCGGTTCTAACTCCGTGTGGAAATGTGGACTCTTGTCATTCTCTCCACTGCCCTTCACGTGCTCGCCCCCCTAAACCAGATGAGTCTCTCTCTACTCCATGAAATCCTTCGGAAATACACCCCAC
>NC_041225.1:36588266-36593987 GCF_002837175.3 Physeter macrocephalus
GATAAAGAAGATGTGGTACATATATACAATGAAATACTACTCGGCCATAAAAAAAGAAAGAAAGAATGCCATTTGCAGCAACATGGATGGACTTAGAGGGCATTATTCTAAGTAAAATAAGCCAGACAGAGAAAGACAAATATTGTATGATATCACTTATATGTGGAATCTAAAAAATACAACAAACTAGTGAATAAAACAAAAAAGAAGCAGATTCACAAATATAGAGAACAAACTAGCGGTTACCAGTGGGGAGGGGGAAGAGGGGAAGGGCAATATTGGGGTATGGGATAAAAAAAGGGGTTATTAGGGGATTATATGAAATCATGTGTGTGAAACTTTTGAAAATTATAAAGCACTGGAGAACTTAAAGAATCTTTCATTCAACTTAAAAAAGAAAAATAAATAAAGCTGGACTCTCATTTCCTTTAAATTTATCACTGTAATATATTGTTACAACCCAGGTTACGCCCACTTATTTGGAAATTACATCACCCTGTTGGTTTACGATAATCTCCTGGTAAAAATAAAACAGAACCCCTCTGGCTTCTTTTCACATAAACTACTGTTAGTCTATGTACCACCACCAGACTTTAGAAAACTTACACTGGGGAAATGATTCAGGACCATATATTCATCTGTGTCAACTTCACTTAAATAAGCCCATAATCTCAGTCTCAAGAAACGTTTTAATGAAATATTTCAGACATATAAACAAGTATCTATAATTATATAATGGCCACCCATTTCCTCACACTCCTTTTTTAAGCAAGAAAATAATTTAAGTCTGATTGGAGCCCCCTGTGGACACTTGCCCCTCTCCATTTCCTTAAAGGAAGCCACCATTTTGAACATGTTGTTTATCATCCCAATGCATTTCTTTACATTTTTACTACATCATACTGCTTGTGTTTTTAAACTTCATATGAAAATTTATATATCCCTCTGAAACTTGCTTTTTATTTTCACTCTAAATTCTTCTTTTGATATTTAATTATGTTAATACATGTAGCTGTAATTTATTCATTGGACCAAAGTCTGGAGAGGTGATTTATTGGTTTTCAAGTTGATGGTCGTTAGGGTTTGTTTCCACCTTCCTTTATTACAAAAATGCTACCATGAACACTATCTTATATGTTTCTCTCCGTATGTGTACAAGAGTATCTCTAGGTATTTGCCGAAGAGGAGAATTGTTAGATGATGGATCATGTGCATCTTGTGCACTACCAGATGCTGCCAACTTGTTCCCCCAAGGGATGGAGCAAGTTTGACCTCCACATACCCCTGGAAGCATGGGAGGGGTCCCAAGACTCCACATCTTCACCAAAGGTCAGTGTGTATCAGCCTTGATTATTAGCCCATCAAATGGGAGTGGAAAAGTTTCTCATTATTCTTTTACTTTTCAATTACCTGTCATTTGTCTCTAATCTTTATCTCGCTAACCGTTGACTCTACCTCTACTATTCACGTGGTACATTAATTAGGATGCTCCTGGCTTTGAGTAACAAAACACTCAACTAAAAGCAGCTTACACATATCATAAGAAGCCTGTTGATAAAGTGCTTCCAGATTTGGTCAACTTAGTGGTGCTAGGACCAGGGGCTTTCATTTTTCTTCTCTCTCATCTTCAGCTTTGGTCTTTAGCCTGTCTTCTCATCGTGGTGGCAAGGTCACTGCCCCACGACATCACACAACAGCATCCAAAGGCGGGCAGGTTGCTCCTCCTTCTGTCTCTCTTTTCTTCACGGAGCAATGCCTTTCCCAGAAGCCCCTTGACCAAATGCCCCCGATTTCCCTTTATACCATATTGGCGAGGATTGCTTTACGTACCCATGACTGAAAAGATGACAAAAAAGGGGAATAGAATTTCCATGGTCAGTTTAGACAGTCACCCTTGGGGTAGACCGGGCCCCCTCCTCTAAGCACATCAGAGGGTGACCCCCCAAATGAATTCAGAGCTCTTCTAACAATAAAGAAGAATAGGGACAATGACTTTTGGGTGGCAGAAACAAATGTCCAACAAAGTTGAGAAATGAAGTCTATGAAATTCCCTGGTGGTCCAGTAGTTAGAACTCTGAGGTTTCACTGCTGAGGGCACAGGTTCAATCCCTGGTCTGGGAACTAAGGTCCCACAAGCCATGCAGCACAGCCAGAAAAAGAGAGAGAGAGATGAAGTCCTTTAAGGCTAAATTCTAGAAACATCCTTTATTCTGGTGATGAAGGTGCACTTATCCCAGCATGAGGACATCAGTAGTTTCTTTGAATTCCAACTCAAGAAATTTTTGCTACTCTTTCTTTTTTTTTTCTTAGCCACACGTGGCATGCGGGATCTTCATTCCCCAGCCAGGGATTGAACCCACGCCCCATGCAGTGGAAGCACGGAGTCTTAACCACTGGACCACAAGGGAAGTCCCTACTCTTACTTTTTAAACATGGAGTTCCATGAATTCTTCCAACCTCAAAAATTTTTCTCCTTTCTGAACCTACTCTTCATATTCAATGTTTTTCTAACCTTTTCCTGCAACCTTCTCTTCACATCATACTCCAAATCACCACTGGAAACATAAAGCCTTCCAATTTACCACCCTGAGCTCCACTCTTGTGCCTCTAAAGATATCTCTTCTGCATACACAGAACCTGTGTTTTCTTAGGATGTAAACTGACATAAATGCTTATTACTTTAGCCATCCAGCCAATTCTTCTCAAACTATTGTTATTTCCAATTTGCTTATGGTCTTTGTGGATGAGATTCTCTGATCCACAGCCTCAGATTGGTACTGAGGTCATTTTTTGAGCCCTTAAAAATATTAAACTTGGTGTAGAAATAGACTTGCCATTGGTCTCCCTGTCCTCTGAGACCATATCCAAAGATCCTTTAAAACTGGTACAAGAGACCAAAAGTTTTCCTGGTGCTGATTCATTACTCATCAGCCACATCCGTGATTAAATATTTAAGTGCCAAGGTGTCTGTGATAAAATATTAATTTCCAGCCAGTCTGCTATGAAATATTTAAGGGCCAGTGAGTCTGAAGTGTGCAGCTTTCAACTCAGAGCAAGAAGAGCCCCGTCCAAGGTCAAATGCTAGATGATGGAACAGATGCACAAAGATGAGTTGATGGGGAAATGTGTCAGGTCCAAGTGCACCCAGACACCCTGGCTACACAGCATTGAGACTGTGCATGGTCACATCAGGCTGGTCTGTTTGTGAGTGACAATTCACCCCCACGAGAAAGGCCAACCTGAACTTATTATGTGCATTTCAGAGATGGCAAAACTGAGGCTCAGAGAAGTGGAAGGAATCACCCCTCGTTTCAGGGACAGCAAAGAGCAAAGTTAACAAAGTGTTTCACCTTTGAGCAGGAATTATTTTCTCTCCAGCCCCAGAAGAACCACGGACAAAAATCCTTATACGGTCTTTGTATTGGTAAGAAATTATTTTCTCTGGTATTTCAAGTGGAGGGAATTTAATATGGGAAATTGGTTACAAAGGAGTCAGAAGGGCTGGAAAGCCAAATAAGAGATGGAGGGGAAATTAAAAAAGAGAAAGTTAGTGGAACTAAAAGAACAGGGGGAGATTGGTTAAAGATGGCAGAGTAGAAGAACGTACACTCACTCCCTCTTGCGAGAGCACCAGATCCACAACTAACTGCTGAATAATCATTGACAGGAAGAAACTAGAACTCACCAAAAAAGATACCCCACATCCAAAGACAAAGGAGAAGCCACAGTGAGATGGTAGGAGGGGCGCAATCACAATAAAATCAAATCCCATAACTGCCGGATGGGTGACTCACAAACTGAAGAACAATTATACCACAGAAGTCCACCCATTGGAGTGAAGGTTCTGAGCCCCACATCAGGCTTCCCAACCTGGGGGTCCGCCAATGGGAGGAGGAATTCCTAGAGAATCAGACTTTGAAGACTAGAAGGATTTGACTGCAGGACTTCAACATGTCTGGGGGAAACAGAGAATCCACTCTTGGAGGGCACACACAAAGTAATGTGCACATCAGGACCCAGGGGGAAGAAGCAGTGACCCCATAGGAGAATGAATCAGACCTACCTGCTAGTGTTGGAGGGTCTCCTGCAGAAGCGGGGGGTGGCAGTGGCTCACTGTGGGATCAAGGACACTGACAGCAGAAGTTCTGCCAAGTACTCCTTGGCATGAGCCCTCCCAGAGTCCACCATTAGCCCCACCAAAGAGCCTGTAGCCTCCAGTGCTGGTTCGCCTCAGGCCAAACAACCAACAGAGAGGGAACTCATCCCCACCCATCAGCAGACAAGCAGATAAAAGTTTTACTGAGCTCTGCCCATAAGAGCAACACCCAGCTCTACCCACCACCAGTCCCTCCCATCAGGAAGTTTGCAGAAGCCTCTTAGATAGCCTCATCTGCCAAAGGGCAGACAGCAGAGGCAAGAAGAACTACAATTCTGCAGCCTGTGGGACGAAAACCACATTCACAGAAATATAGCCAAAATGAAAAGGCAGAGGACTATGTACCAGATGAAGGAACAAGATAAAACACACACAAAAAAACTAAATGAAGTGGAGATGGGCAACCTTCCAGAAAATGAATTCAGAATAATGATAGTGAAGATGATCCAGGACCTCGGAAGAAGAGTGGAGGCAAAGATCAAGAAGATGCAATAAATATTTAACAAAGACCTAGAAGAATTAAAGAACAAACAGAGATGAACAATACAATAACTGAAATGAAAAAATACATTAGAAAGCATCAATAGCAGAATAACTGAGACAGAAGAACAGATAAGTGACCTGGAAGCCAGAATGGTGGAAATCACTGCCACGGAATAGAATAAAGAAAAAAGAATGAAAAGAAATGAAGACAGCCTAAAAGACCTCTGGGACAACATTAAACGCAACAACATTCGCCTTGTAGGGGTTCCAGAAGGAAAAGAGAGAAAGGACCCAAGAATATATTTGAAGAGATTATAGTTGAAAAATTCCCTGACATGAGAAAAGAAATAGTCACCCAAGTCCAGGAAGCACAGAGGGTCCCAGGTAGGATAAACCCAAGGAGAAACATGCCGAGACACATAGTAATCAAACTGACAAAAATTAAAGACAAAGAAAAATTATTAAAAGTAACAAGGGAAAAACAACAAATAACATTCAAGGGAACTCCCATAAGGTTAACAGCTGATTTCTCAGCAGAAACTCTACGAGCCAGAAGGGATATATTTAAAGTGATGAAAGGGAAGAACCTACAACCAAGATTACTCTACTTGGCAAGGATCTCATTCAGATTCAACAGAGAAATCAAAAGCTTTACAAACAAGCAAAAGCTAAAAGAATTCAGCACCACAAAACCAGCTCTACAACAAATGCTAAAGGAACACCTTTAAGTGGAAAACACAAGAGAAGAAACAGACCTACACAAACAAACCCCAGACAATTAAGAAAATGGTAATAGGAACATACATATCGATAATTAACTTAAATGTGAATGGATTAAATGCTCCAACCAAAAGACACAGGCTGTCTGAGTGGATACAAAAACAAGACCCATATATATGCTGTCTACAAGAGACCCAAGACAGACCTAGGGACACATACAGACTGAAAGTGAGGGAATGGAAAAAGATATTCCATGCAAATGGAAATCAAAAGAAAGCTGGAGTAGCCATACTCCTATCAGATAAAATAGACTTTAAAATAAAGAATGTTACAAGACACAAGGAAGGACACTACATAATGAT
>NC_041225.1:36594393-36597755 GCF_002837175.3 Physeter macrocephalus
CAAGAAGAAGATATAACAATTATAAATATTTATGCACCCAACATAGGAGCACCTCAATACATAAGGCAAATGCTAACAGCTATAAAAGAGGAAATCGATGGTAATGCAATAATAGTGGGGGACTTTAACACCTCACTTACACCAATGGATAGATCATCCAGACAGAAAATTAATAAGGAAGCACAAGCTTTAAATGATGCAATAGACCAGATAGATTTAATTGATATTTATAAGACATGCCATCCAAAAACAGCAGATTACACTTTCTTCTCAAGTGCACATGAACATTCTCCAGGATAGATCACATCTTAGGTCACAAATCAAGCCCTGGTAAATTTAAGAAGATGGAAATCATATCAAGCATCTTTCCCTAAAAAACGCTATGAGATTAGAAATAAATGACAGGGGAAAAAACGTAAAAAACACAAACACACGGAGGCTAAACAATATGTTACTAAATAACCAAGAGATCACTGAAGAAATCAACAAAGAGGAAATCAAAAAATACCTAGAGACAAATGACAACGAAAATTGATGATCCAAAACTTATGGGATTCAGTGAAAGCAGTTCTAAGAGGGAAGTGTGTGACAATACAATCCTATCTCTCAAGAAACAAGAAAAATCTCAAATAAACAATCTAATCTTACACCTAAAGGAACTAGAGAAAGAACAAAGAAAACCCAAAGTTAGTAGAAGGAAAGAAACCATAAAGATCAGAGCAGAAATAAATGAAATAGAAACAAAGGAAACAATAACAAAGATCAATGAAACTAAACGCTGGTTCTTTGAGAAGATAAACAAAATTGCTAAACCTTTAGTCAGACACATCAAGAAAAAGAGGGAGAGAACTCAAATCAATAAAATTAGAAATGAAAATGGAGAAATTAAAACGGACACCGCAGAAATACAAAGCATCATAAGAGACTACTACCAGCAACTCTACGCCAATAAAATGGACAACCTGGAAGAAATGGACAAATTCTTAGAAAGGTATAACCTTCCAAGACTGAACCAGGAAGAAATAGGCCACCATCACCCTGATACCAAAACCAGACAAAGATACTACAAAAAAAGAAAATTACAGACCAATATCATTGATGAATATAGATGCAAAAATCCTCAACTAAATAGTAGCAAACAGAATCCAACAACACATTAAAAGGACCATACACCATGATCAAGTGGGAGTTATCTCAGGGATGCAGGATTCTTCAATATATGTAAATCAATGTGATACACCATATTAATGAATTGAAGAATAAAAACCATATGATCATCTCAATAGATTTTTTCAGATGACATGATGCTATACATAGAGAATCCTAAGGATGCTACCAGAAAACTACTAGAGCTAATCAGTGAATGTGGTAAAGTTGCAGGATACAAAATTAATGCACAGAAATCTCTGGCATTCTTATACACTAATGATGAAAAATCTGAGAGTGAAATTAAGAAAACACTCCCATTCACCATTGCAACAAAAAGAATAAAATAACTAGGAATAAACCTACCTAAGGAGGTAAAAGACCTGTACTCAGAAAACTATAAGACACTGATGAAAGAAATCAAGGATGACACAGATGGAGAGATATACCATGTTATTGGATTGGAATTATCAATATTGTGAAAATGAGTATACTACCCAAAGCAATCTACCTATTCAGTGCGATCCCTATCCCTAGTAATCCCTAAATTACTAATGACATTTTTTACAGAACTAGAACAAAAAAATCTTAAAATTTGTATGGAAGCACAAAAGACCCCAAATAGCCAAAGCAATCTTGAGGGAAAGAAACAGAGCTGGAGGAATCAGACTTCCTGACTTCAGACTATACCACAAAGCTACAGTAATCAAGACAGTATGGTACTGGCACAAAAACAGAAATATAGACCAATGGAACAGGATAGAAAGCCCAGAGATAAACCCATGCACCTACGGTCAACTAATCTATGACAAAGGAGACAAGGATACACAATGGAGAAAAGACAGTTTCTTCAATAAGTGGTGCTGGGAAAACTGGATAGCTACATGTAAAAGAATGAAATTAGTTCTAACACCATAACACCATACACAAAAATAAACTCAAAATGGGCGCAGGCTCAGTAGTTGTGGCTCACGGGCCTAGTTGCTCCGTGGCATGTGGGATCCTCCCAGACCAGGGCTCAAACCCATGTCCCCTGCATTAGCAGGCAGATTCTCAACCACTGCACCACCAGGGAAGCCCCAGAAGAACACTCTTTGACATAAATCACAGCAAGATCTTTTTTGACTCACCTCCTAGAGTAATGGAAATAAAAATAAAAATAAACAAATGGGACCTAATGAAACTTAAAAGCTTTTGCACAGCAAAGGAAACTATAAAAGACGAAAAGACAACCCTCAGAATGGGAGGAAATATTTGCCAATGAATCAATGGACAAAGAATTAATCTCCAAAATATGTAAACAGCTCATGCAGCTCCATATCAAAAACACAAGCAACCCAATCCAAAAATGGGCAGAAGACCTAAATAGACATTTCTCCAAAGAAGACATACAGATGGCCAAGAGGCACATGAAAAGATGCACAACATCATTAACTATTAGAGAAATGCAAATCTAAACTACAGTGAGGTTTCACCTCACACCGGTTAGAATGGGCATCATCAGAAAATCTACAAACAACAAATGCTGGAGAGGGTGTGGAGAAAAGGGAACCCTCTTGCACTGTTGGTGGGAATGTATATTGATAGAGCCACTGTGGAGAACAGTATGGAAATTCCTTAAAAAACTAAAAACAGAATTACCATATGACCCAGCAATCCCACTACTGGGCATATACCCAGAGAAACCCATAATTAAAAAAGACACATGCACCCCAATATTCATTGCAGCACTATTTACAATAGCCAGGTCATGGAAGCAACCTAACTGCCCATCGACAGAGGAATGGATAAAGAAGATGTGGTGCATATATACAATGGAATATTACTCAGCCATAAAAAGGAACAAAACTGGGTCATTTGTAGAGATGTGGATGGACCTAGAGACTGTCATACAGAGTGAAGAAAGTCAGAAAGAGAAAAACAAATATCGTATATTAACGCATATATGTGGAATCTAGAAAAATGTACAGATGAACTGGTTTGCAGGGCAGAAATAGAGACACAGATGTAGAGAACAAGCATTTGGACACCAAGGAGGGAAAGTGGGGGTGGGGGGGGGTTGGTGGGATGAATTGGGAGACTGGGATTGACACACATGCACTAATATGTATAAAATAGGTAACTAGGGCTTCCCTGGTGGCGCAGTGGTTGAGAGTCCGCCTGCCGATGCAGGGGACGCGGGTTCGTGCCCCGGTCCGGGAGGATCCCACGTGCCG